>NC_139223.1:162597729-162882027 GCF_055691185.1 Crinia signifera | reverse complement strand
TAAGGGGCATTACTGTGTGGTGCATAATGTGTAAGTGGCATTACTGTGTGGTGCATAATGTGTAAGTGGCATTACTGTGTGGTGCATAATGTGTAAGGGGCTTTACTGTGTGGTGCATAATGTGTAAGGGGCATTATTATAAGGAGGAAAAGTGACAAAATAATATAAGGGGCCTGAATCAAAATTTGTTTTCCCTGTGGTAGCCAATGTGGGGTGCAAAACTAGGGTGTAAGATCATCTGTTTCTGTAAAAGCAATCCTCTTGCTGTGAGGCTGCACAACTATTTATTTTCATATATGCCTTTGGTGCATGCAAGTGTTTCGATGTCGTGCCCATGGGGGGGGGGGGGGGGGGGAAGCATTTTGTCTATTGTCTATAAATGGCCATATACATTATTACTATTGCAGGCAGAGAAGGCTGTGCAGGATTCAGAGAACTGGAGGTGTATGTGAATAATGCTATTTGAATATGGTGTTATTGTCACAGGGCTCCCTGCTGTTATTTTTTAAGCAATCCTTGCTTTAGTAAATTCATGTCCCACAACTTGGTGACCTGATGATAGATCTACAGTGTCTGGATAGATAGTCAATAAGTCAACACCAAAAGGTTGACATAAAGAAGGTCGACATTAACATGAGGTTAAGGCATGCAAAATGGTTGACATGCAATGGTCTGAAAGGTCTATAGGAGATTTTTGTGTTTTTTTTTTTACTTTTTTCATATTTTACCATCCACATGGACTCCGCCTGCAATATTAATGAGGGGTCCATGGGGCCAATTCAGACCTGATCACTGAGCTCCAAAATCTACTTTTCAGAGTCCAGCGATTAGTTAAAAAATCCCCCCCCCCCCGCGTATGGCTGCAAATGGCATCACCACCTTGCAGAAAAATTGCAAATCCATTCACAATCACGCCACGACGGATGTATCTTTTGCTGATTAAAGAAAATCTCTATAAAATGAAACAGTTTAATGTATTAGACATTGGGACCATTCTGTGCTGCTGCTGCTGCTGCAGATACGAGACCCCGCCGACAGCGCACTTATATGGACATTACCCCATGGTGGTCGCAGGCGGAACATTGATCTGCATGGAAGAGATGTAAAAATAATGTGAAATGATTTAATCTGCTTTTCGCTCGCTTCCTTCCAGCTCCTTAATTGACACATTAACATAAGGAAGTGGCGGGTCAGCGCTCCTGCCGGCAGGCGTGACACATCACAGACAGAGCCAATATTGGTGCGGCCTGGACGCATCTCTCCTGCATAGCTGCTGAGTTATTATAGGACGGCATGACGGGATGCGGTCATCTATTAGAATGAACTTAGGTCTACAGTCATTAGGTCGACCCCACTAGGTCGACTGGCAGGAAGGTCGACCTGACTTAAGGTCGACATGGGCCAAGGTCGACATGACTTAAGGTAGAATTTGCATAAAGGTCGACATGAGGAAGGTCGACTGGTCATAAGGTCGACATGGGTTTTTCACTGTTTTTTGAGCCGACATGTGCCGACAGGCGGTATTTCATGCCCTACCATCCACTAGGGCGTGGAGGAGGTTATTAAAGCTGTGGCGAGCGAAGCGAGCCACCATGCCCGAAGCATTGCGAGCGAAGCGAGCGATGCGAGGGTCCGATTCTCATTGCCAACTGTGGCCATGTCGACTGTGTCGACATTCGGGTAAAAAAAACAGTGAAAAACCCATGTCGACCTTATGATCAGTCGACCTTCCTCAAGTCGACCTTTATGCAAATTCGACCTTAAGTCATGTCGACCTTGGCCCATGTCGACCTTAAGTCAGGTCGACCTTCCTGTCAGTCGACCTAGTGGGGTCGACCTAATGACTGTAGACCTAAGTTCATTCTGACAGATGTACCGATTCCGGCATGACATACTATCCGACATCACTGCGCACACAGCGCATTCATTCAGCACCGCTTACTGTGATTAGGAAATAAGGACAGGACCAGATCACGGTGCCCCAAATACAGTCCCTCGCACCAATGTTATCCTGCAATCTCTTATCGCATTTAAAACCATTTTCCTAGTAGTAATTACCCAGGCCCAGGTCTGATGGACGGGCCCAGTAGGGCCCCCATTTCCTGGCAGCAGCAAAGATTTGGGGTGAAATAAACTCTGTAGGAGAGGTACACTGCAATAGCGGGAGCCCTAATTCTTTGCACATGTTAACTCTGCTCCTCTCCAGTGCAGCATGGTGTTACCCTGGTGCTCAGTTACTGGCTGCTCCTGCATGTAGTCCGCACATACTGGGCAGCTTTATTCTCACACTGCAATGTAGCTCTGAGCTAGGCTACACCCCTCCCACACCTAACTCTCTGCACATGTTACATCTGCCCTCTGCAGCGCAGCATGGTGTTGCTCAGTTGCCGGCTGCTTCTGCATGTAGCCACACATGCTGGGCAGCTTCATTCTCACACTGCAATGTAACTCTGAGCTAGGACACGCCCCTCCCACACATAAATTCCCCCATACATAAGGACATAAGGCAGGGCTGGATAAACCCTTTGGTGGCCCGGGTCACTTTAGACAGGGAGGCCCCTCCCACTTGTCATTACTGGCTGCAAACTAACTGCACGGGAGAATATTACACTCCCAATACACAGAGTAAAGGCAGTATAAACTTGGTCAATGGGTAACTGCGGGGGGATATATATACATATATATATGAATATATATATATATATATATATATATATATATATATATATAAAATAGCACATGAAAAGCCTATGTTTTTCCCTCTGTACCTTACTCTGTAGGAGCTCTGACAGGCTCAGCGCTGAGTCTTATTAAAAACCCTCCCATGATGAGGCTGCTGCTGTTGTCCTCCATGGGCCTGAGAAGCATATGATGAGCTCCACTAAGCAGAGCTCAGCACAAGCCTCTCAGCCTCTGACCTCTTGTGCAAAGTCTCATGGGACTAAGTCAACTCCCAGTAATGCATTACACACTTGTGCAGTCAGTGTGCCTTGGCACCTGATGCTCAGCACCATTAATCATTCTCACATTGGCAGATGGGTGAAGCTGCAGCACTACCCCACTCCCATGCACAAAACCTTTAGCTAAAAAAAAAATACATGCCAACCTCAGGGGGCCCCTAGATAGAGGAGGGCCCAGGGGTACTAAACCCCTGAGACCCCCATCAACCTTAATCTGGCCCTGACATAAGGACAAGTTGGACCTGATTTCACTGGCTTGATGTGCCAAGTATTGCATGTGATTTATCACATGCAACTCCCGGGCAGCTACAGACTGAGGGAGCCAGGAGGGGTTCGCGGAGAGATGGGAGACAAGCTGCAAAAAAAAAAAAAACATACATATGAATAGGGAGCTTAAATGGCTGAAAGCAGCCAGTATTTACTCTGCACAGAAACAAAGTGGGAAATTTACTAATATGGATTTGTAGAAAAAAGGTGTATTCGTAGGGAGAAATACACCTTTTTTTTACGAATTTGTATTTTCGGGATTTTCTATCCCCAAAATACAACAATTCGTAGTCCTAGGGATGGAACATTCGTATTTGTATTTACAAATACGAATGTCTACACCATCGATAGAATACGACAGGAATCACCATTCAAAAGAATGGTGGTTCCTGATTTACTAAGCAATCGTATAGAAAATACGGCTGCTTTTGTCCACGAAAATACGGCAGAAAAATAGAACACCATTTTCCTGTCGTATTCTCATTTTAGCCTGCACGGATCAGTCAGATCCGTGCAGGCTGCGGTGTAAAAATAAATAAAATAAAATAAATAAATAAAAAAACAGCGTGGGGTCCCCCCCACAGCCGAAACCAGCACCAGGCTGACAGAGCCTGAAGCCGGGAATTAAAAATCAGGGAACCCGACAAATAGGGGTTCCCTGATTTTTAACAACCAGCCCCAGGCTCCTGCTCTGGGGCTGGTTCCCAAAATACGGGGGACAAAATAAGTAGGGGTCCCCCGTAATTTAATAACCAGCCCCAGGCAAAACCAGCCAGCAGGGTAATGCCACAGCCGGGGGGAGACTTTTTATACAAGTCCCCCCGGCCAAAGCATTCATCCCTACCGACCAGTCAGCCTGGCCAGGGGCCCTGGGGGAGTGGGGACCCCCCCAATGAAGGGGTCCCCCCCCTCCAGGACTTACCTGACAAGGCTGAAGCCTGGTGCTGTCCCCGATGCCCCTGGGCGGTGGGCATCGGGCTGATTCAAGTGTAAAAAAAAGATTAAACTATTGTTTTTTACTGTGGCACTACAAGTGCCAGCAAGCTGGGACTTGAAGAACCACAAGTCCCAGCCTGCTGGGCATTAAAGGGCCCGCTGGCACTTGTAGTTCCACAGTTAAAAAAATAGTACACAAAACACACTGACACAAATTTTAAATAAAAGTTTAATACACACATCACACACACACTGATACTTACCTATCTTGATCCCATCGGTAGGTCGCTGGCTCCGGTGTCGGCGGCTCCGGTGTCGGCGGCTCCGGGGTCGGCGTCCTGTCTGAAGAAAATCCATGGTGGACCTGTGGAAGGAAATCCTACTCACCAGGTCCTCCATGGATGGTCTTGTGTCTTCTGTCTTCTTTTCCAGGGCTTATTTCTTTATCTTCTTTCTTCTTTCTTCTTCTTTACGCTGCCGGGCTCCCGGGACTTTCAGAGCTTCAGAGATGTTTCCTCCTCGACGTCTGGACTAAGAATGAATTCTAGCCAATCAGGAGTCGCCTAGCGGCCAATCAGGAGCCAGTAAAGTCTAGGTTTTTCATATTGGTAAATTTCCCCCAAAACAACAACCAAAACACTCTCTCTGAACATGTTACATCTGCCACACCTGCAGGTTTTGTCCATTAGAGAAAGAATTTGCTTTTGCGAGTGAACCAGAATCAGGTCCTTGGTTTGATTGGCTTGATCTGTCGGAATTGGGTCAATCGGAACAAATCTAGTGTATGACAGCCTTGTTACACTCTGCACATGTTACATCTGTCAGCTGCAGCACAGCATAGTTTTACAAAGTTTTATCACCATCCCCATCTGAGGATGTGAATGTGCTGTGATACTATCGGCCCAATTTGCAATGTGATAATTACATTGATTGATTATCGCATGTGGGACACATCTTACAATGCAAATTCCCATGTGGGCAGCCCTTCTGCAAAATTCACAGCTTTGAGGGTCAACCAGAATAAGGGCCTCTATGTCCACTGCACGCATTCTAGGTCCGTCTCATCCCACGTGCATTCCATGTCCCTCTCAGCACTCGCATTCTATGTCCATCGCAGCGCATGCATTCTATGCCCGTCGCAGCGCATTCATTCTATGTCCACCACAGCACATGCATTCTATGTGCATCGCAGCGCATGCATTCTATGCCCGTCGCAGCGCATGCATTCTATGTCCACCTCAGCGCATGCATTCTATGTCCGTTGCAGCGCACGCATGCTATGTCCGACGCAGTACACGCATTCTATTTCCACCGCAGCGCATGCATTCTATGTCCGTCGCAGCGCACGCCTTCTATGCCCGTCGCAGCGCATGCATTCTATGTCCATCGCAGTGAATGCATTCTATGTCCGTCGCAGTGCATGCATTCTATGTCCGTCGCAGTGCACACATTCTATGTCCATCACAGCGCATGCATTCTATATCAGTCACAGTCCACGCATTCTATGTCTGTTTGCAGCGCACAAATTCTATGTCTGTCGCAGCGCATGCATTCTATGTCTGTCGCAGTGCATGCATTCTTTGTTCGTCGCAGTGCATGCATTCTATGTCCTGTCGCAGCGCATGCATTCTATGTGCGTTGCAGTGCATGCATTCTATATAATGTCACAGTGCATGCCTTCTATGCCCGTTGCAGCGCACGCACTATATGCCTGTCGCAGCGCATGCATTCTATGGCAGTCGCAGCACATGCATTCTATGTCTGACACAGCGCATGCATTCTTTGTCCAGTCGCAGCGTATGCATTCTATGTCCATCTCAGTGCATGCATTCTATGTCCAGTCGCAGTGCACACATTATATGCATGCATTCTATGTCCATCGCAGCGCATGCATTCTATGTCCGTCGCAGCGCACACATTCTATATCCGGTCGCAGTGCATGCCTTCTATGCCCGTCGCAGCTAGGGTGTCCGGCGCCCTCCTGCAAACCATAAATTTTGCGCCCTTTCACATTGCCATTGCAACAAACTCCAGCCCGATTGTGGGAGCGTATGCAACATGCGATCCTATGGAGGATCTCAGGTGCATGTACATGTATGCATACACTGTGTCCGCAAAATGTTGCAGGCACTAAAGGTGGCCATTCACACTGCGAGAATCGCATATGTTAAGTGCTAGATCGCATCGCAAAGCATGCATGCAATGTGTGTGCGATGCGATCCGAAAGCAGTACAAAAAGTATGTGCAGCACATACTTTTTGTACTGTGCGATGCCCGCAGGAGCGCACATTGCATCGCACGCTGTTATTGCAGCGTGTATGGCCACCTTTAGGCACATAACTCAGCCCATTATTTTAAAAGTTTCTAAATTAATATAAAAAAATCTACAATTAATAAAAAATTAGTTATAAACATGTATAATAAAAGACTCACTGTTCTTTTGCTGTTTAACTCTTGTGCAGTCCCTCCTCTTCTATCTGCGTAGGCAGGACGCTGAGGACGCCATTACACCCCTCTCGTGACTGAGGGGGAAAGGAGGGGAGAGAAGGAGGAGATGGAAGAAGAGGGGAGGAGATAGAGGGAGCGGAGTGTTGAGGACTGGCAGTGGCACTGGCACAGCACACTGAGAAGAGGGAAGGAAGGGGGGCGGCGCTGCTGCCTGTTTGTCATTTGTATGACAGCTGACAGGCACAGGGAGCAATGGGTAGGGGGCGGATCCGGACATGACATGTCATCCAGGCATTCACAGACAGCACTACATGCCTCAGTGCAAGTGTCCGTGAGGAAGAGGGGGCAGGTCGCAGGAGGAGGACAGTGTGTGCGCGGTGCAGGGAGCTGCTCAGCCTCTCCATACTGCCGCCCGCTGTCAGACAGGCGCTGCGAGCGGCGTGCAGGAGGCAGTGACAGTGAGGGCTGAGGCAGCTTTAGAAGAGCAGGGAGGGAGACAGCGCCTTTTCTGCAGGAGCTGCTGAGTGGGTAGCGCCGGCCCTGGGTTAGGGATTAGCAGGGCGCATTAGGCTGGGGTGGGGGCGGTGTAGGGACAGGCTGCAAGTTGTGAGTGTTAGGGGCAGCGGAGAGGGTTGGAGCACTTACGGAGGCCCTGTCTGGATCCTTCATATTGGGATACCAGGGTCAGGGCCTGATTCTGGTTCACTTGCAAAAGCAAATTCTCTCTCTAATGCACAACAGATCTCACTTTGAAGTATAAACCCCACCCAAATCTAACCCTCTCTGCACATGTTACATCTGCCCCACCTGCAGTGCAGCATAGCATAGACCATTACAAAGTGAATTTTCTTTGCGAATGAACCAGAATCAGGCCCACAGTCTATTGACCACCGGTATACCCACCGCCAGTATACCAAACGGCATTGCGGCTGGAAGATTGGGATAGGGCCTCCGTCCAGTAGTGGGGATTGGGTTTGCCGCCCAGTGATGATCCTCATATTACTGGCACATAATCTGGCAGTGATAAGATGGGACGATCCGCCCCAGGGTGTAATTCGAGAGGAATTCTCATTGTGTGTTTACGGCTGCTCAGACTGATCCCGGCCGCAGTATTAGGCATCGTAAGCAAACGATGATGTAAGAACAAATATTGTCCATAGTGCAGGAGAAGGATCATTTATGTGGTTCCGTGGGTTAGATAAGGCGGATGATTCAGACGTGGCTGAGCCAGGAGGGATGGAGCAGACAAGGTGAGTCCCTGATTCATCGCAAGGATACGGCATAGCACACGTAAGGCCGGTCAATGATTCACACAGGAACGTAATACACCAGACAGTACAGTGTAACAGGAACGTAATACACCAGACCGTACAGTGTAACAGGAACGTAATACACCAGACCGTACAGAGTAACAGGAACGTAATACACCAGACCGTACAGTATAACAGTAATGTAATACACCAGACCGTACAGTATAACAGGAACGTAATACACCAGACCGTACAGTATAACAGTAATGTAATACACCAGACCGTACAGTATAACAGTAATGTAATACACCAGACCGTACAGTATAACAGTAATGTAATACACCAGACCGTACAGTATAACAGGAACGTAATACACCAGATCGTACAGTATAACAGTAATATAATACACCAGACCGTACAGTGTAACAGGAACGTAATACACCAGACCGTACAGTGTAACAGGAACGTAATACACCAGACCGTACAGTATAACAGTAACGTAATACACCAGACCGTACAGTATAACAGTAACGTAATACACCAGACCGTACAGTATAACAGTAATGTAATACACCAGACCGTACAGTGTAACAGGAACGTAATACACCAGACCGTACAGTATAACAGTAACGTAATACACCAGACCGTACAGTATAACAGTAACGTAATACACCAGACCGTACAGTATAACAGGAACGTAATACACCAGACCGTACAGTATAACAGTAATGTAATACACCAGACCGTACAGTGTAACAGGAACGTAATACACCAGACCGTACAGTATAACAGGAACGTAATACACCAGACCGTACAGTATAACAGTAATGTAATACACCAGACCGTACAGTGTAACAGGAACGTAATACACCAGACCGTACAGTATAACAGGAACGTAATACACCAGACCGTACAGTATAACAGTAACGTAATACACCAGACTGTACAGTATAACAGTAATGTAATACACCAGACCGTACAGTATAACAGGAACATAATACACCAGACCGTACAGTATAACAGTAACATAATACACCAGACCGTACAGTGTAACAGGAACGTAATACACCAGACCGTACAGTGTAACAGGAACGTAATACACCAGACCGTACAGTATAACAGTAACGTAATACACCAGACCATGGGCGGGATGTATTAAAATACATCGCCGCCCTTCGCGCCCCCCCCCCGCCGCGATGCCGCCGCATATGTACTAACATATGCGGCTGGCATCGCGATGCGGTGACGGAGGCCCCCCGCGATACCTGTACTGTGGTGTGCGGGGGGTCTCCGTCACCTCCCAGCCGGCTTCTGCAGCATCCACGCCGGGGACAGCTAAGCAAGCTGTCCCCGGCGCTTCCTCCTCCCCCTGCAGCCGGAAGGACGTCCGGCTGCGTTGCTAGGGGGAGGAAGGGCTTACCTTCCGGGGTCCAGGAGGACCTGCAAGAAGGTAAGCCCAAGGGAGGGGGGAAAGGGGGGGTCGGCGAGGCGGCGGGTTGCGGCGACGCGGCGGGCGGCGAAAAGAAGCCCATAGGCTTCTATAGGGTATCGCCACCCAAAGGTGGCGATACCCTGCCCTGCGAAACCGCTGCGAACGGGTTTTAGTACATAGGAAAATGCGGTAAAACTGGGGTTTTACCGCATTTTCCCTTTAGTACATCTCGCCCCATACAGTATAACAGTAATGTAATACACCAGACCGTACAGTGTAACAGGAAGGTAATACACCAGACCGTACAGTGTAACAGGAAGGTAATACACCAGACCGTACAGTGTAACAGGAACGTAATACACCAGACCGTACAGTATAACAGTAATGTAATACACCAGACCGTACAGTATAACAGTAACGTAATACACCAGACCGTACAGTATAACAGGAACGTAATACACCAGACCGTACAGTATAACAGTAACGTAATACACCAGACCGTACAGTGTAACAGGAACGAAATACACCAGACCGTACAGTATAACAGTAACGTAATACACCAGACCGTACAGTATAACAGTAGCTTAATACACCAGACCGTACAGTATAACAGGAACATAATACACCAGACCGTACAGTGTAACAGTAATGTAATACACCAGACCGTACAGTATAACAGGAACGTAATACACCAGACCGTACAGTATAACAGTAGCTTAATACACCAGACCGTACAGTATAACAGGAACATAATACACCAGACCGTACAGTATAACAGGAACGTAATACACCAGACCGTACAGTATAACAGTAGCTTAATACACCAGACCGTACAGTATAACAGGAACGTAATACACCAGACCGTACAGTATAACAGTAGCTTAATACACCAGACCGTACAGTATAACAGGAACACACTCAAACAATGTTACACATGGGTTAAATTGAGGGGGAACTGGGTGGAACCGAGTTCCACCACCTCTAATGGAGAGGTGGAACATTTTATCCTCCATATTGGCCCTGTACAGTAATTCTCACAGAAAAGAATTGTAGTTTGCAGGGGGTGTCACAAACCTACCACTGGCCCTGTCTCTGCCTAATGGGGGGGAGGGGGTAATTAGGTGGCATAGAGAAATGAGTTCCCGCACCTCTACATGACCACTTTAGGCCTGACAGTAACTATAACGCAAAAACACTCATAACCTGTATGTATACCTCAGGGTTGCCGACTTTGTTATTCTCCTCTCCGGGAGAAGCCCGGAGAGGAGAGTTTCAGCCCCGTCCCCATGATGTTAAACCAGTAAATTTACGGATCTCTGTGGAGGGGGCGGGGCTAAAATGACGCGATTGTGTCATTTTAGCTCCGCCCCCTCCTCTGAGACCAGAGGATTGCGGCATTTTAATGCCGCGATCCGGGGGACAGCAGGGGTGCCCCCTGAATCCGGGAGGGTTGCCCTCCCTTCCGGGAGCCGGGAGGGGGGACCCGATTTTCGGGAGACTCCCGGAAATTCCGGGAGGGTCGGCAACCCCCTGCTCTGGACCTAGCAGACGATGCTGAGATATGTAGTTCCTCAAGAGTGGAATATACACGTTGCCACAGTAATTAGTGAAATTGTAATTAGTGCAGGTGCTGTACGCTCGCACCCGTGGTCTTACAATGCAATGAGTCTTTCACTCTATGACGTACTGTGCAGCACTGACTCTGGCGGCCATCTTGGTAAGGGAATGAAGCATCCCTGGAGTAGCCATTCTAGAGCGCATCCGGATGATAGGTCAACAGTGTCCATATAGTCAATAGGTCGACATCAAAGATTCGACATGGTCAACGTCAAGAAAAGGTCAACAGAAGCAAAAGGTTGACTTTGCAATGGTCGACACATTTAAAAGGTTGACATACTGTCATTTTTTCCATTTTGTGGGCTTTTTCATATTTTACCAGCTACATGCTGGCCCAAAAGCATACTGAGCGAATTGGACTGATTATTTGGGGTTCCACGCGCTCAGATGTAGCCATTAACACAATAAAAAACATGAAAAAACGCATGTTGACTTTTTTGCTTGTTGACCTCCTGTTGTCGACTTATCAGCTGTTGACAGTCAATAGGTCATCCACTATTGATTGTCAGGCAGGAGGCCGACACGGGAAAAAGGAGGAGACACATTTTTTCCAGTCCTCTCTAGTGAAGCTGTACATTATATTTCCTCTTATTGTTTAAGTGATAAAATAACAGAATACTGATGATGTCATTATTTCTGATATTATTATTTATAAGTATAGGGCAGCGGTAAGTTACTATTGATCAGAGAGACACAAATATCACTCAGTAACAATTTATAGATTATTGGCGGTCTCTCCCTCCCCCCGCGTCACCATTACACAGATACAATGAGTTTTATTGGCATGGAATAATCACACAACAGGACAGCAACATGAATAATGGAGCAATCTTATATGATAATGTACATTTTATTGGGCGTACTTATACAAACAGTTCTGTGATGAGATTGGTGGGGATAGCAGTACGGAAATTGGCCTTCAGACGTCTAATAATGGTTGCGATGATCATTTCCATTATCTGTCTATTAGATGTCATTAGCACGGTTCCCGCTCATGGGGTCACATGACAGATGACCGCGCTGGTGACGATACCATCCACACAGGCTACGCCGCAGTGACATCAGCCGCAGATGTTCGCTGCCCGTGAGACGCGGGACAAACACTATTGTATTGTGAGAATTATTAGTAAAACTAGCTGACCCGCCCGGCGTTGCCCGGGAAAACCTTCAGGTTTTTTTATTTCCAAAATTGCTGAAAAATGTCATCTTACAGTATGCTGTGCCAAAGACCTAAGATTGTAATTTGTTATAGATTCCACCATAATGTTAGAATGTGTTTGCATTGATACTCAATGACGGCAATGAAATCAGGTGTGGTGTTGTTGTTTGAAACACAACGCTCCTGAGTTGAAAACTTGTATGTGTTGATGAATTCCACATCCACTCCTGAGATTTAGCACCTACTGTATGACATATCCTCCAACATCTGAGGGTCAGAAATCGGTACAAAATCAGAAAGGGGCATGGCCACACCTCCATTTCTATACTTTCAATGGTACAGTTTCTAGGATGTGTAAATACAGGCGCTGAGTGCGTGGAGACCGGGGTGGGCGTTACTTACCGCGCCATAATTAATTAAAAATTCAACGCTCCCTGCCACTCCCGCTCCACTCACCAATCCTGCCTGCAGCAGTCTCTGAGATCTGGAGATCTCTAAAGCACATGCACCGGGCATCTCTACCAGTGGGGCAGCCCCTGAGTGTGGGAGCAGGTCCGCGGGCCTGGCCACATGACGTCATAACGCGACGCAGGCTACCCGCACCACTGGGAACGGGTGCAATGGGCCAAATTCTTCCCTACACCCGCCGGGCCAATCCACCGATCCAGCCATCGCAATCATCAATGGGTGCATTGATAAGGTTTGGAGTGTAAGAAGTTGAAGAATAAGACTGAGATAAAGATTTTCCATGTTAAAGTGTACAATAAATCGTGAAAAAATATAAGTGTACATAGAAGTATAATTAAGACATTAAAGTAGGATTAAAAAATAAGTTCTGATTCAAACTGATAATTGTTTGGATGGGGGTGGGTTTGCGAAACAAATCGATAGGTGGAGGGGGGTATGGAAATTGTGAGCATAATTGGTGTTTGGTACACCTACAGGGGGTCCTCAATTGATGGGATTTTCACTACAGTGTCATGGTTACAGTTTCACCATAAGGGGATTCCCAATTGGGGTCCAGGTGGTCTTTTAGGAACCCTTTACAATCCCCTAGGTCTCTTCTCCTTGAGCCTACGGTCTCCCTTAATGATAGTCAATCACTGAGGGAGACCATAGGCTCCAGGAGAAGAGACCAAAGGGATTGTAAAGGGGTCCCTAAAAGACCACCTGAACCCCAATTGGATATCCCTCTATGGTGACACTGTAGTGAAAATTTCTCATCAACTGGGGACCCCCTGTATGTTTGTGTGTGTTGTACTGTTTTTGTGTGTGTGTTGTCAGTGCCGTCTTTCCCATTGGGCACGATGGGCAGTTGCCCGGGGGCCCTAGGACCTAGGGGCCCCCGGCCCAGCCCAATGGGAAAGATGGTGGCCGGGGTCCGGGAATCCGCTCACCCTCGCTGGGGGATCCGGGCAGGGGGATCAGGGCGGTGGCGGTAGCTAGAAGCCTGATTCGGCGAAGCTCTATTTGCCGGCGGGGCGGGAAGCGCTGTTGCATTTGAATAGACTGGCCGGACGCTGATTGGCTGAATTCAGAAAATCAGCATCCGGCCAGTCTTTGAAAAGGCAACAGCGCTTCCCACCCCGCCGGCAAATAGCGCGTCACCTCCTAGCTAGCAGTGAATTTAATTTCGGGGGTCCGTGTGCCGGGGTTCTGATCACCCTCACTGGGTGATCCGGCAGGGGGATCAGGGCATCGGTGGCGGTAGCTAGGAGCCCGAAGCGGCGAAGCGCTATTTGCCGGCAGGGGGGGCGAGAAGCGCTGCTGCATTTAAAATGACTGGCTGAATGCTGATTGGCTGAATTCAGCCAATCAGCATCCGGTCAGTCTTTTCAAATTCAACAGCGCTTCCCGCCCCCGCCGACAAATAGTGCTTTGCCGCTTCGGGCTCCTAGCTACCGCCACCGCCGCCCTGATCCCCTTCCCCAGCGAGGATGGTCGGATCCCCGCCACCCGGCCACCATCTTTCCCATTAGCGCTATTTGCCGGTGGGGCGGGAAGCGCTGCTGCATTTGAAAAGACTGGCCGAACGCTGATTGGCTGAATCCAGCCAAATAGCGTCTGGCCAGTCTTTTCAAATGCAACAGCGCTTCCCGCCCCGCCAGTTAATAGCGCTTTGCCATTTCAGGGCAGGCTCCTAGCTACCGCCGCTGCCCTGATCCCGCTGCCCGGATCCCCCAGCGAAGATGATCGGATCCCCGGCCGCCGGAAGCTGACTGGCTGCCGCACGGAGCCAGAGAGGTGAGGGTTGGGGAGGTGACTGTGGGCTCCTGGGCAAACTAATTTGGGGGGGGGGTGGGGGGTCCAGTGAACTAGGTTGCCCAGGGGCCCTTCCTAATGTTAAGACGGCCCTGTGTGTTGTAGTGTATGTGGTTGTGTGTGTGTTGCATGTATCTGTCCAATGCGTAAGTGTGTGAGGTGTGCTATGTATATACAGTATGTGTATGTGTTTGTTGGGTCTTTGTGTATCTGTGCAATGTTTAAGTGTGTGTTTTGTGTATGTTGTACTGTTTTTTGGGTGTGTATGGTGAATGTAGGTGTGTGTTGTGCTGTTAGAGGTATGTTATGTGTGTGTGTGTGCTGTGTGTATCTGCCCTATGTGTAAGTGAGTAAGGTGTGCTTCGTATAAATGTGTGTGTGTGTGTGTAGTGTGCTGTGTGTGATCTGTGCAATGTTTAAGTGTGTGTGATCTGTGCATACCTCCCAACATGATCCTCTCCAGGAGGGACACATTTCTCTGCTCCTGCACTTCCCTGGTAATGTATGATTGCCATCACCTGTGTTGTAGCACATTTCTTATCAATTAACCTGTTCAACACAGATGAAGGTAATCATGCATTAAGAGGGAATTGCAGGAGCAGAGCATTGTGTCCCTCCTGGAGGGGGTCATGTTGGGAGGTATTTCTGTGTATTGTACTGTTTTTGGGTGTGTGTTGTAGTGAATGTGGGTGTGTGTTGTACTGTGAGTGGTGTGTTATGTGTGTGTGTTGTGTTGTGTGTATCTGCCGAATGTGTAAGTTTGTGAGGTGTGCTACGTATACATGTGTGTGTAGTGTGCTGTGCCTATCCTGGCAATGTTTGTGTGTGTTCTGTGTGTTTCTGTATCCGCACAATGTTTAGGTGTGTGTGTTCTGTGTGTTTGTTGTACTGTTTTTGGGTGTGTGTTGTAGTGTATATGGGTTTGTGATGTACTGCATGTGGTGTGTTATGTGTGTGTTTTGTTGTGTGTATCTGTCCAATGTGTAAGTGTGTGAGGTTCGCTACGTATATATGTGTGTGTTGTGTACTATGTGTGCGTATGTGGTGTACTGTGTGTGTGTGCGCGTACAATGTGTACGTTTGTATGTGATGTGTGGTCTATGTATATCCTCAATTATTTCTAATTGTTTAAAGCCTTCACCATAATGTTAGAATGTGTCATTCATACTCAATGACAGCAATGAAATCAGGTGTGGAGTTGTTCCTTCGCAACGGTTTCCCAGATCGTCTATCTTTTTCCCAGATCATCAATGAAGGCAAATTAAAACTTGGTGTTTTTTTAAATTTCTAAGTGAAATTTCCCAAAAACGGCTTTGAGGTGCACACCACCGGGTCCAGAGGTATCTTGTTGCTGAATTTGGTGGCTCTGAGTGCCACGGTGTGTCCGCAATGCAACGGACACGCACACGCACACACACTCTTCAACTTATTATATACTAGCTGACCCGCCCGGCGTTGCCCGGGAAAACCTTGGGGTTTCTTTATTTCCAAAATTGCTGAAAAATGTCATCTTACAATATATGCTGTGCCAAAGACCTAAGATTGTAATTTGTTATAGATTCCACCATAATGTTAGAATGTGTTTGCATTGATAATCAATGATGGCAATGAATTCAGGTGTGGTGTTGTTGTTTGAAACACAACGCTCCTGAGTTGAAAACTTGTATGTGTTGATGAATTCCACATCCACTCCTGAGATTTAGCACCTACTGTATGACATATCCTCCAACATCTGAGGGTCAGAAATCGGTACAAAATCAGAAAGGGACATGTCCACACCTCAATTTCTATACTTTCAATGGTACAGTTTCTAGGATGTGTAATTACAGGCGCTGAGTGTGTGGGCTCCGGGGTGGGCGTTACTTACCGCGCCATAATTAATTAAAAATTCACTGCTCACTGCCACTCCCCTCACCGAACCTGCCTGCAGCAGTCTCTGAGGTCTGGGGATCTGTAAAGCACATGCACCGAGCATCTCTACCAAACAGTGGGGCAGCCCCTGAGTGTGGGAGCAGGTCGGCGGGCCTGGCCACATGATGTCATGACGCGACGCACACTATCCGCACCACTGTAATGCACCACTGGGAATGGGTGCAATGGCACCGAGCATCTCTAACAAACAGTGGGGCAGCCCCTGAGTGTGGGAGCAGGTCCGCGAGCCTGGCCACATGATGTCATGACGCAACGCACACTATCCGCACCACTGTAATGCACCACTGGGAATCAGTGCAATGGGCCAAATTCTTCCCTACACCCGCCGGGCCAATCCACTGATCCAGCCATCACAATCATCAATGGATGCATTGATAAGGTTTGGAGTTTAAGAAGTTGAAGAATAAGACTGAGAAAAAGAATTGGCAGTTTACAAAGTGTACAATTTACTCAATAAATCGTGAAAAAAATGTAAGTGTACATAGAAGTACAATCAAGAAATGAAAGTAGGATTAAAAAATAAGTTCTGATTCAAACTGATAATTGTTTGGATGGGGTGGGTTGTGAAACAAATCTATAGGTGGGGGTATGGATATTGTGGGCATAATTGGTGTTTGTTACACCTACATGGGGCCCTCAATTGATGGGATTTTCACTACAGTGTCACGGTCACATTGTCACCATAGGGGGATTCCCAATTGGGGTCCAGGTGGTCTTTTAGGGACCATTTACAATCCTGTAGGTCTCTTCTCCTTGAGCTTACTGTCTCCCTTAATGATAGTCAATCACTGAGGGAGACCATAGGCTCCAGGAGAAGAGACCAACGGAATTGTAAAGGGGTCCCTAAAAGACCACCTGAACCCCAATTGGAAATCCCCCTACGGTGACACTGTAGTGAAAATTTCTCATCATCTGGGTACCCCCTGTAGGTGTACCAAACACCAATTATGCCCACAATATCCATACCCCCTCCACCTATAGATTTGTTTCGCAACCCACCGCCATCCAAACAATTATCAGTTTGAATCATAATTTATTTTTCAATCCTACTTTCATTTCTTAATTGTACTTCTATGTACACATATTTTTTTCACGATTTATTGAGTAAATTATACACTATAACATGACAAATCTTCATCTCAGTCTTATTCTTCAACTTCTTACACTCATTACATTCAAACAAATGCATGCAGCGCTCATGCCCATCAACCAAACATTATCTAGGAACCAAAAGAGTCTGGGAAACCCTTAAGGCAGAGCAGTGCCTGATATCCAACTGACTAACAGGGTGAGTGCAGTGTACCCACTTTGTATTGATCAATGGGTGCATTGACCAGGACAAAGATTTCTCAGTGCAACTGGAGGACTGGAGAGACGGATATGGGGAACAAAGTAGAAATGGTACATTAGGTACAGTTTTTATTTGCCGGTACAGACTGTTAAATAAACGGCAAATTATTTTTTATGTGTTCTGTGTGTTTGTGTGTGTTGTACTGTTTTTGTGTGTGTGTTGTAATGTATGTGGTTTTGTGTGTTATATTGTATGTATCTGTCAAATGCGTAAGTGTGTGAGGTGTGCTATGTATATACAGTATGTGTGTGTTGTGTCTTTGTGTATCTGTGCAAAGTTTAAATGTGTGTTTTGTGTGTGTTGTACTGTTTTTTGGGTGTGTGTGGTGAATGTGGGTGTGTGTTGTACTGTTAGAGGTATGTTATGTGTGTGTATCTGTGCAATGTTTAAGTGTGTGTTCTGTGTATTGTACTGTTTTTGGGTGTGTGTTGTAGTGAATGTTGGTGTGTGTTGTACCCTCCCCACCCCGGCCGCCGGTGCCACCCCCCCATCGCCGCAGGCTTACCTGTCTGCGCGTCCCAGCTCCCCTCCTGGCTTCAATTAATAATTCTATGCAGACGGACCACGATAAAATGGCCGCCCCCATACCGCAAACAGTTTAAGATAACTGTCTGCTTTATGGGGCGGCCATTTTATCGTGGTCCGTCTCCATAGAATTGATTGAAGCCAGGAGTTGTGTGTTTGTTGTACTGTTTTTGGGTGTGTGTTGTAGTGTGTATGGATTTGTATTGTACTTCATGCGGTGTGTTTCCAGCGATTTTAGCCCCTATCTCTCCCTTAAGTGTGTGAGGTGCTCTACGTATAAATGTGTGTGTTGTGTGCTATGTGTGCGTATGTGGTGTACTGTGTGTGCGTGTACAATGTGTACGTGTGTGTGTGTGTGTGTGTTATGTGTGGTCTATGTATATCCTCAATTATTTCCTAATTGTTTAAAGCCTTCACCATAATGTTAGAATGTGTCTGTCATACTCAATGGGCGGTATTCAATGTGAATACCGGCGAGGTGCAGCGAATCCTGTTTAGGATTCGCTGCACATTCGCCACGTTCCGGAGCCTCGCCGGCTCCGGTATTCAACGAGTCAGGGGCTCGCTGCCCCTGACCGGTGAATATGAGCTCCTGCGGCGAATGCCGCAGGGAGCCTGAGGACGGTGGCAGGCAGAGAGATGGAAGTCTCTCTGCCTGCCCCAGAGCGTATGTGGGGGGGAGGTGGGCTCCCCGGGTGCCAGGCAGCACAGGCTGCCCCCCCGGGGGTGCCAGCAGGGGACCGTATATTCACTACACCCGATCGTAACGATCGGGTGCAGTGAATATATGAATATCTAATGAGCGGCTCGGCTCCGGCGCCCCCTGCTGGCTGCTGTGTAAAAAAAAAATATATATATATTTTTTTTATTAAATATATATTCATGTGCTTACAGCACATGAATAAAAATAGCATGCCCCTCCTCAGAATAAAATTCCTGATTTTTTGACACCAAATGTAAAAAACAAAACACTTTATTTTAAAAGTTCACATTCCACTTCTCCATAAAAAGATAGCGATTGCTACTCGGTGAATCATGGCGAAAAAAACCTTCAAATGTATTCGCCATGTGGTCATTGAATAGGGTGATTCACCGTTTTAGTCAAAAATTCGCCAAACAGCACAAATTCGCCATAAAAACATAGCGAATCAGGCTCATTGAATACCGCCCAAAGACAGCAACGAAATCAGGTGTGGAGTTGTTCCTTCGTCCACGGTTTCCCAGATCGTCGATCTTTTCCCCCAGATCATCAATGAAGGAAAATTAAAACTTGGTGTTTTTAAAAATTCTAAGTGAAATTTCCCAAAAACTATTTAAATTCCGCCTAGATCGCATTGTAAATGCGATCTTGATACAAGTGCCCCTAAGTCTTTTACACCATATATTAATTACAGATTTTTCTTTTAACCTACAATGCCATGAGGCGTTAAATGCTCATTATCAGGGGGGGGGGGGAGGGTGTTACATGTTCATTGCCAGGGGGGTTACATGTTCATTGCCAGGGAAAAGATACATACTCGTTGCTAGGGGGGAGTTACATGCTCAATGCCAGGGGGTTACAAGCTTGTTGCAGGGGAGAAATTACATGCTCGTTGCCAGGGGTTACATGCTCATTGCCAGAGGGGAGTTATATGCTCATTGCTAGAGGGAGTTACATGCTCGTTGCCAGGGGGGGTTACATGTTCATTGCGAGGGAGAAGTTACATGTTCGTTGTTAGGGGGGAGTTACATGTTCAATGCCAGGGGTTTACAAGCTTGTTGCAGGGGAGAAATGACATGCTCGTTGCCTGGGGGAGATACATACTCGTTGCCAGGGGGTTACATGCTCATTGCCAGGGCAGGGTTACATGCTTATTGCCAGGGGGAGTTATTCTTGTTTTTGGGGGGATACATGCTCATTGTTGAAGGGGGCGCCATGGACAGAGACTCTGTAGTGCAGGATCCCCACCTCCATCGCCTTTTGCCTCCTGTTCTCCGGCACAGTGGAGGAGGTACGTAAGGGGGCCGCCAGCGCACTCTCTCTCCTCCCTGGCTCCTGGAGCCTGAGCTCCACCGGTGCCACCCTTCCTTTGCCTCTGTACCTCTCACCCAACTGTGTAAACCAACTGTAAGTTATGCATTTTTGGCAATAAAGCTGGGTGCACACTGGGCGATACATCGTTAGCGATATGGACGACATCGATAGTGGTTTTGCACGCATATAATCCAGTGTGTACAGTCAGTATTGTGAGTGTTGCATGCGGGTCGTTAACAGAAATAATGTATTTGTCCACCTCCTGGAACATTCCTGCAGTCACCTGTGTACGGAGTAATGGCGTTACTGTACCACCAGCTCCCTGATATCAGAGCGCAGCCTGTCTGGGACACTGCGCATCTGATTGCTGTGAAGATAACTAGAAGAGGATGAAACGCTGATAACGTGATCATTGAAATGAAAGAGAAATCCCTGATGCGCTTCTTCACCTGTATCTGATACTGTCTTCAAAATGCAAAACAAGTCCAGGCTCAGGGGTCCGGCTCTCTAGACGCACGTTCCTCAATCAAAGCCGCCTGTTCGTTAGTTCACCGCTTAGTGCTGAAGTGATAATTAAATCTTTAGACTTCATTAAATGATATGACAGTAACACGAGCAACTGTGATCTATACATCATGGGAACTATTGTCCTGGTTCTGCTGAACAACACCCGGCACACAGCAATAAACTGACAGATAACTACAGAAGCACCGGCGCAGGGATAAACAACTGTGCCCACAGTAGTAGTGCCCCTTACACATAACGCCCACAGTAGTAGTGCCCCTTACACAGAACACCCACAGTACTAGTGCCCCTTACACATAACGCCCACAGTAGTAGTGCCCCTTACACAGAACGCCCACAGTAGTAGTGCCCCTTACATATAAAGCCCACAGTAGTAGTGCCCCTTACACATAACACCCACAGTAGAAGTGCCCCTTACACATAACACCCACAGTAGGAGTGCCCCTTACACATAACGCCCACAGTAGTAGTGCCCTATACACAGAACGCCCACAGTAGTAGTGCCCCTTACACATAACACCCACAGTAGTAGTGCCCCTTAGACAGAACGCCCACAGTAGTGTGCCCCTTACACATAACACCCACAGTAGTAGTGCCCCTTACACATAACACCCACAGTAGTAGTGCCCCTTACACATAACACCCACAGTAGTAGTGCCCCTTACACATAACACCCACAGTAGTAGTGCCCCTTACACAGAATGCCCACAGTAGTAGTGCCCCTTACACATAACGCCCACAATAGTAGTGCCCATTACACATAACGCCCACAGTAGTAGTGCCCTTACACATAATTCCCACAGTCGTAGTTCCAATCATAATGTCCACAGTATTCGTGCCACACACAATGCTCACAGTAGTATCGCCCCTTACACTTAATGCCCAAAGTAGTAGTTCCCCTTACACATAACACCCACAGTAGTAGTGCCACACATAATGCCCACAGTATTAGTGCCACATATAACACCCACAGTAGTAGTGCCCCTTGCACATAACACCCACAGTAGTAGTGCCACACAAATGTCCACAGTTTTAGTGCCACATATAACACCTAAAGTAGTTGTGTCACATATAACACCCATAGTAGTAGTGCCCCTTACACATATTACCACAGTATTAGTGCCACATATAACACCCACAGTAGTAGTGCCCCTTACATATAACACCCACAGTAGTAGTGGCACGCATAACACCCACAGTAGTAGTGCCCTTTACACATATCACCACAGTATTAGTGCCACATATAACACCCACAGTAGTAGTGCCCCTTACACATAACACCCACAGTAGTACTGCTACGCATAACACCCACAGTAGTAGTGCCCTTTACACATATCACCACAGTATTAGTGCCACATATAACACCCACAGTAGTAGTGCCCCTTGCACATAACACCCACAGTAGTACTGCCACGCATAACACACACAGTAGTACTACCAAAAATGTCCATAGTACTAGTGCCAGGCAAATGCCCACAGTAGTATTAGTGGCACCAGGGCCAGCTCTACCATTGGGCACTGGGATCGGGAGGGGCACAACCGAGTCTGCTTTTCACAAAATGAAAGCCATCTATGGGGAAGACGACCTTGTTGTAAAATAAAGGTGGCAGCTGTGGAACGTCAAAGACACCACCTCAACATTTTAACTTGAGGGGTTGAAAAGTGGTGACAGTGTGGGCTTGGAGGGGACCGCCCAACATTTCATGGACGTGCCCACAGTAACAATGGACGTACCCCTGTGAATGCAGACGTGTTGATTCCTGTTCGGGGTGGGCAGCGGACAACACATGGGCACTGGCCCCGGATTCGTCCATCTCCAGCCACAATAAGAGACAGTCTAGACTGAGGGGAAGGAAATCATCCGATGGTGAGCGATCATCGAATGATTTCTCTCCCGTGTGGTTGCATGCAAGCGGATGTGTATGCGAATGTATCCGCTTGCATGCTAGTGAGTGGATTCGGGTGGCGGGGGCCGTGGGTTAACTGCTCGCTAGGCTGTGAGAAGCTCTGAATCAGACCCTAAGGAGAAATTTACTAAGGTGTTCCTGTGGTGCATCTCCATGGCGACCATGTGCCTGCTCTTACTGACATAAAATGTCATCTGTACACAGCATAGGTAATAAGCCCCATAACTGAGACTGTGCACAGCATAGGTAATAAGCCCCATAACTGAGACTGTGCACAGCATAGGTAATAAGCCCCATAACTGAGACTGTGCACAGCATAGGTAATAAGCCCCATAACTGAGACTGTACACAGCATAGGTAATAAGCCCCATCACTGAGACTGTGCGCAGCATAGGTAATAAGCCCCATAACTGAGACTGTACACAGCATAGGTAATAAGCCCCATAACTGACCTTTGAAAAAGCCACAAGCCAGTGGCGAAACGCGTCAGGTGTAGCCCCTCACATCTGTGGCATTGGATCTTTTTATGAACTTCTCAATCTGCCGTTTGGGATTACCACCTTCACCTACCACTGGAACCCTTCATACATACAGAACTCCAGGTGAGCCCTGCCATCTTAGCCACCTGTAGAGACTGTGTTCCATCTTAAACAGAATTGACCATTGGGTCCCCACCACCTTCTCTACCCATCATAGTGACCGGGGTGAACAGCCATCCATACCTCCAGGTGAGCCAAACAACACCATAGCCACCTGTTTTGAGGTCCAGGATCCCCACAATAGGTCACATTAGGAGAATCAACAACTCTCCTTCCATTCGTGTGTGCTAAAAATTACCGTGACTCCCATCCATCCAAGTCACACAAAGGAGCTTTCCCACCATATGGGTACAGAGTGCCCCACCTTTTACAAAAACATCTTTGAAGGGCCCAGGATATAGGGACATATCCGGAACCACCCTCACTGACCCCTCCAGCGGCATCAATCAACTTTCCGTATCATAGTGAGGACCAGTGAACCGGCATCCCATCAACTTTTTATCCATTCCCATTTGGCAGACTACTGACTAAAAAGTGCACCTACAAATTGGACAGACACTATCCGGGCAGTGTCCCAGGTGCCCTCTCGATCCAACCACAAAGTGAGATCCATTTTAATACTTTAATAATGTTTTTTATTTCAATGTATGCATTGTATATGTAATTGTGATATTTTAATTGATTTATAAACTTTTTTCATTTACCTACCCCAATTGTGTTCATTGTAACTTCAGCGCTGCTTCTTTGTGTATTTTGCTTGTCCTTCCAATTGACAGGGACTGACTACCCCTGTACCCCAGCAGCTGCTTGGGAAGGCACCTCATACACTAAGCGCCCATTCATTGCTCTCCAGTAGAGCAATATTTTTTCTTTTAAGCCCCATAACTGACCCTGTGCGCAGCATAGGTAATAAGCCCCATAACTGACACTGTGCGCAGCACAGGTAATAAGCCCCATCACTGACACTGTGGGCAGCATAGGTAATAAGCCCCATAACTGAGACTGTGCGCAGCACAGGTAATAAGCCCCATAACTGAGCACAGCATAGGTAATAAGCCCCATAACTGACACTGTGCACAGCATAGGTAATAAGCCCCATAACTGACACTGTGCACAGCATAGGTAATAAGCCCCATAACTGAGACTGTGCACAGCATAGGTAATAAGCCCCATAACTGACACTGTGCACAGCATAGGTAATAAGCCCCATAACTGACACTGTACACAGCATAGGTAATAAGCCCCATAACTGACACTGTGCACAGCATAGGTAATAAGCCCCATAATTGACACTGTGCACAGCATAGGTAATAAGCCCCATAAATGACACTGTACACAGCATTGGTAATAAGCCCCATAACTGACACTGTACACAGCATAGGTAATAAGCCCCATAACTGACACTGTACGCAGCATAGGTAATAAGCCCCATAACTGACACTGTGCGCAGCATAGGTAATAAGCCCCATAACTGACACTGTACACAGCATAGGTAATAAGCCCCATAACTGACACTGTACACAGCATAGGTAATAAGCCCCATAACTGACACTGTGCGCAGCATAGGTAATAAGCCCCATAACTGACACTGTACACAGCATAGGTAATAAGCCCCATAACTGACACTGTGCACAGCATAGGTAATAAGCTCCATAACTGACACTGTGCACAGCATAGGTAATAAGCCCCATAACTGACACTGTGCACAGCATAGGTAATAAGCCCCATAACTGACACTGTGCACAGCATAGGTAATAAGCCCCATAACTGAGACTGTGCACAGCACAGGTAATAAGCCCCATAACTGACACTGTACACAGCATAGGTAATAAGCCCCATAACTGACACTGTACACAGCATAGGTAATAAGCCCCATAACTGACACTGTACACAGCATAGGTAATAAGCTCCATAACTGACACTGTACACAGCACAGGTAATAAGCCCCATAACTGAGACTGTGCACAGCACAGGTAATAATCCCCATAACTGACACTGTACAATATCCCTGATGTCGGCATATGTCACTAGGTCGACATGCATTGGGACAACCGCTGAAGGTCGACAGGGATTGGTTAGACACATGAAATAGGTTGACAGGGTTGCAGGTGGACACAAGCATTTGGTTGACAATGACAAGGTGAACATGAGGTTTTTTTTTGCCGACACATGTTGACAGGCGGTATTTCATGCCCTACAATCTACTACGGTGTGGTGGGAGAATAAAACAGTGCCTGAAGCATGGTGAGAACCGCGTCCCATGCGAGGGGGCGCGGTACACTTTGATGGTGTCCATGTTGACTATGTCGACATTTGGGATACATTTTTGTCTAAAAACTCATGTCAACCTTTTGTCTGCCGACCTACCCATTGTCAACCTAATGCTTGTGTATGCTGGCACATTAGCGCTCGGGTCTGAATCAGACCTGGTCACTAAGCTGCGTGTATAGTATAGCGAGCAGGATAACACCGCCCCGGCAGCTGCACGCCCCACCCCGCCCCCGGAATTCCAGCGCTATGCTGTGAGAAAAGGCGCTCCGCTCGCTGTGGCAGCATTCTGATCCACCTCACAGTATCATAGCAATATTACATTCTGTAACCCCTTGAGTGGTATGCCCGGAGATTTTCTGGGCTCAGCTGCGCTGCCACAGCGGGCTGTCCCAGAAAATCTCCGGGCATTCCACTAATATACAATAGGTGCGCGCCAGCACCTCTAGACTCTGGGCGGGGACGGGGGTGTCCTAAGGCAGAAACTATGTGTGTATAACGCTGTCAATCACTCTTGTAACCCCGCCCAGCGTTATACACACAGGGGATGAGCTAAATATATAAGAGATAACAGACCCAAAATCTCTGTGTTCTGACTGTAATATTCCCCCGTGCAGTTTGCGGCCAGTAATGACAAGTGGGAGGGGGCCCCCCTGTCTAAAGGGACCCGGGCCCCCAAAGGATCGGTCCGGCCCTGCTTTCAGCATCTGGCTCACCCAAGGTGGTGGCCTTTTCCGTGTGCCATTTTGAAGCAGACTCCGTGCCCCCCCAGCGTCGGATTCTCCCAAAAGAGCTTGGGCTGCGGGGACGCAGTCACATCACTGATGTCAGCCTTTTTTGGTTCTTAGTTCTTGTAAGGATATTCCTACAGAATTTGGCGGCCACATACTGCGACCACAAGGAAAGTCGTATACCTAGACTTCTCCGTGGAGAGGCCACACACTGTTCCAATGTACATTAATATTACAGCTGGCACCGTGATAGCCAGCCAGGAGCAATACGTTCAGCCTCACCTGCCTAATAAGACTTAAGGATCCTATAAAGAATTACATCTGTTTCTCTGATTTTCCTTTTAGAACTGATCAAAAATGTTCCCGAGTGCTGCACAAGCCCCGAAGGCTTATCTCTAGTAAGACATTGTTTTTTTCTGCTGTGCAAATGCAAGAATGGATCCGAGCTGGGGCGGGGGGTGTATAAGGCCCACTGCGGAGTGAGAAACTAGGTCATGAAACTTGTTTGACAGGACTGAGAATTGAACTAGTCACCTTGGAGGCTTACTGGTGTAGAAACGTGAAATCCGGCACAGCGAGCGAGGAAAGCGGATGGCGCCAGTACTCTGTGCAAAAGCAGCAGGCAGGAGGAACATGCGCCCTCCCAGTCCAGCTCTCTCCCTCCCAGTAAGTCAGGTGTGCTCGCTGATGCTGCAGACTGTTAGGGCAGCTGGAACCCTCCCGGGAAGCCGAGATGCTTCATTTGGCAAACATGCAACCAGCCCGGCCTTCATTTCTCAGTAGATTTAAGACCTGCAGCTCCACCACTTAGAAACATGGTTCTGAGGCACAAGGAAGCGTCTATATTTAATGATGGAGGTCACGCCGGGCTGCAGCTGCAGTTTGCTTCCCTAATAATCGCCCTCCTCCTAAGTCTGATAAGTGCAGCAGCATGATAGGGTCAGATCAGACTGAGAAACGGAACAATGGGGTTTATTCAGACCAGATCGCTGCTCTGTGACATTGCAGAGCCCTGTGATCAGACAGTCACCGCCCCGCCAGCGTGATATCACGCCCTGCGCAAGGCTGCCAATGGCTAGCTGAAAATCCACTCGCAACTCACTCACCAACGAATGACTTTCCCACTCTGTTTGTAACCTAGAACCTCCTCGGCCTGTGCGATAGAAACAGGGAGAACGAGGGCGGAGCTGATGTCTCAGACCCTCCCCTCAAACACCTAGGCACGCCCGCTTTTTCCCAGTACAGCCTTGCCACACCCACAAAGGCCGGCTTCCTGTCAATCAACTTGCGTATGGCTAGCGACCAAAAAAGGTGTCGGATTGTATCGCTGTTTGGCCTAGTGCATGCGCGATGTGATCCGTACGCCTGCGCAGTCAATCGATCATCAGCCGCGGTGTGAATTCGCTCAGCGCTATCAGGTCTGATAACTCCCTATGTCATCGGCTCGCTGCTGAGAATAGGATCGGGCCGGTGTGGCGGCTAATGACTGCGCTATAAAAACACATGAAACAGGAGCTAAAATAGGAAAGGCTAAAGATAGAGCGGCAGAATATTGTGCGGTACGACATGACTTGTTTTCCTGCTTCTCCCCCGGGAGACACAAAGCCTGGTCCTAGAGATAGAGACCGTAGATCTTCTTTATCGCTACATAAAGTAACTGAAATATCATCGCCCTGTTATATTGTATCATTTATTAAAGTTAAGGTTAAATCACAACCCGAGATTTACAGAAAACACGTTTACCCCGTTTTTTGGTTGGTTTTTATCACCGTCGTAAAATAAATCAATCGCTTCTCGTGCGCAGACGGATATTTTCAGAAAAGCCCCAAATGAAACCGCTCCCAATATGTTAGGAAGACATGGTTCTGTGTGTTCTGCTCTGTGGGGTGATTCAGACAGGCTCGCAGTACTACGTGTTAGGAACCGTCCCGATGTCTGTGGGATTGCGCATGAGTATGGTCTATTAGGCCATGTGCCGGCCCCCTTTGCGAATGGCTTTGGCGACTTGCATAGTTGCCAAACACAGACTTATATTGGGGAGCGCAGATTTATAATGGGGAGCACAGACTTATATTGGGGAGCGCAGAGTTATATTGGGGAGCGCAGAGTTATATTGGGGAGCGCAGAGATATATTGGGGAACGCAGAGTTATATTGGGGAGCGCAGAGTTATATTGGGGAGCGCAGAGTTATATTGGGGAGCGCAGAGATATATTGGGGAGCGCAGAGTTATATTGGGGAGCGCAGAGTTATATTGGGGAGTGCAGAGTTATATTGGGGAGCACAGAGTTATATTGGGCGGAGTTATATTGGGGAGTGCAGAGTTATATTGGGGAGCACAGAGTTATATTGTGGAGCACAGACTTATATTGGGGAGCACAGAGTTATATTGGGCGGAGTTATATTGGGGAGCACAGAGTTACATAGGGGAGCACAGACTTATATTGGGGAGTGCAGAGTTATATTGGGGAGCACAGAGTTATATTGGGGAGCACAGACTTATATTGGGGAGCACAGACTTATATTGGGGAGCGCAGAGTTATATTGGGGAGCACAGACTTATATTGGGGAGTGCAGAGTTATATTGGGGAGCACAGAGTTATATTGGGCGGAGTTATATTGGGGAGTGCAGAGTTATATTGGGGAGCACAGAGTTATATTGGGGAGCACAGACTTATATTGGGGAGCTCAGAGTTATATTGGGGAGTGCAGAGTTATATTGGGGAGCACAGACTTATATTGGGGAGTGCAGACTTATATTGGGGAGCACAGAGTTATATTGGGGAGTGCAGACTTATATTGGGGAGCACAGAGTTATATTGGGGAGCACAGATTTATATTGGGGAGCACGGAGTTATATTGGGGAGCGCAGAGTTATATTGGGGAGCACAGATTTATATTGGGGAGCACAGAGTTATATTGGGGAGAGCAGAGTTATATTGGGGAGCGCAGAGTTATATTGGGGAGCACGTAGTTATATTGGGGAGCGCAGACTTATATTGGGGAGCACCGAGTTATATTGGGGAGCACAGATTTATATTGGGGAGCACAGAGTTATATTGGGGAGCACAGACTTATATTGGGGAGCACAGACTTATATTGGGGAGCACAGAGTTATATTGGGGAGCACAGACTTATATTGGGGAGCACAGAGTTATATTGGGGAGCACGTAGTTATATTGGGGAGCGCAGACTTATATTGGGGACCACAGAGTTATATTGGGGAGCACAGATTTATATTGGGGAGCACAGAGTTATATTGGGGAGCACAGATTTATATTGGGGAGCACAGAGTTATATTGGGGAGCACAGAGTTATATTGGGGAGCACAGATTTATATTGGGGAGCACAGAGTTATATTGGGGAGCACAGACTTATATCGGATGCATATTTCTTCTATACACATAATTATAGGATATTAGTAGCATTTGATATATGACATCGATTTGCCAACATGTAATCTCTGCATATGTAAAAAGAGAAAGGGTTATGTTGTTATTCTCGGTACTTGTTTCCTAGCATGGCGCCCATCGCATACTATCGCATGCCTTAATTAGTGGTATGCGATGGTATGCGATGGGACCCGATTTTCTGTACAATTTTAAAATCGCATTGTAGATGCATTATATATATACACTGTATACATCCTGTGCCTGTGTGTGTTATATCAGAGGTGAGGTGACATAATCCTGGAAGCGTACTCTGTATGTGAGTCAGACCGCTGCTGCTGCTGCTGCTGGGCAATGACCTGACCAAGTAAGTGCAGTATAATAACCTCACCTAACGTGACTCACATCCAGGGATGGTGACTTCAGAGAAACTTCCAGGCAATGACTCCAGAGCTGGTCAGTCTATAATATGACAGATGTATCCTTTACACTGGTACCCACTGACCAGAGGCACCGATAATATATATACATCAGTGGCAGGGGGGGAGCGGGGTACCAGGTACCAGGGCAGGGGGGGGAGGGGGTACCAGGGCAGGAGGGGGGAAGTGAGGGTATCAGCTGGCAGGTACGGGGGAGGGGGGCAGGACAGGTACCAGGGGACACAAGAGGTTTAAACGGTATTACTGCAATGTGAATGGTACTTAAACGGTATTTAAAACGGTAATCTACTGCAATGTGAAAGCACCCACCAATAATACTGTATATAACGCTGCTGTTTAGCTCCTCAGATCAGCACCCACCAATAATACTGTATATTACGCTGCTGTTTAGCCCCTCGGATCAGCACCCACCAATAATACTGTATATAACGCTGCTGTTTAGCTCCACGGATCAGCACCCACCAATAATACTGTATATAGCGCTGCTGTTTAGCCCCTCGGATCAGCACCCGCCAATAATACTGTATATAACGCTGCTGTTTAGCCCCTCGGATCAGCACCCGCCAATAATACTGTATATAACGCTGCTGTTTAGCCCCTCGGATCAGCACCCACCAATAATACTGTATATAGCGCTGCTGTTTAGCCCCTCGGATCAGCACCCACCAATTATATTGTATATAACGCTGCTGTTTAGCTCCTCGGATCAGCACCCACCAATAATACTGTATATAACGCTGCTGTTTAGCTCCTCGGATCAGCACCCACCAATAATACTGTATATAACGCTGCTGTTTAGCCCCTCGGATCAGCACCCACCAATAATACTGTATATAACGCTGCTGTTTAGCCCCTCGGATCAGCACCCGCCAATAATACTGTATATAACGCTGCTGTTTAGCCCCTCGGATCAGCACCCGCCAATAATACTGTATATAACGCTGCTGTTTAGCCCCTCGGATCAGCACCCACCAATAATACTGTATATAGCGCTGCTGTTTAGCCCCTCGGATCAGCACCCACCAATAATACTGTATATAACGCTGCTGTTTAGCCCCTCGGATCAGCACCCACCAATAATACTGTATATAACGCTGCTGTTTAGCTCCTCGGATCAGCACCCACCAATAATACTGTATATAACGCTGCTGTTTAGCTCCTCGGATCAGCACCCACCAATAATACTGTATATAACGCTGCTGTTTAGCTCCTCGGATCAGCACCCACCAATAATACTGTATATAACGCTGCTGTTTAGCTCCTCGGATCAGCACCCGCCAATAATACTGTATATAACGCTGCTGTTTAGCCCCTCGGATCAGCACCCGCCAATAATACTGTATATAACGCTGCTGTTTAGCCCCTCGGATCAGCACCCGCCAATAATACTGTATATAACGCTGCTGTTTAGCCCCTCGGATCAGCACCCACCAATAATACTGTATATAGCGCTGCTGTTTAGCCCCTCGGATCAGCACCCACCAATAATACTGTATATAACGCTGCTGTTTAGCCCCTCGGATCAGCACCCACCAATAATACTGTATATAACGCTGCTGTTTAGCCCCTCGGATCAGCACCCACCTATAATACTGTATATAACGCTGCTGTTTAGCCCCTCGGATCAGCACCCACCAATAATACTGTATATAACGCTGCTGTTTAGCTCCTCGGATCAGCACCCACCAATAATACTGTATATAACGCTGCTGTTTAGCTCCTCGGATCAGCACCCACCAATAATACTGTATATAACGCTGCTGTTTAGCTCCTCGGATCAGCACCCACCAATAATACTGTATATAACGCTGCTGTTTAGCTCCTCGGATCAGCACCCACCAATAATACTGTATATAACGCTGCTGTTTAGCCCCTCGGATCAGCACCCACCAATAATACTGTATATAACGCTGCTGTTTAGCTCCTCGGATCAGCACCCACCAATAATACTGTATATAACGCTGCTGTTTAGCCCCTCGGATCAGCACCCACCAATAATACTGTATATAACGCTGCTGTTTAGCTCCTCGGATCAGCACCCACCAATAATACTGTATATAACGCTGCTGTTTAGCTCCTCGGATCAGCACCCACCAATAATACTGTATATAACGCTGCTGTTTAGCTCCTCGGATCAGCACCCACCAATAATACTGTATATAACGCTGCTGTTTAGCTCCTCGGATCAGCACCCACCAATAATACTGTATATAACGCTGCTGTTTAGCCCCTCGGATCAGCACCCACCAATAATACTGTATATAACGCTGCTGTTTAGCTCCTCGGATCAGCACCCACCAATAATACTGTATATAACGCTGCTGTTTAGCCCCTCGGATCAGCACCCACCAATAATACTGTATATAACGCTGCTGTTTAGCTCCTCGGATCAGCACCCACCAATAATACTGTATATAACGCTGCTGTTTAGCTCCTCGGATCAGCACCCACCAATAATACTGTATTTAACGCTGCTGTTTAGCCCCTCGGATCAGCACCCACCAATAATACTGTATATAACGCTGCTGTTTAGTTCATCGGATCAGCACCCACCAATAATACTGTATATAACGCTGCTGTTTAGCTCTTTGGATCAGCACCCACCAATAATACTGTATATAACGCTGCTGTTTAGTTCATCGGATCAGCACCCACCAATAATACTGTATATAACGCTGCTGTTTAGCCCCTCGGATCAGCACCCACCAATGATACTGTATATAACGCTGCTGTTTAGCTCCTCGGATCAGCACCCACCAATAATACTGTATATAACGCTGCTGTTTAGTTCATCGGATCAGCACCCACCAATAATACTGTATATAACGCTGCTGTTTAGCTCCTCGGATCAGCACCCACCAATAATACTGTATATAACGCTGCTGTTTAGTTCATCGGATCAGCACCCACCAATAATACTGTATATAACGCTGCTGTTTAGCTCCTCGGATCAGTACCCACCAATAATACTGTATATAACGCTGCTGTTTAGCTCCTCGGATCAGCACCCACCAATAATACTGTATATAACGCTGCTGTTTAGCCCCTCGGATCAGCACCCACCAATAATACTGTATATAACGCTGCTGTTTAGCCCCTCGGATCAGCACCCACCAATAATACTGTATATAACGCTGCTGTTTAGCTCCTCGGATCAGCACCCACCAATAATACTGTATATAACGCTGCTGTTTAGCTCCTCGGATCAGCACCCACCAATAATACTGTATATAACGCTGCTGTTTAGCTCCTCGGATCAGCACCCACCAATAATACTGTATATAACGCTGCTGTTTAGCCCCTCGGATCAGCACCCACCAATAATACTGTATATAACGCTGCTGTTTAGCCCCTCGGATCAGCACCCACCAATAATACTGTATATAACGCTGCTGTTTAGCTCCTCGGATCAGCACCCACCAATAATACTGTATATAACGCTGCTGTTTAGCTCCTCGGATCAGCACCCACCAATAATACTGTATATAACGCTGCTGTTTAGTTCATCGGATCAGCACCCACCAATAATACTGTATATAACGCTGCTGTTTAGCTCCTCGGATCAGCACCCACCAATAATACTGTATATAACGCTGCTGTTTAGCTCCTCGGATCAGCACCCACCAATAATACTGTATATAACGCTGCTGTTTAGCTCCTCGGATCAGCACCCACCAATAATACTGTATATAACGCTGCTGTTTAGCCCCTCGGATCAGCACCCACCAATAATACTGTATATAACGCTGCTGTTTAGCTCCTCGGATCAGCACCCACCAATAATACTGTATATAACGCTGCTGTTTAGCTCCTCGGATCAGCACCCACCAATAATACTGTATATAACGCTGCTGTTTAGCTCCTCGGATCAGCACCCACCAATAATACTGTATATAACGCTGCTGTTTAGCCCCTCGGATCAGCACCCACCAATAATACTGTATATAACGCTGCTGTTTAGCCCCTCGGATCAGCACCCACCAATAATACTGTATATAACGCTGCTGTTTAGCTCCTCGGATCAGCACCCACCAATAATACTGTATATAACGCTGCTGTTTAGCCCCTCGGATCAGCACCCACCAATAATACTGTATATAACGCTGCTGTTTAGCCCCTCGGATCAGCACCCACCAATAATACTGTATATAACGCTGCTGTTTAGCCCCTCGGATCAGCACCCACCAATAATACTGTATATAACGCTGCTGTTTAGCCCCTCGGATCAGCACCCACCAATAATACTGTATATAACGCTGCTGTTTAGCCCCTCGGATCAGCACCCACCAATAATACTGTATATAACGCTGCTGTTTAGCTCCTCGGATCAGCACCCACCAATAATACTGTATATAACGCTGCTGTTTAGCCCCTCGGATCAGCACCCACCAATAATACTGTATATAACGCTGCTGTTTAGCCCCTCGGATCAGCACCCACCAATAATACTGTATATAACGCTGCTGTTTAGCTCCTCGGATCAGCACCCACCAATAATACTGTATATAACGCTGCTGTTTAGCCCCTCGGATCAGCACCCACCAATAATACTGTATACAACGCTGCTGTTTAGTTCATCGGATCAGCACCCACCAATAATACTGTATATAACGCTGCTGTTTAGCTCCTCGGATCAGCACCCACCAATAATACTGTATATAACGCTGCTGTTTAGCTTCTTGGATCAGCACCCACCAATAATACTGTATATAACGCTGCTGTTTAGCCCCTCGGATCAGCACCCGCCAATAATACTGTATATAACGCTGCTGTTTAGCCCCTCGGATCAGCACCCACCAATAATACTGTATATAGCGCTGCTGTTTAGCCCCTCGGATCAGCACCCACCAATAATATTGTATATAACGCTGCTGTTTAGCTTCTCGGATCAGCACCCACCAATAATACTGTATATAACGCTGCTGTTTAGCTCCTCGGATCAGCACCCACCAATAATACTGTATATAACGCTGCTGTTTAGCCCCTCGGATCAGCACCCACCAATAATACTGTATATAACGCTGCTGTTTAGCCCCTCGGATCAGCACCCACCAATAATACTGTAACATGTTCGGGAGGCGGAGCCTCCACTTTGCACAAGGAAATCATGCCACCTGGCCATTGGCCTATCTGGAATTTGCCAGAAGTGCCAGATGGCCAGTCCGGCCCTGGTGGGGTCTTACAGGGTCAGTGAATATGAGGGTACACACACGGTAGTGGGTATTGTTTCAGACTGTCTGATCTGATCGCAGGGCAAATTTGTTCCCAGAATGGGCAAAACCATAATGCACTGCAGGGGGGCAGATGTAACACGTGCAGAGAGAGTTAGATATGGGGGAGTTATATTGTTTCTGTGCAGGGTAAATACTGGATGCTTTGATTTTACACTGCACTTTAGACATTTTCAACACACCCCACCCAAATTTAATGGTCCATACACACTAGGGGAGTTTGTGCTCGAAATCCCCCAATGTGTATGGGCGGGCAAGTACTGTTGTGTGCCCCGGGTTGGGATGGTTTGGTCTACAGTATCTTGGTCGATAAGCGTTAGGTCGACACTATTAGGTTGACATGGTTCTAGGTCGACATGGGTCAAGGCCGACATGGGTTTGGTTTTAAGTTGACAGGACATTAGCTCAACACAAACCTTAGGTCGACATTGTCTAGGTCGACAGTCAAAAGGTCGACCTGGGGTTTTTCACTGTTTTTTTTTACTTGAATGTCGACACAGTGGACATGGACACAGTTTAAGATGCACTGCATCCCCTCGCATCGCTCGAGTTGCTTTGGGCACGTTCTTCGCTGTGTTGGGCACACTATTTTATTCTCCCACCATGTCCTAGTGGATGGTAAGGCATGATATACCGCCTGTCGGCACATGTCGGCTCAAAAAATGGTGAAAAACCCCATGACCTTTTGACTGTCGACCTAAGGCTTGTGTCAACCTAACGACCTGTCGACCTAGACCCATGTCGGCCTAGAACCATGTCGACCTAATGGTGTCGACCCAATGCTTGTTGACCAACATACTGTAGAACAAATGACCGCATCCCGCTTGCTCCGGCATCCTCACCAGCTACCGCGTCCATCACCCTGTTTTACTAAAGATCGCTGCTCAGTGTGTACGCAGCGTATCTCTCTCTTGGGGTGAGATTTACTAAGCCTTGAAAAGTGATAAAATGTAGAGTGGAAAAACCACCATCCAATCAGCTTCTACCTGTAATTTTTCAAACACTACCTGTGACATGCCAGGTAGGAGCTGATTGGCTGGTTGTTTATCACTCTCCATTTTATCACTTTTCAAGCTTAGTACATCTGGCCCTTGTTGACATACTAGTCTGAACCTTCCGACCCGGTCTACCTTAGCCATGTCAACCTATTTAATGTGTCAACCTTTAGTGGTCGTCCTATTGTATGTCGATCCGACCTTCGTAGTGTCGACCCTATGACCATACCCCTCCTGGTATGGGACTGTCCGCTGCAGATTCCGCCAAATGTAACAGCCCTGGCTGGGAGCCGCCGCAGCAGCAGACACTCCGGCCGGGGCTGAGAATAGATTGAGCCGTTGGGCTTTAATCATCGCAGGTTAAATCAACATAGAAATAAAGCAGCACTTTTGCCAAGAAAACACATTGGATTCCAGCGAGCGGAAATTCATTATCTCGCCGTCGGTTCCTGCGACAACGCGCCAAATAAAGAGTTAAGGAAATTAAATTACAAAAAAAAAAACATCTTTGAAAGAAAAAAAAAATTTCATTTATGCACCTGGATGAGCATTGGAAAAAATGAACGAAAAATCCGGGGAATCCTTTGGGAAGGAGAGCAGTCAAGGTCACCCCGGCTCACCTCTGAATTATTTACTTCCCTCTCAGCAGATCTGTAATGTGGGCTCTCTGCTAAGTGACAGTAGCTTGGCTCCACTCGCTGCGCATGTGTTTAAGATATCTTGGCAGCGTCCCCAGCGCTGCTGCTGCGGCTCTGCCGTCTTGTGGAGGTCACCTGACCTTCCACGTCCAGAACAGCAGGAGGTCTCTAGATTTCTTTGAGAGGGCCCCAGCATGGCTCTGTCCTGGCCGCCGTCCATATATACACAGCCAGATTCTCCCGTTGAATTTCAGAAGCTGTCATTGTGCTCTGTAGAGACGGCGGCTGGATTCAGAAGAACCTGACTCCCAGCTTAGCAGGGTGCGAGGACGGAGCCGCCATTGGTCACAACTCAGAGAAATACAGAATCTAGGGGTCTGTGCCTTGGAGAGAGATAAAGTGGATGGTGATAAAGTAACTAACTGCCATATTGCAAGCTGCGGGGCCTATTTATCAATGAGTGATGAAACTTGTCTGGTATGATTAATGGTACTATAGTCAATAGGCTACTAAATGCAGGACAGTTAGGGGCTGAACACATGACTGTTGAGAGCTGAACACATGACTGTTGGGAGCTGATTAGCTGAAGCACCATTTACCATACCCAACAAGTTTTATCACCCACAACTTTACCACTTGTTGGTAAATGAGACACAAAGCCTGTAACATGGCAGTGAGGAGCTAACTGGCTGCGACTTTAGGCCCACTCACTTTATCTCTCTCCAGGATCTAGTACTGTAAATCTCACCTATAGTAAGAGGGCACAAGGGCAGTACGGATGTTAACAGTGGCACATAACCAACAATATGCTTTGGCATTCACTATTAATGTAACATTAACCCTATCCGCAGCCTAACCCTATCCACAGCCTATCCACAGCCTAACCCTATCCGCAGCCTAATCCTATCCGCAGCCTAGCCCTATACGCAGCCTAACCCTATCCACAGCCTAAACCTATCCGCAGCCTAACCCTATCCGCAGCCTAACCCTATCCACAGCCTAACCCTATCGCTATCCACAGCCTAACCGTATCCACAGCCTAACCCTATCCGCAGCCTAACCCTATCCGCAGCCTAACCCTATCCACAGCTTAACCCTATCCCTATCCACAGCCTAACCGTATCCACAGCCTAACCCTATCCACAGCCTAACCGTATCCACAGCCTAACCCTATCCGCAGCCTAACCCTAACCCTATCCGCAGCCTAACCCTATCCACAGCCTAACCCTATCCACAGCCTAACCCTATCCGCAGCATAACCCTATCCACAGCCTAACCCTATCCGCAGCCTAACCCTATCCGCAGCCTAACCCTATCCACAGCCTAACCCTATCCACAGCCTAACCGTATCCACAGCCTAACCCTATCCACAGCCAAACCCTATCCATAGCCTATCCGCAGCCTAACCCTATCCACAGCCTAACCCTATCCACAACCTAACCGTATCCACAGCCTATCCACAGCCTAACTCTATCCGCAGCCTAACCCTATCCGCAGCCTAACCCTATCCACAGCCTAACCCTATCCACAGCCTAACCCTATCCACAGCCTAACCCTGTCCGCAGCCTAACCCTATCCACAGCCTAACCCTATCTGCAGGCTAACCCTATCCACAGCCTAACCCTATCCGCAGGCTAACCCTATCCACAGCCTAACCCTATCCGCAGCCTAACCCTATCCACAGCCTAACCCTATCCGCAGCCTAACCCTATCCGCAGGCTAACCTATCCACAGCCTAACCCTATCCGCAGCCTAACCCTATCCACAGCCTAACCCTATCCACAGCCTAACCGTATCCACAGCCTATCTACAGCCTAACCCTATCCGCAGCCTAACCCTATCCGCAGCCTAACCCTATCCACAGCCTAACCCTATCCGCAGCCTAACCCTATCTGCAGCCTAACCCTATCCGCAGCCTATCCACAGCCTAACCGTATCCACAGCTTATCCACAGCCTAAACCTATCCGCAGCCTAACCCTATCCGCAGCCTAACCCTATCCACAGCCTTACCCTATCCACAGCCTAAGCCTATCCACAGCCTAACCCTATCCACAGCCTATCCACAGCCTAACCCTATCCACAGCCTATCCCTATCCACAGCCTAACCCTATCCGCAGCCTAACCTTATACCTATCCACAGCCTAACCCTATCCACAGCCTAAGTCTATCCGCAGCCTAACCCTATCCGCAGCCTAACCCTATCCGCAGCCTAACCCTATCCCTATCCGCAGCCTAACCCTATCCACAGCCTAACCCTATCCACAGCCTAACCCTATCCACAGCCTATCCCAATCTGCAGCCTAACCCTATCCACAGCCTAACCCTATCCCTATCCACAGCCTAACCCTATCCACAGCCTAACCCTATCCACAGCCTATCCCAATCCGCAGCCTAACCCTATCCACAGCCTAACCCTAACCGCAGCCTAACCTTATACCTATCCACAGACTAACCCTATCCGCAGCCTAACCTTATCCGTAGGCTAACCCTATCCACAGCCTAACCCTATCCCTATCCGCAGCCTAACCCTATCCGCATCCTAATCTTATACCTATCCGCAGCCTAACCCTATCCCTATCCGCAGCCTAACTCTATCCGCATCCTAACCCTATCCCTATCCGCAGCCTAACCCTATCCGCAGCCTAACCCTATCCGCAGCCTAGCCATATCCGCAGCCTAATGGGCCCCATACATCAGCAATCACAATTTATGGATTTCCAGATCCAGGGATTTTTGGGCCAGATAAATGGATTTTACAATCTATCTGACTTTGCCCACACATTACAGATTTATTTCAGTGATCGGCAGATTTTTCCATCTAAAGATTGCATCTTCATATCTGGAACTTGCCCAATCGATTGCTGTTTATAATGTAAATAGATGAAGAAGACGAATTGGGAATGCCCACACATATAAAAAAGATCTGCAGATAATACCAGATTATTAAACATGTTTAAAAACCTGATTAAGCAATCGATTGGCGATTTTGATTGGGATTGCCAAAAGGGGGAGCCCACACATCTAAAATTAATTGTGGCAATCATCTCCATATCTGAAAATTGTCACAATTAATTGCTGATGTATGGGGCCCTTAACCCTATCCGCAGCCTAATCCTAACCCTATCCGCAGCCTAATCCTATCTGCAGCCTAACCCTATCCGCAGCCTAACCCTATCCGCATCCTAGCCATATCCACAGCCTAACCCTATCTGCAGCCTAACCCTATCCGCAGCCTAACCCTATCCGCTGCCTAACCCTATCCCTATCCGCAGCCTAACCCTATCCCTATCCGCAGCCTAACCCTATCCGCAGCCTAACCCTAACCCTATCCGCAGCCTAACCCTAACCCTATCCGCAGCCTAACCCTATCCGCAGCCTAACCCTAACCGCAGCCTAACCCTATCCCTATCCGCAGCCTACCCCTATCCGCATCCTAACCTTATACCTATCCGCAGACTAACCCTATCCCTATCCGCATCCTAACCTTATACCTATCCGCAGCCTAACCCTATCCCTATCCGCAGCCTAACCATATCCACAGGCTAACCCTATCCGCAGCCTAACCCTATCCGCAGCCTAACCCTATCCGCAGCCTAGCCATATCCGCAGCCTAACCCTATCCGCAGCCTAACCCTATCCCTATCCACAGCCTAACCCTGTCCGCAGCCTAACCCTATCCGCATCCTAACCCTATCCCTATCCACAGCCTTACCCTATCCACAGCCTAACCCTATCCGCATCCTAACCCTATCCACAGCCTTACCCTATCCACAGCCTAACCCTATCCACAGCCTAACCCTATCCCTATCCACAGCCTAACCTTATCTGTAGCCTAACCATATCCGCAGGCTAACCATAACCCTAACCCTATCTGCAGCCTAACCTTATACCTATCCGCAGCCTAACCCTATCCGCAGCCTAACCTTATACCTATCCGCAGCCTAACCCTATCCGCAGCCTAACCTTATACCTATCCGCAGCCTAACCCTATCTGCAGCCTAACCTTATACCTATCCGCAGCCTAACCTTATACCTATCCGCAGCCTAACCCTATCCGCAGCCTAACCTTATACCTATCCACAGCCTAACCCTATCTGCAGCCTAACCTTATACCTATCCGCAGCCTAACCCTATCCGCAGCCTAACCTTATACCTATCCGCAGCCTAACCCTATCCACAGCCTAAGTCTATCCGCATCCTAAGTCTATCCGCAGCCTAACCCTATCCACAGCCTAACCCTATCCACATCCTAAGTCTATCTGCAGCCTAACCCTATCCGTAACCTTCCTTCATGTCGACCAAGAGTCATGTCAACCTAAATGCATGTTGACCTAATAGTGTCGACCTAATGACTGTCGACCAACATGCTGGTGACCTAATTATCCACACCCCTGGGAACTGCGGGTGGGACTCACACAATGAGGCTGTACAGGGGGTGTGGCCACACACGGCCCTGCCACCCATTGTCAGTATTACCTGTACGGCAGGGACCCCACTGATGTGATTCAGCATTATCTGGTCTCTGAAGACCCTCCCGCCGAAGAGGGGGGCGGTTTGCTGGGGACATAAGGGGGTATGCTTCTGATTTTGGGACACCTTCTGGTACTAATGATTTTGTTGCAGGTCCTGCAGACGGTACCAGAGATGGAAATAGTGTTCTCCCAAGGATTCGGCTGTCTAGAAAGGAGCAATCCACAGACACAGTCTGCTTTTGGCAAGAACTGTAATAGTCCGTATGCCGCTGGAATAGCAAATAGGCCGAAGTCAGAACAATAAGCACTTCATATGTATGTAGGATATGTTTCAGTGCTATAAATATCCATATGCCGCCTGTCCTTGAGCTTGGTCCTTGTCCTGTGATTATCTGTACCTGGCCCCGGGTCACTGCGTCTCTGCACCAATCACCAGGAGGCTGTGAGATACGGAGAGCACACCACACACGCTGTAACGTAAACAGGTAGCAGCACACCTGTGCACCAGGCCGCACTCACCTGTCCAGAGCTCTACAAGCCGAAACCGTCAGTCATTACGATAAGGGACCCTCTAGACAGAAATACCTGGTGATACAATATGATGAGGGATTTACTAACATTCACTCATACGTATCTTCTACTCTTTAAATATTTGATTTCGTAGTTAGTTTTGTAATGACGGTAACATACCTCCCAACTTTTGAAAAGGGGGCGCGGCCTCAAGAAAAGGGGGCGTGGCCTCACGGGGGTGACGCGAACTCCGTCCACGCCCCCGTTTTCGCCGCTCGTCGGCGCTGAATAGACGCTGTGCGCATGCGCACAGTGTCTATTCTCGGCAAGCTGGGGGGCTCCTAACTGTCCCCCCCACCGCGGGACAATGGCGGCCCCGGGCGGGACGCGGGAACGTCCCCGAATATTGGGACGTTCCCGCGGAAAGCGTGACAGTTGGGAGGTATGCGGTAATCTGACCCTGTCAGTGAGTAACTGCAGCGCCCTTCCATAGGCTGATATGAAGGGTGCCAGACGCACGGATGGCAGGAATCCTTGCCCTAGATAACTCTGCTACTTTCAGGCTCAGACATACCTCCCAACTGTCCAAATTACAGGGGCACCAGGCTCCCCTCTACCAGAGACCTGCCCATTGAGGCCACACCCCCTTTGTGTCCATTCTTCCCTTGCTGTAAGAGTTTCCGAACTATGGTTAGGGCAGATGGTGATTACAGGTGCTGTGCTAGTTCCTGGCTCTGGGTAGATGGTGATTACAGGTGCTGTGCTAGTTCCTGGCTCTGGGTAGATGGTGATTACAGGTGCTGTGCTGGTTTCTGGCTTTGGGCAGTGTGTGATTACAGGCGCTGTGCTAGTTCCTGGCTCTGGGCAGTGTGTGATTACAGGCGCTGTGCTACTTCCTGGATCTGGGCAGTGGGGTGATTACAGGCGCTGTGCTAGTTCCTGGCTCTGGGCAGCGGGTGATTACAGGCACTGTGCTAGTTCCTGACTCTGGGCAGTGGGTGATTACAAGTGCTGTGGTAGATCCCTGCTCTGGGCAGTGGGTGATTACAGGCACTGTGCTAGTTCCTGGCTCTTGGCAATGGGTGATTACAGGCGATGTGCTAGTCCCTGTCTCTGGGCAGCGGGTGATTACAGGCGCTGTGCTAGTTCCTGGCTCTGGGCAGTGTGTAATTACAGGCGCTGTGCTAGTTCCTGGCTCTGGGCAGTGGGTGATGACAGGCGCTGTGTTTGTTCCTGGCTCTGGGCAGTGGGTGATTACAGGCGATGTGCTAGTCCCTGGCTCTGGGCAGCAGGTGATTACAGGCACTGTGCTAGTTCCTGGCTCTGGGCAGTGTGTGATTACAGGCGCTGTGCTAGTTCCTGGCTCTGGGCAGTGGTGATGACAGGCGCTGTGCTAGTTCCTGGCTCTGGGCAGTGGGTGATGACAGGTGCAGTGGTAGATCCATGCTCTGGGCAGTGGGTGATTACAGGCGCTGTGCTAGTTCCTGGCTCTGGGCAGTGGGTGATTACAGGCGATGTGCTAGTCCCTGGCTCTGGACAGCGGGTGATGACAGGCGCTGTGCTAGTTCCTGGCTCTGGGCAGTGGGTGATTACAGGTGCTGTGGTAGATCCATGCTCTGGGCAGTGGTTGATTACAGGCACTGTGCTAGTTCCTGGCTCTTGGCAGTTGGTGATTACAGGCGCTGTGCTAGTTCCTGGCTCTGGGCAGTGCGTGATGACAGGCACTGTGCTAGTTCCTGGCAGTGGGTGATTACAGGTGATGTGCTAGTCCCTGGCTCTGGGCAGCAGGTGATTACAGGCGCTGTGCTAGTTCTTGGCTCTGGGCAGTGTGTAATTACAGGCGCTGTGCTAGTTCCTGGCTCTGGGCAGTGGGTGATTACAGGCGATGTGCTAGTCCCTGGCTCTGGGCAGCAGGTGATTACAGGCACTGCTAGTTCCCGGCTCTTGGCAGTTGGTGATTACAGGCGATGTGCTAGTCCCTGGCTCTGGGCAGCGGGTGATTACAGGCGCTGTGCTAGTTCCTGGCTCTGGGCAGTGTGTAATTACAGGCGCTGTGCTAGTTCCCGGCTCTGGGCAGTGGGTGATGACAGGGGCTGTGTTAGTTCCTGGCTCTGGGCAGTGGGTGATTACAGGCGATGTGCTAGTCCCTGGCTCTGGGCAGCAGGTGATTTCAGGCACTGTGCTAGTTCCTGGCTCTGGGCAGTGTGTGATTACAGGCGCTGTGCTAGTTCCTGGCTCTGGGCAGTGGTGATGACAGGCGCTGTGCTAGTTCCTGGCTCTGGGCAGTGGGTGATTACAGGTGCAGTGGTAGATCCATGCTCTGGGCAATGGGTGATTACAGGCGATGTGCTAGTCCCTGGCACTGGACAGCGGGTGATTACAGGCGCTGTGCTAGTTCCTGGCTCTGGGCAGTGTGTAATTACAGGCGCTGTGCTAGTTCCCGGCTCTGGGCAGTGGGTGATGACAGGCGCTGTGTTAGTTCCTGGCTCTGGGCAGTGGGTGATTACAGGCGATGTGCTAGTCCCTGGCTCTGGGCAGCAGGTGATTACAGGCACTGTGCTAGTTCCTGGCTCTTGGCAGTAGGTGATTACAGGCGATGTGCTAGTCCCTGGCTCTGGGCAGCGGGTGATTACAGGCGCTGTGCTAGTTCCTGGCTCTGGGCAGTGTGTAATTACAGGCGCTGTGCTAGTTCCCGGCTCTGGGCAGTGGGTGATGACAGACGCTGTGTTAGTTCCTGGCTCTGGGCAGTGGGTGATTACAGGCGATGTGCTAGTCCCTGGCTCTGGGCAGCAGGTGATTTCAGGCACTGTGCTAGTTCCTGGCTCTGGGCAGTGTGTGATTACAGGCGCTGTGCTAGTTCCTGGCTCGGGGCAGTGGTGATGGTAGGCGCTGTGCTAGTTCCTGGCTCTGGGCAGTGGGTGATTACAGGTGCAGTGGTAGATCCATGCTCTGGGCAGTGGGTGATTACAGGCGCTGTGCTAGTTCCTGGCTCTGGGCAGTGGGTGATTACAGGCGATGTGCTAGTCCCTGGCACTGGACAGCGGGTGATTACAGGCGCTGTGCTAGTTCTTGGCTCTGGGCAGTGTGTGATTACAGGCACTGTGCTATTTCCTGGCTCTGGGCAGTGGGTGATTACAGGTGCTGTGGTAGATCCATGCTCTGAGCAGTGGGTGATTACAGGCACTGTGCTAGTAGTTCCTGGCTCAGGGCAGTGGGTGATTACAGGTGCTGTGGTAGATCCATGCTCTGGTCAGTTGGTGATTACAGACGCTGTGCTAGTTCTTGGCTCTGCTCAGTTGGTGATTACAGACGCTGTGCTAGTTCTTGGCTCTTGGCAGTGGGTGATTACAGGCGCTGTGCTAGTTCCTGGCTCTGGGCAGTGTGTAATTACAGGCGCTGTGCTAGTTCCTGGCTCTGGGCAGTGGGTGATTACAGGCGATGTGCTAGTCCCTGGCTCTGGGCAGCGGGTGATTACAGACGCTGTGCTAGTTCCTGGCTCTGGGCAGTGGGTGATTACAGGCGATGTGCTAGTCCCTGGTTCTGGGCAGCGGGTGATTACAGGCGCTGTGCTAGTCCCTGGCTCTGGGCAGATGGTGATTACAGGTGCTGTGCTAGTTCCTGGCTCTGGGCAGATGGTGATTACAGGCACTGTGCTGGTTCCTGGCTCTGGGCAGTGTGTGATTACAGGTGCTGTGCTAGTTCCTGGCTCTGGGCAGTGTGTGATTACAGGTGCTGTGCTACTTCCTGGATCTGGGCAGTGGGGTGATTACTGGCGCTGTGCTAGTTCCTGGCTCTGGGCAGCGGGTGATTACAGGCACTATGCTAGTAGTTCCTGGCTCTGGGCAGTGGGTGATTACAGGTGCTGTGGTAGATCCATGCTCTGGGCAGTGGGTGATTACAGGCAATGTGCTAGCTCCTGGCTCTTGGCAGTGGGTGATTACAGGCGATGTGCTAGTCCCTGGCTCTGGGCAGCTGGTGATTACAGGTGCTGTGCTAGTTCCTGGCTCTGGGCAGTGTGTAATTACAGGCGCTGTGCTAGTTCCTGGCTCTGGGCAGTGGGTGATTACAGGCGATGTGCTAGTTCCTGGCTCTGGACAGCGGGTGATTACAGGTGCTGTGCTAGTTTCTGGCTCTGGGCAGCTGGTGATTACAGGCACTGTGCTAGTTCCTAGCTCTGGACAGTGGCTGATTACAAGCACTGTGCTGGTTCCTGGCTCTGGGTAGTGGGTGATTACAGACGATGTGCTAGTTCCTGGCTCTGGGCAGTGGGTGATTACAGGTGCTGTGCTAGTTCCTGGCTCTGGGCAGTGGGTGATTACAGGCGATGTGCTAGTCCCTGGCTCTGGGCAGCAGGTGATTACAGGCACTGCTAGTTCCCGGCTCTTGGCAGTTGGTGATTACAGGCGATGTGCTAGTCCCTGGCTCTGGGCAGCGGGTGATTACAGGCGCTGTGCTAGTTCCTGGCTCTGGGCAGTGGGTGATTACAGGCGCTGTCATAGTTCCTGGCTCTGGGCAGTGGGAGATTACAGGCGCTGTGCTAGTTCCTGGCTCTGGGCAGTGGGTGATTACAGGCGCTGTGCTGGTTCCTGGCTCTGGGAAGTGTGTGATTACAGGCGCTGTGATAGTTCCTGGCTCTGGGCAGTGGGTGATTACAGGAGCTGTGCTAGCTCCTGGCTCTGGGCAGTGGGTGATTGCAGGCGCTGTGCTGGTTCCTGGCTCTGGGCAGTGGGTGATTACAGGAGCTGTGCTAGTTTCTGACTCTGGGCAGTGGGTGATTACAGGTGCTGGGCTAGTTCTTGGCTCTGTGCAGTGGGTGATTACAGGCGCTGTGCTGGTTCCTGGCTCTGGGCAGTGGGTGATTACAGGCGCTGTGCTGGTTCCTGGCTCTGGGCAGCTGGTGATTACAGGTTCTGTGCTGGTTCCTGGCTCTGGCCTGATGGAGATTACAGGCGCTTTGCTAGTTCTCTTGGTGGTCAATGAGGACCAGATCACGCAAAATGCGTCATTGTGGCTTCCCCGACTGTGCAATGCTGTAGTACCGACATTACACAGTGGGTATGTGGCTGCGATGATGCAATAGGAATGACCACGCCTACTTCTGCACTTATGGAAATACCCCGCCCTCAACTCCACCCTTTCATTGCATGAATGTTGGCTACCTCCTGGAGCTAGCTGCCCTGTCTCGGAGACGACATCCTCAAAGTTGGCAACACTGCTACATTGTACAGCAACTTACCTGAAAATGTCTGTCTGCTTATAATTTGCTGAATAAAAGTCTGCAACATATTTCCCCAGATGTCAGCAACAAGTGAGCGCCACAAATCTGGCCGGAGCACGTGTTATCTTTTCTTAGGCGCATATCACTCGTTAAGTAAGTTTTAATTAATTTACAAGCCCCAAAATATTAATTTTCAGGACAATATTTGAATTGTGTTCTTAATAACTCCACTTTAGAGAAAATATGCTTTCAAATTATTCTCATCTCACGCTGATGTTAAAGTAAAGCTCACTGACGGGGGGAGCTGTGGTTACCGTGATTAGGAATTATTTTGCGGCTTAGAGCCTTTCGCCGCTCATTACTGTAAGTACAAAGTTACATTACTCTTGCATTGCTCACTCCTTTCCTCAACAGACATTATATCGGCTGGACATTGCCGCAAAATTTAATACACACTGCAACCGTTTAGTGGTGTCCGGACTTACAACTCTATACATTATATTGCGAATTATACAAAAATTGCAATATTCTCCATATTGGGATCCTGTTTGGGAGTGTACAAGACCCATCCCGATACAGGTTGTATGGCAAAATTCTAAAAAGCAGTATACCAGTAATATATATGCAAAAATATTATTAATCTATTGAATGTTTACTTTTTGATTATATTTATACAATTTTACTTATGTGTTGTGAAATATAATAATATAATACGCAGATGTATAAGGGGAAGTCATGTGACATGAGCTCCGCCCCCGATCAGCCTGATTGTATAGCAGCCACTGAGTAAGTACTGGGCTACAGACAGACTGCACACTGTGGGGAATCATTACATGGTGAGCGGCTGTTATCTGGGAGTGTCAGGGATAATGTAGGCGTGGCCAGGTGTGTGAGGGGAAGTCATGTGACATGAGCTCCGCCCCCGATCAGCCTGATTCTATCGCAGCCGCTGAGTAAGTACTGGGCTACACACAGACTGCACACTGTGGGGTAGTGCTGCAGTTTCACCTATCTGCCAATGTGACAATGATTAATGGTGCTGAGCATCGGGAGCTGAGGCACACTGACCGCACACGTGTGCAGTGCATTACTGGGAGTCCCATGAGACTGCACAAGAGATCAGAGGCTGAGAGGCTTGTGCTGAGCACTGATTGGTGGAGCCCTCCGATGGCTTTATCCGGCACTGTGACCAGGTCTGAATCAGGCCCATTGTGTAACTAATATAAGATATCTCCCCCTGTATGAGCTGTGAATACCGCGCAGGCTAAATAACGCCATTTGTCAGCATTAAAGCACAATATGTGTTTCCTGGCTCAATTAAATGTTTAATGTCATTTTTATTATATATTTTATTATCTCCTTTGATGTTATCGACCATCTGCGACAGATTCAATCTAGTCCTCAAACAGAGATAATGGGAGAGGGTGAAAGCACTCAGCATTGTGCGAATTCCCAGCAGCCGGGACGCATCGCGCAATTCCCAGTGCAGCTGATTCTGCCCATCAGCCCCCGAGCCCAGGCCAGACTGGTAAAATGCCCGGGGCGGGTTTGGAATTGTGGTTTCACCGTGTCAGAAATCCAAGCAGGTTAATGAATAAATTTACAAAGTACACATGGATGAGATCTCTGACCGGCAGGTCATCATTTATTCAGAGATGGCGTCTCCGACGCGGATTCCTGCTGCTTCTCACCCTGCAGGGGATGAGCGTGTCATGGCTACCCAGCCAGGCAGAAGATGACATCACTTTCACACTCAGAGTGGCTGAAGTAACATTGCAGCATCTTGCAGGGTATACAGCGCTGTGATGATGATAATGACTCGTCCTACGCCAACTTTCACCTCTTCTGCATCTGTCTTAGAGACAGCGGCCAGAGTGCAGCCTAATCTTCATAGAGTGCCGGCTCGTCAGCAGTTACGTTATTGTGCCGACATGCAGATTGGCCTCGAATGGTGACAACTATGAAATCGTTTTTATAAAGAGTCAAAAGAACGAGATAAAAGGCCGACTGCACGACTTCACCTATTGTGGAGAGTGGGCGCTTCCTACAGGGACTGCCTCTGCAAATGGAAGACATTGTTATTTCTTGAACGTCAGTCATTCAATGAATGTGAGCGGCACGGGTCTATTTATAATGGGTGCACTGTGTGCGGGGCTAATAGGCCCCTCCAGGGTGTTCAGGGGGCCCCACTGGGCACACCCTGAACACATTTTTGTTAATACTTTGTAGCATACTTGCCGACTTTTATTTTCTCCTCTCCCGTAGATGCCTGGAGAGGATACCAGATATTAGGTGTCAGTCCCGCCCCCTCGGCAATCATACGCTGCAATTTGGGGGTCTGCGTATTGGGGGAGGGGCTAAAATGATGCAAAATACTGCAATTCATGTCATTTTAGCACCATCCCCTCAACTGCAGACCGGCAAAACTGGGGAGTGCTGTGGGGGGATGCTGGAGAATTCCCCCCCCTTCCTGGGGGGATAGGAAGGGACACGATTTTCGGGAGCATCCCTGCCATTCCGGGAGGATAGGCAACTCTATTTTGTAGTCTATCGGCGGCAGCAGCAGCACAAATACCAGGAACATGGAGCAGCATTCGCAGTAAAAAAATCACTGGGAAAATACCACTTACAGCCTGCATTTATGATCACATTGAACTGCGATGCGATTGCAGTAGAGGAACATCGCCATTGGTCGCAGTGTCCATCTGCGACTTCAACCTGAGTCATTCTAAACTTACCCAGGCTGCCTGTCGCAGTCCAAGAAATCAGAGTCTTGCGGCCCAGTCCTTGGACCGTCCACTCCCATAAAATGAGGGTGATGCCCCCATTTCCTGAAACGCTGGCCGCCCCTGGCCTTCCCTGCGAATGGCACTGCCCATCACCCATCGGGGGTAATACAGGTTCAATCGTTTAGGCAGTCCAACATGAATCAGGCCCTTAATACGGAAGGCAACCGGGAAAGCTGTCATAATGCACAAGCTGCCTTCTACAAATGACAGTAAAATGTCCCAGTATGCCATCCACAGCCAAACGCGGGTAGAGTATCCCTCCATCTCCGAGCAGCTGGGCGCTCGCTGCCTGTGCCCAACAGCAGGTGGATGTGAATCAGGACCAGTCTAATACATATTCTGCATGCATGAGACTCGGCTGCCTGCGTACTGGGTGTCTGATGTGAGGACAGAATGCAAAAATAAAATACATATATATCGTACGTTCCAGATAAGGACTCTGCACCCTTCTCGCTAGAACCAGGTCTCCGGAGAAAGGACACATATTACATCATAAAAATTTAGGTCAAGGCAGAGAGAAGATGGGGTTTGGTGCCGGCGAGGCCCCTCCAGCTCCCAGCAGGTGCGCAGAAGGGCGAGCGAGGGAATGTAAATGACGATGCACGGAGAACTGTACAGCAGCGATTCCTATAAACCCATATTGATTTCTGTCTTGCTGTTCACTCACATCAAGGTGAAAGCCGCTTCAAAGAGTCAGACTGGAGTTCCCATGGTCTCCCGGCAGTTACTGCTACAGGCAGGAGTACAAAGCCATGTTTGATTCCGCTTTAACTAAATGAAAAGAAGTTCCAGGTGCAACATGATTGCTGACTGAAGTCTAATGGTTCTTACTAGGTCCCAGTCCCCCCCCTTCTTTCCCCTCGCTACTGCCCATAACACATAAAAGGCCACTCTTACATCACTTATAGGTTACGCCATGGGGAGAGAATATACCGCCCTTGCCGATGTAGGGGTTAATCAGACATGGCTGCAAATTGGAAATTTAGGGGGAAATTTACTAAAGGAAATTTGTAAAACAAATAGGTGTATTTGTATCCAGAAAAACACTTATTTTTGACATTTACTATCCCGAAAATACGGCAATTCGTAGTCGTATTGATGTGCTATCAATACGACTACGAATTGCCGTATTTTCGGGATAGTGAATGTCAAAAATAAGTGTATTTCTGGATACAAATACACCTATTTTTTACAAATTTCCTTTAGTAAATTTCCCCCTAAATGTTACATTGTACAATGTTTGTAAATTCTTTTAAGAAAACTATTTTTGAAAAACAAACCAATAAAACACTTTGTTTGTCTTATTTGGAAGGTGTTACACCTCTGGGGGACGTAGCCGGCCCTCTGCGCCAATGTCGGATGTGTGTTAGTGTAAATGTCAGCTTAGATTTGTGTAAGCGGCAGGAGTGAGGGGGTTTGTACAGCGCACCTATTATATTGTGATTAATCAAAGTCTGCACCACGGAGAAATTATTTCTACATTCTGTTATAGTATAAAAACTCCACCGAGAGACCTAAAGCTCCGGAGCCATTAATCTGTGTTATATGCTGGAGACGTGTGGTGTGAGATGGAGCCGACGTACAGCCCTGTAAGGCCCAAACTATCGGAGCTTCCTCCTCCACAATGCGATAGCAGGTTCATATGGAAATGATGTATTGAAGTCATCTCAGAAATGTGTTTTGTATGTTCACATTTTGTGTTTGTGGCTGCTGTGCTTTTATTTGTTATCTGTTGTTTTGCTTTTTGTTGTTGGTTTGTTTACAAGTTGTCGACTTGTTCGGGGGATGGCAGTCGGGGGAAATGTGATGGTGCCCATACACGGTACAATTATTGTATACAATATCGCATCGCATGGGTTTTGCAATGCAATGAGATGAGATCTAGTACATACTTGCCGACTTTTTTTTGTCTCCTCTCCATGAGAACAGCAGCATGTCAGGGGGGCGGGGCGGGCAGACGTCATCAAGCCCCACCCCCATAGCAGTCAATCGACATAATTTGCGGGTTCGTGAATTGGGGAGGGGCTAAAATGACATGAAAATGCGAAAACGCGATTCCCGTCATTTTAGCCCCGCCCCTCGCCACGGACCCGCGAAAAAATGGTAATTTTATGCAGCATTGAAGGGGGGGGTTGCCTGGGCTGCCTGGAAAATGCGGGAGGATTGCCCACCTTCCCGGGGGGCCGAGAGGGAGACACAATTTTCAGGGGGCCTCCTGGCAATTCCAGGAGGGTAGGAAAGCCTGATCTAGTACAATGTGCAGCACGTACTTTTTGAGCTGTGCGATGAGATATGTGACGGGAGCGCGCATCTCATCGCACATAACAATTGTACCGTGTATGGGCACCTTTAGAGGGGATCCTGCATGGCATTTCTTGGGCACCGAAGTGGTGGGCGTGAAACCACCCCCATCACTCGGCTTTCCTCTTCAAAGCACAAAGCGCATCAGCCGTAGCGGAGTGAACATGCAATAGGTCGACACAGGGAAAAGGTCAACATGCTCTAGGTTGGCACGTAAAATCTCCTGGGCTGATCCAGACTGGGTTTTAGGGAATTAAATGGCAGGGGCGGGTCCATGAGGATTGCACCACCACACCCCCTCTGCACTGCCCACCCAGGATGAGGCACGCCCCCTCCCTGATCTGAACCGCGTGGGGCAGCCAGGAGGCAATTGACATGTCCTTCAATAACTAAGCACATGATTACATACCTCCCGTTAATTGCAGGCTGTTCCGCTGTCCCTCCTGCGGGTCACGGTGTCCGCAAGTTGGGTGGAGCGGGCGATCTTTGCAGAGCAGCCGGTGATCGTTAAATTGATGCCGTTCACACTGGCATGGCATCTAAACAGCACTGGGAGGGAGTCAGGGGGCTGCCCAGCACCTCGGGGAGCGATGGGCACACCCCCAAATTGCCTAAACCGTCGGTCGCTGCAATGTGCCACGCCTCCACTACCAGAAGCCCTGGTCATCGAAGCCTCCGGCGCGGCTGGTGCCGAATTCTTTCAAATAGTCTAGTTGGGAGGTAAGTGATGAACGTCCCAGGGAAGCAGGATGATAGTATTCAGCATTGCATCTTTGGGGCCGAATGTGCCAAAGCATGGAGAGATTAAAGTACCAGCCAATCAGCTCCTTCACAGCCAGCCTGTAATGTGGCAGTTAGGAAATGATTATCTAGTACTTTGTCTCTCTCCGCATTACCTCTCATACACATGGTTCTGAACGCCACATTGTAATCTGTGCTCCCCATTATCTGTATTATAGCCGAGTGCTGTGTCCAGGGCGCTCCGACCACCTGTCTGCCTCTTGTAAAGTGCATTCCCATTGTTCCCACATCTGCCCTGTTCACATTGTACATTACACTAATGTACACCATATGCTCGCAGTGTTACAGTGTCCACGCTACTAGACAAACCACAGCCATGATGTGCTGAGTCTAGCAGGGTACTGGAGAAAGTAACGCAAAAACACAAGCAAGTGGGAAACACCACGCTGCGCTGCGGATGAGGCACATGTAACAGGGGCAGAGAGAGTTACATTTGGGTAAGAGGGGTGTTCAAACTGAAATATAGACTGCAGTGTAATAATAAAGCTAACATGTATGGGCTACATGCAAAAGCAGCCTGTATTTACCCTGCGCGGAAACAATATAAGAGGGGGATAAGAGTTAGACTGTGGGGCAGTGGAGTTAGGTTTAGGCTGCAGGGGGAGGGTCCGAGTTAGGCATAGCATGAGGATTAGGGCTGGGGGGGTTACAGGGAAGCAGAAGGAAGGTACAGTAAGTATACCTATACTCAGGATGCTAGCGTCGGTATTTCTGACTGCTGACATCAGTCATCCACTATAAAACTTCCCATATAATTTCTACCTGGGCTGATCGCATGCGCGGACACAGGGCCGGTGCTAGGGTGTCCGGCGCCCTCCTGCAAACCATAAATTTTGCGCCCTTTCACATTGCCATTGCAACAAGCTGCAGCCCGATTTTGGGAGCGTATGCAACATGCGATCCTATGGAGGATCTCGGGTGCATGTACATGTATGCATACACAATCTCAGTGCTGTGTCCGCAAAATGTTGCAGGCACTAAAGGTGCCCATACACGCTGCGAGAATCGCATACGTTATGGGCTAGATCGCGACTGAGGGGGACAGGAGGGGAGAGGAGGAGGTGGAAGAAGAGGGGAGGAGATAGAGGGGGCGGAGTGTTGAGGACTGGCAGTGGCACTGGCACAGCACACTGAGAAGAGGAAAGGAAGAGGAGGCAGCGCTGCTGCCTGTTCGTCATTTGATTGACAGCTGACAGGCGCAGGGAGCAATGGGTAGGATCCGGACATGACATGTCATCCAGGCATTCAGAGACAGCGCTTTATGCCTCAGCGCAAGTGTCCGTGAGTGTGAGGAAGAGGGGGCAGGTCTCCGAAGGAGGACAGTGTGTGCGCGGTGCAGGGAGCTGCTCAGCCTCTCCATACTGCCGCCCACTGTCAGACAGGTGCTGGTGGCGGCATGCAGGAGGCAGTGACAGTGAGGGCTGAGGCAGCTTTAGCAGAGCAGGGTGGGAGACAGCGCCTTTTCAGCATGGCGCCTACCTGCTTTGCAGGAGCTGCTGAGTGGGTAGCGCCGGCCCTGCGCGGACACGAAGCTGGAGTCACGGCGGACTCTGTAAAATAACTTTAACATATGATTATTTTTGCGCTAGGCCCCAGCAGTGACATTAATAACAATGAGGCACAAATCACCTTATTACCTTCTGGCGCTGACATTATTAAAAACGCATCGTCTCCATCTAAATAATAAATATAATTAACTTTTTCTCGTTCTTCGGCCTAATCCGCCCGGATTTCAACATGCAGATAGTCAATAAATATTCCGCTAAAGCTAACACCCCCCATATGACGTGATAAATATTTAACGCCAAATGCTTCTAATAAATACATTCCACACTCTCCGCTGTGCGTACGTCCATTACCGCTGACAGATATTCAATAAGGAGCAGAACAAGGATCTGGAGGAATTTATCGTTTCATTTTGGCTGTAAATGGTTCATGTTCCTCTTTGTTTCTTTATCTCTCTTTCGCCTTCTGTGTTCTGTATAGTGGGGGGATGGGGGGGGGGGGGGGCACCTTGTGGCAAGCAGCCTTGTGCAGATCTATTCACACCCCTGCAGCAGCTGAGATGGGGAAGAGAGAGGAGTCAGGAGCTGCTAATGAATGCACCAGCTGTGCAGGGAAATATCAGGCTCAGCCAGCCTCTGGCCTTTCATTTTTCCACTTGGGTTGTCATCCTGCGCCGGCTGGGAGTGCGGCAGAAAATCGCTGTAGCAGCAGAGAGAATCACACAAGAAGCAGCGCTGGCAAAATTGGGATTACACTGGAACATTGGTTCATGCCTGCTTGGAAAGTGCCGGGTTCAGGGTGGCACCGCACAGATGGAGGCCGGCAGCGGAGAAACACTGAACAAGCAGCTTAATGGGAACTCTCACTGACACAGAGCCAACCATGTCCAACTTCTAGACTTGCTTCAGGCTGCAGTTCCACAGAATAATCTCAGGCATTATTTCAGAAGTTATTACTCGTCGCACCGGTCCCAGAGCCACGTGGGGGCACCGGTCCCAGAGCTATGTGGGAGCACCGGTCCCAGAGCCACGTGGGAGCAGACATCTGAATGGTGGTTGTCGAATAAATGCAGATTTCCATACTTTAAGTCATAGTTACCTCCTCTCCGGCATTGTGCAGGAGACTCCCTAATATAGCAGCAATCTCCCTCATGTCACTTAGCCCACATCACACTGTTACATCATAGTTACCTCCCCCCCCCCCCCTGTATTCTGCAGGAGACTCCCTGACATAGCAGCAATCTCCCTCTCTCCCTCATTAGTCTAGCAATCTCCCTCATGTCACCTAGCCCAAATTACACTGTTACATCATGGTTAGCTCCCCTCCTGCATTCTGAAGGAGACTCCCTTATTAGTCTAGCAATCTCCCTCATGTCACCTAGCCCACATTACACTGTTACATCATGGTTACCTCCCCTCCTGCATTCTGCAGGAGACGCCATGACATAGCAGCAATCTCCCTCTCTCCTTTATTAGTCTAGCAATCTCCCACATGTCACCTAGCCCACATTACACTGTTACATCAGTTACCTCCCCTCCTGCATTCTGCAGGAGACTCCCTGATATAGCAGCAAACTTCATCTCTCCCTCATTAGTCTAGCAATCTCCCTCATGTCACCTAGCCCACATTACACTGTTACATCATAGTTACCTCCCCTCCTGCATTCTGCAGGAGACTCCCTGACATAGTAGCAATCTTCCTCTCTCCCTCATTAGTCTAGCAATCTCCCTCATGTCACCTAGCCCACATTACACTGTTACATCATAGTTACCTCCCCTCCTGCATTCTGCAGGAGACTCCCTGACATAGCAGCAATCTCTCTCTCTCTCCCTCATTAGTCTTGCAATCTCCCTCATGTCACCTAGCCCACCTTACACTGTTACATCATAGTTACCTCCCCTCCTGCATTTTGCAGGAGACTCCCTGACATAGCAGTAATCTCCCTCTCTCCCTCATTAGTCTAGCAATCTGCCTCATGTCACCTAGCCCACATTACACTGTTACATCATAGTTACCTTCCTACCTGCATTCTGCAGGAGACTCTCTGACATAGCAGCAATCTCCCCCTCTCCCTCATTAGTCTAGCAATCTTCCTCAGGTCACCTAGCACACATTACACTGTTACATCATAGTTACCTCCCCTCCTGCATTCTGCATAAGACTCCCTGAAATAGCAGCAATCTCCCTCTCTACCTCAGTAGTCTAGCAATCTCCCTCATGTCACCTAGCCCACATTACACTGTTACATTTTTTGGGGAAAAAGGAATGAGACATTGAATCATCAGCAGCATTTCCCAGCACTTTACCAAGTATAGTATCTCTTACTAACTGCTTTGGGGCTCATCTACATTTGGATATAAGTCATTATAAAAGACTCCTCTCAGATGTAGCAGTACAGACCCACGCTTCTAGGTGCCACGTTCACAATCTCTTGTCATAATATCTCCATATATAGAACTAGACACGCCCTTTGGGTGGAGCATGGCACGCCCCCTCAATGGGGCGCTGTGCAAAATACTACTACCAACTACAATCTCCCGGAAACTAGTTTTCAAAAGTAGGCAAGTATGCTTTAAGTGTCTCCTCCAGGAGAAGCCCAGAGAGGGAAGAGTTTCCCACACTAAGGGGAGGCAGGGGGGCAGAGAGCGTTTTGTGGGCGCCCCCATGAAAATGATGGGCGTGCCTCTGGCTGCACAGATGGGCCGAATCCTGCTGAGGGCGGTCTGCAGAGGTCACATGACGGCAGCGCCCACCCCCTTTTCGGCCACCTCTGTACCAGATAAAAGTCAGTACAGACTGATATCTGCGAGTGGACAAAAATCATTTGATGGTCAGCGACTATTTTCGGGACCCTCCAGCCAGCGTCCCGGGAGGGTATGTAAGTATGACTAAATATCATGTCATTGGCTGGATAGAAACTCCTGAGGTTGTGGGGCTAATTCAGACACTGCATCAGAATGTGCATAGTTTGAAGGGGGGGTGGCCTAATCATGGGAGGCGTGGCTATGTACCCTTAGAAACATACAGAATAAATAGCAATTTAAACCCCTCCCTGTCCACACTGCAGCCAGCACACAGCAGCATGTGTTAGGTTGAGAAGTACTGCAGCTGCTGCTACCATGTAACTGGGGCCCCACGGGGCCCCTCCATCAGACCTGGGCCCAGGTAATGAGTACCCCTCTCAGCACCGCTGCCCAGGGACGCACAATACATTTTGAAGACTTTTCTGAGACCACGAGACTTAGTTGCAACTGCGACTTTATAAACAGATGTTAGGCCACACAGATATCCTTTAGCAGATTTGTTGTGGACAGGATTCACCTACTCAGCGATGGTCAGAAATGCAGGATAGCAGCTGTGGTCATTACTGGTGGCTATAGTAGAGGTAATGGCAGATTATAGCGGTCTCATGGAAACCAGGCGGTACAGCCAGGACTAATGCACTGGGAATTGGATCAGAGGGGGCCCAACAGAGAATAGGTGATCCTGCTTGCTAACTGCATCATCAGAGCTCTAATCCCTTCCCCACAGACTCCCAACATCCTCCCTGGATCTCTTACACCACCACCTTCTTTCCCTACCCCTGGACCACCAGCCATACCACACGAAATAAAGGCACACAGTAGCAGGCGTTTCCCAAGGCTTCATCTGACCACCCCTCCCTATGGCTTCCTCTAACCACCACTCCCCATGTGTTCTCCTAACCTTCATTCCCCATGTGTTCTCCTAACCACCATACCCCATGTGTTCTCCTAACCACCACTCCCCATGTGTTCTCCTAACCACCATTCCCCATGTGTTCTCCTAACCACCACACCCCATGTGTTCTCCTAGCCACCACTCCCCATGTGTTCTCCTAACCTCCATTCCCATGTGTTCTCCTAACCACCACACCCCATGTGTTCTCCTAACCTCCAACCCCATGAGTTCCTCTAACCACCACTTCCCCATGTGTTCTCCTAATCACCATTACCCATGTGTTCCCCTAACCTCCAAACCCCATGTGTTCCTCTGACCACCCTCCCTATGGCTTCCTCTAACCACCACTCCCCATGTGTTCTCCTAACCACCATTCCCCATGTGTTCTCCTAACCACCATACCCCATGTGTTCTCCTAACCACCATTCCCCATGTGTTCTCCTAATCACCACTCCCCATGTGTTCTCCTAACCACCACTCCCCATGTGTTCTCCTAACCACCACTCCCCATGTGTTCTCCTAATCACAACTCCGCATGTGTACTCCTAACCACCACTCCCCATGTGTTCTCCTAACCACCACTCCCCTTGTGTTCTCCTAACCATCACACCCATGTGTTCTCCTAACCACCACTCCCCTTGTGTTCTCCTAACCACCATTCCCCATGTGTTCTCCTAACCACCACTCCCCATGTGTTCTCCTAATAACCACTCCGCATGTGTTCTCCTAACCACCACTCCCCATGTGTTCTCCTAACCACCACTCCCCATGTGTTCTCCTAACCACCAGTCCCCATGTGTTCTCCTAACCACCACTCCCCATGTGTTCTACTAACCACCACTCCCCATGTGTTCTCCTAATTACCACTCCCCATGTGTTCTCCTAACCACCACACCCCATGTGTTCTCCTAGCCACCACTCCCCATGTGTTCTCCTAACCACCACTCCCCATGTGTTCTCCTAACCTCCAAACCCCATGAGTTCCTCTAACCACCACTTCCCCATGTGTTCTCCTAATCACCACTCCCCATGTGTTCCCCTAACCTCCAAACCCCATGTGTTCCTCTGACCACCCTCCCTATGGCTTCCTCTAACCACCACTCCCCATGTGTTCTCCTAACCACCATTCCCCATGTGTTCTCCTAACCACCATACCCCATGTGTTCTCCTAACCACCATTCCCCATGTGTTCTCCTTACCACCACTCCCCATGTGTTCTCCTAACCACCACTCCCCGTGTGTTCTCCTAATCACCACTCCCCATGTGTTCTCCTAACCACCACTCCCCATGTGTTCTCCTAATCACCACTCCGCATGTGTTCTCCTAACCACCACTCCCCATGTGTTCTCCTAACCACCACTCCCCTTGTGTTCTCCTAACCATCACACCCATGTGTTCTCCTAACCACCACTCCCCTTGTGTTCTCCTAACCACCATTCCCCATGTGTTCTCCTAACCACCACTCCCCATGTGTTCTCCTAATCACCACTCCGCATGTGTTCTCCTAACCACCACTCCCCATGTGTTCTCCTAACCACCACTCCCCTTGTGTTCTCCTAACCACCATTCCCCATGTGTTCTCCTAACCACCACTCCCCATGTGTTCTCCTAACCACCACTCCCCATGTGTTCTGCTAACCACCACTCCCCATGTGTTCTCCTAATTACCACTCCCCATGTGTTCTCCTAACCACCACACCCCATGTGTTCTCCTAGCCACCACTCCCCATGTGTTCTCCTAACCACCACTCCCCATGTGTTCTCCTAACCTCCAAACCCCATGAGTTCCTCTAACCACCACTTCCCCATGTGTTCTCCTAATCACCACTCCCCATGTGTTCCCCTAACCTCCAAACCCCATGTGTTCCTCTGACCACCCTCCCTATGGCTTCCCTTTAACCACCACTCCCCATGTGTTCTCCTAACCACCATTCCCCATGTATTCTCCTAACCACCATACCCCATGTGTTCTCCTAACCACCATTCCCCATGTGTTCTCCTAACCACCATTCCCCATGTGTTCTCCTAACCACCACTCCCCATGTGTTCTCCTGACCACCACTCCCCGTGTGTTCTCCTAATCACCACTCAACATGTGTTCTCCTAATCACCACTCCCCATGTTTTCTCCTAACCACCACTCCCCTTGTGTTCTCCTAACCATCACACCCATGTGTTCTCCTAACCACCACTCCCCTTGTGTTCTCCTAATCACCACTCCCCATGTGTTCTCCTAATCACCACTCCCCATGTGTTCTCCTAACCACCACTCCCCTTGTGTTCTCCTAACCATCACACCCATGTGTTCTCCTAACCATCACACCCATGTGTTCTCCTAACCACCACTCCCCTTGTGTTCTCCTAACCATCACACCCATGTGTTCTCTTAACCACCACTCCCCTTGTGTTCTCCTAACCACCACTCCCCAAGTGTTCTCCTAATCACCACTCCCCATGTGTTCTCCTAACCACCACTCCCCATGTGTTCTCCTAATCACCACTCCGCATGTGTTCTCCTAACCACCACTCCCCATGTGTTCTGCTAACCACCACTCCCCATGTGTTCTCCTAATTACCACTCCCCATGTGTTCTCCTAACCACCACTCCCTATGTGTTCTCCTAACCACCGCTCCCCATGTGTTCTCCTAACCACCACTCCCCATGTGTTCCTCTAACCACCACTCCCCATGTGTTCCTCTAACCATCACTCCCCATGTGTTCTCCTAACCACCACTCCCCATGTGTTCTCCTAACCACCATTCCCCATATGTTCCTCTAACCACCACTTACCATTTGTTCCTCTAGTCACCACTCCCCATGTGTTCTCTGACCACCAATCCCCATGTGTTCCAATAACCACGACTCCCCATGTGTTTGCCTAACCACCACTCCCCATGTGTTCTCCTAACCACCATTCCCCATGTGTTGCTCTAACCACCACTCCCCATGTGTTCCACTAACCACCACTCCCCATGTGTTCCTCTGACCACCACTCCCCTTATGTTCCTCTAACCACCACTCCCCATGTGTTCTCCTAATCACCACTCCCCATATGTTCCTCTAACCACCACTCCCCATGTGTTCCTCTGACCACCACTCCCCTTATGTTCCTCTAACCACCACTCCCCATGTGTTCCTCTAACCACCACTCCCCATGTGTTCCTCTAACCACCACTCCCCATGTGTTCCTCTAACCACCACTCCCCATGTGTTCCTCTAACCACCACTCCCCATGTGTTCCTCTGACCACCCCTCCCCATATGTTCCTCTAACCACCACTCCCCTTGTGTTCCTCTGACCACCACTCCCCATGTGTTCCTCTAATCACCACTTCCCATGTGTTCTCTGACCATCACTCCCCATGTGTTCCTATAACCACCACTCCCCGTGTGTTCTCCTAACCACCACTCCCCATATGTTCTCCTAACCACCACTCCCCATGTGTTCCTCTGACCACTACTCCCCATGTGTTCTCCTAACCACCACTCCCCATGTGTTCCTCTGGATATGCACTGTCAGCCACATGTTACATATGATACACTGTCAGTCACATGTTACAGTCCCCTACATGACCATAAGAAATGTATGAAGGGTAGAAATAGAGATTTTTCTCAGGCAGAAGATAAATATTGTCAACACACTTTCATCGAAGGAAAAAAAACTATTGATAACCTAGAAGTCAACGTGAAAAAATATTCATGGGTTGAGCTTAAAAAGGTTCTGAGTCACAAGAAGATGACTTTAGTGTTCTGTACAGCGGTAACATGATAGCAGGTTCCTGCAGGGTTCTCAGCAGAGGGGATAACGAATTCTATCTGTCTGAGCAAGATAGGAAACGCCGGAATATGGGGAATTTATGAAATTATCTCCGAGAGGGCGATGGCGGGCACTTCTGTCGGACGCTAAAACATTCATGATAAATGCCATGCTATACGGAATACAAAGGAGCAGTCCAAGATTCCAATGGGGTGTAACATTGTATCGTCGTTTGGGTAATATTTTGTGTTTCTATGACTGCATTAAATCGACCTTGCGACGCTGATAAGCAGACGTCGGAGAGAATACTTGTGTTTTATTTGCAGAGCGATTATTGTGCACTGTAACTGAATATCTTCTCAAATGTAAAGTGTTGTGTAATTATAATGGAGTCTCATCAGAATGATACAAAATAAACAGCACATAATATAATTAAAGGTGCTTCATTCATTCCAAGCTAATTATTATGTTCTCTTGGGAGTTTAACACTGAGTTTTATTAAGAATGAGGGATATTGGATCAGATTCGGTAAAGCAAAACAGCAAGTAACTTTGGGCCCCATTTATCATTGGCGGAATATTACTGCCCAGGATCGCATTGTAAAATGCGATCATTTCGCCCCAATGTATCACCTGCTAGGCGCAGGGACAGGGCTCGGAAAGGAGCCCGTCCCTGCGATGCCCAGACCTGGAAGCCGGGGGGTCTGCGCATGCGCAGTTACGCGCTGGCCCCCCCCCCCACACGCGCGCGCGCGACCCCGCTGACCGCACTGTCGCTCGGGTAGTGCGATGTGTAGCCATAGCCTACAATGGGCTATCGCCATATCAGAATGGCGATAACCCAGGGGTGCGAAGCCGGGCTGCCTGATGTTGATACATCGGGCAGCTTCGCATCCCCCATAGAAAACTATGGGGGATGTGGCCGGCGGCGCTGCAGGGGGGGGATCGTAGCAGGGATCGGAGATTCCTGCTGCGGTCCCCTGTGATACATTAGGGGGATAGTTAATATTTGCGGTTAACCCCCGAAAACGGGTGTTTTCGGGGATATAGCCGCAAATATTACTTGATAAATGATGAGAGATTCAGAAAGTGAGAGATTTGGGAAGAAATCAAAGTGTAAATGATTGCCGCTTGAAAAAAAACCTGGAGATTTCTTAACAAATCTCTCACTTTCTAGATCTCTCATCCTAAATTTCACCCATTTTACTATGCTGTGGGAGCAAATACGTTTATATTTTTTCTGTGCAGGGTAAGTACCGGCTGCTTTTGCATGTAGCCCACAGATGATATTTTTACACTGAAATTTAGTTTTCAGTTTGAACACCCTGCTCCCAAATCTAACTCTCTGCACATGATACATCTGCCCACCTGCAGTGCAGCATAGTTTTGCCCATTTTTATGCTTTTTGCTGTGCTAGTGAAGCTGAATTCGGTCCCTAGGGGGTGATTCAGGACTGATCATGTGTGAATGATTCCGGTGACGTCCGGCGTGATGGTTGGCGCTTCTCAGGCGTGTTACATAATGTTATTCCCTTTAGTGATGGTAAGACATTCTGGCACTTACACTACCGATAGCTCCGCGCATGCAGATAATTACTGCGCAGCCCAGATCGCTATCCGGGGATACATCGGCCGCGCCATCTCATCACTAATAAAATGACCAGCAATAATATTCCTATCGCTTATCACAGTGCACCCACAGCTCCGATCCCATCACAAGCCACAGTCCATTTCCAAAAGAATCTATTTCCTACAGAGGAAATGACTCTCAGGAAACACATTAGAGGCTGCAGAGGTAGAAATTGGCTTCAAGAGAGTGATCAAAGGCTGAGCAGGAAGTCTCGCTGCTCGGGGTGGGGGATGACGGGGTGGGGGGGCATTTGCCAGATATGCCCGGCTGTTATGCCAAGCTGCAGATCTGGATCGCCATCCTGTTCTTTCTCTCAGATATGTGTATCCAGCTCTTCTGGGTTGACGGCAGGTTTGGGCCACACATGTGAGCAGGAAGCCAGGGAAGAAGAGAGACAGAAGGGGACCCGGGAACGTGATGACATTAGTATGGATCGCCTGTCCCGTCTCGGAGGATCCGGCCCTGAGACGTATTGCCTTTCACAGAACTATCGCTGGGGACTAACGACTCACATTATTGTCCTTAATCTGATATCCTCCTGCTCAGGAAGCTCCAGATTCCCAGAAATAACAATTAGCTCCTCTTCGGTTCTCTTTTAAAGGAGTAATTAATCATTCTAAAGACAGAGGGCCACAACCCCCCCCCCCCCCCCCAATCAGATAATTGGTGTTACCGCAATTAAGGTGCAATAATAATTGATGTTTTACATCTGTCTCTAATTTGTGTGATATTATTGCGAGCTATACTTTTCTGATAGGAGAACATCGCAACGTGGCGTTGGGCGGGCGGTGACGCAGCGTTTGGTATGCACGGTCCGGACCATTTTTGGGGAGATTCCCGGAGGCTGCTGTGGGTAAAACAATGCGGCCCAGCACTCACCTCCGCAGTTAGGCTGTGCTGGCGGAGGCTACCATAATTATGGAAGTGCTTCGCTATTCTGGGCTTGGCAATGGCCTTACGGGGGGGGGGGGGGGGGGGCAGTAACCTAGCATTATTTGGGCTGTGGTCCAGACAATGCGGGTGTATCCGGACCGTTCATGTGGGCAGTGGCGGCAGTGTCACACGTAGCTGCTCCGGCCTGCACCTAGCTTTGCAGCTAGGCTGCACATCCAGGGGGCAAACAGTGACGTGCTCTTGATGGAAGTGCTCATTACCGGAATGACGGAGCGGTTTCATCAGAGAACTATTTGGAGTTCAAGGAGTTTATGTACTAAGCGCGCGGATCTAAAACGTGTTGCTCCCGATTGTGATTATGCCCAAAATTTAAAAGGCGATGCTGTGATTTTCTAGTATTATCATTGCCCTTTCGGGCATAAACAGGATTATTATTACCAGTTATTTATATAGCGCACACATATTCCACAGCGCGGAACCTAGCGACCAATCAGGAGCCGCGCGGCTCCTTCCTCAGTTCGGCTTGGATCGAGGTTTGGTTTGTTTTTTTGCCAAGTGCCCCTGGATGCCTACATGGAACAAAGAGGACCAGATCTATGCCGGAGGACAATGGTAATTTTAATTTCCTTACATAGGAACCATTATGGATTTCTTCAGGATGGATGGACAGATGGACGGAGGGCTACCTACGGGCTCAAGATAGGTAAGTATCAGTATGTGTGGGCTATGTATGTAATAAAGTTTTCTTTTTCTGGTGTGTCAGTGTGTTTATTTTACTATTTGTATTGCTGTGGAACTACAAGTTCCATCGGACCCATTAATGCCCCGCATACTGGGACATGTGGTTCACCAAGTCCCTGCATGCGGGGAAGGCTTGCTGGGACTCATAGTTCCACAGCTATATACAATAGTTTATTCTATTTTTACACCATTTATCAGCCCGATGCCCACCACACAAGGGCATCGGGGACAGCCCCAGGCTTCAGCCTGGGTAGGTTAATTCTGGAGGGGTGGGAGCCCTTCATTGGGGGAGTCACCACTCCCCCAGGACCCTTGCCCAGGCTGACCGGTCAGGGGGTTAAATTCTTTGGCCGGGGGGACTTGTATAAAAAGTCTCCCCCTAGCTTTGGCATTACCCTGCTGGCTGGTTGGGCCTGGGGGCGGGGCTGGTTCTAAAAATACAGGGGACCCCTATTCATTTTATTCCCCGTATTTTGAGAACCAGGACCGGCCCTTGGGTCTGGTGCTGGTTTTAAAAAATACAGGGGAATCCTACATGTTTTTTCCCCTGATGTTTTAAAACCAGGACCCCACGCTGTTTTTTTTTTATTATTATTTATTTATTTTTCTTTTTTGTTTACACTGAAGCCTGCACTGATCTGACTGATATGATGGATCTGACTGATATGAGGAATCTGACGGATCTGACTGATATGACGGATATGATTGATATGATGGATCTGACTGATATAAGGAATCTGACTGATATGATGGATCTGACTGATATGACGGATCTGACTGATATGACGGATCTGACTGATATGATGGATCTGACTGATATGACGGATCTGACTGATCTGACGGATATGACTGATATGACGGATCTGACTGATATGACGGATCTGACTGATATGATAGATCTGACTGATCCATTCAGTCTAAAGCCAAATACGGCAAGAAAAATAAAGTGTATTTTCCTGGCATATTTGGTCAGCAATTAGCGGCCGTATCCCGCTAATTGCTGGTAATTAGTGGCTGTATTCTTTTGAATTGTGATTCCTATTCGTATTCTGTCGATGGCGTATACATTCGTATTTGTAAATACAAATAAGAATGTGCCATGAATACAAATTTATGTATTTTCACGATAGTAATTCCCAAAAATACGAATTCATAAAAAATAGGTGTATTTTTGTGTACGAATACACCTATTTTGTACGACTTTTCCAGGTGAGTATAATGTATAACAGTAATCACTCTCTGTCCTTTTATTCCAAATGATTTCCGTAATAACAGGAGACGACGCAGCACCCCTTGGCATAACGCAGCATGTACTATGACTTACTTGTACACTGTTTGTATACGATTATATTTGTAATCCATTCCTAGGCTATAAAACTTGTTAATTAATGTTCTGCAGCCATCATTAGGTTGTAATTAAAGTTATGTTTCTTAATGACCTACAGAAAGGTAATGGGCAATTTATCATATTAAAATGGCATTACACGGGCTGAAATTGGAGCATTAATGTTTAATAGTGGTATCTGGGAAGCTGTAGGAGCGATGCATCAATTTGGGCAACCTGCAAAGTTCCAACTAACGGATTTCATCTGGTGACTGCAAGTTAAAATCATTGCTCTGTCGCACATTTGCCGACCGTCAGTAAAATTTACGGACAGTCAGTAAAATAGCCAAATGCACAAAAAATAAATATATAAAGCATGGAGGGGGGGTCCCGTGAATCGTGGGAGGGGGGTCCAGGGGGGGGGGTGCTGGCAGAGGGGGGGGGGGAGAGTGCAGGAGTGATGGTGGATGGTGGCTGTGGAGTAATGGTGGATGGTGGGCGTGTACTATAGCCCTAGCTGGGCGGGAGGAGGTGATGTCAAGGGGGTGGATCTTGATAAAGGTCATTGAGACCGAAATGCGTAGATCCTTCCAGAGGATAGTGAACAGCCATAACCCTGGATGTATGTATACCTTGCATTTTATAACGGTTTTTTTTTGTTTTGCTTTTGTTTTTTTCGTTTTTTTCTGGAATTTTTTTTTGTGATGTTTTTATGTGTCCTCATGACCTGCCCATGGGACTGATGTAAAGTGTTTTTTATGGATTAAAACCATGTGGAATTTTTTTACCTGAACTGGCCTCTTGGTTCCATACAAATCAATATTTGATATATTGGCAAAGAAACCGCTACGGGCTTTTTGCCCCTCATTAAAAGGGGTGAGTAAGGTACGACACCTAAATCTGGCGTGTAACTCTACACCACCAGTCAGCATACTCTAACCACATTGGTTAATTTCTTGTATTTTATACACTTGGGAGCACTGGAGTAGTGGATATCACAGCCACCCAGAACACCACACCAGCGAAAAACATATGGGAGAAAGAAACCTTTATAGGTTTGAAAACCCCACACGACACCGTGAGTAGGGGTACGCTTTTCCTCCATCAAAATAAGAAACCTTTACATATGTTTTTCCTAATCATTTATGTAAGTGAGGTATGCAGTCATAACTTACCATGTTTTGTACAGCTCTCACGCACACTTAAAACGGTCACTCTATAGAATCTCAGACACCATTTTTCTTTCTTTCTGAGCACGGCTGAAAAGCTACCTGATTATCCCACAAGTATTTAAAGAGATATTCACGTTGAGAGACTGAGCCCCTCCGGGAGCACACAGAAAAGAAACCTTTATAAGAGGGAAACCATCAGAAATCCACGTGAGTTCTGGTACGCCCGGAGAGACACAGTTCCTCTCAACATTAAAGTACCACTCATTAGAGTGTTTATAAGAAAGGACACACATAAATTCAAATTTTAATTTTTATTTTTCATATTTTCTTTTCCTCACGCAACACCTTGACCTGGTGATCCTTGCTCATCCGAGATTAACATCATCCCACAAGAGGAAAAAGTCTGAACTTAAGAAATTCTAAGTATCTTTCCATTTTGCGCCATTGATTATATATCCCATTTTTTCTGAACCCTATGTTGTTGAAGTAAAGGCGTATCTTCAGGGATTGTGATCTAAGGCAGCATTCCGCCACGCACCTACTGTCATTCTGTTTTGCAACACTAATGGTCGACAGTGAGTAGGATGACACCCAAGAACGATCGACATTCCCTAGGTCAACATTGACAGTGGTATGTAACCCCTGGCAATGAGCTTGTAACCCCTGGCAACAAGAAAGTAACACCTGCCAATGAGCTTGTATCCCCTGGCAAAGAGCATGTAACCGCTGGCAACGAACATGTAGGAAAAATATCTATAATTAATGTTGGGCAGTGGGCAGGGAGTTTTGTGGCTGGGGGGGGGGTAGTAGTAGTATGTTTATTTATAAGGCGCCGCAAAGTGTCCGCAGCGCCGTACATAGCAAACAAAAAAACAAATTACAAGGTAACATACAGGGTGTGTTGATAAAATACAGCATAAATAGGGGTATAGCTGGTAGAACTAAAATCAGCATCAGTTCAGAAGTAGGTGTCAAAATTGTCGAGGAGACTGAAGATGAAGTAGAGGAAGGGAAGAACAGGACAGGAGCACAGGTGAGGTAAAGAGGTAGGGTGAGTACGTGAGGAAGGAGGACCCTACTCATAAGAGTTAACATACTAAAAATAGGTGGGTGGACGAACGAAAAACAATAGGATAAGTAGGAACGGAGGGGAATGGAGGCAGGATAGGAGGATCAAAAGAGGTTAGGAGGAGGGATAGGCTAGTCGAAAAAAGTGGGTTTTGAGGGAGCGCTTGAAGGAGGTAAGGGAATCAGAAAGCCTGATGGGTGGCGGGAGGTTGTTCCAGTGCAGGGGGGCAGCGCGAGAGAAGTCTTGGACACGGGAGTGGGAGGAGGTGATTAGGTGAGAGGTCAGTCGGCGGTCAGCGATGGATCGAAGAGGATGGGAGGGAGTGTGGATAGAGATCAGTGAAGAGAGGTAAGGAGCGGTGGAGGAGGAGAGAGCCTTGTAGGCAGGGCCGCCGAGAGGCAGGGGGGGAGGGTACAATTTACCGGGGCCCGGGACTGTCAGGGGGCCCGGGGACACACACTCTTTTTTTTTTTTAAAGGCAGCCGGTGTGCGCCGCATGCATACTTGCCAACCCACCGGCATTCTGCTTGACCCTCCTGTTGCCCCGCAAAGCCCCTCTATCCTCCCGGTTTTCGGAGACTGTCGGGGGGCGGGGCTTGCATGATGAAGTCAGTCAGCCACCGCAGGGGTTGTGGGTAATGGTGGGCGAGCTGCTGTGTGCAGTGTGCACAGACACCGGAAGCCTGTGCTGCAGGAGCAGAGACAGAGCTTGCAGCCGGGGCTTCCTTGAGGCTGACCCCGCCCACCACACTGGGTTCCGTGCATCAGCCAGGCCAGCTCTTCCTTCCTGCTCCTCCTCTGCTTGTGCTGTGCTTCATCCCCCACCACGCTGACTGCTGGGTCCCAGGAAGGAGTACAGCCAGGTAAGTGCTAAGGGAATGGGGGCTGTGAGGGGTATAAAATAGTGTTTGTGTGTGTGTATTAGGTGTAATATGGGGATGCTGTGTTCAATGGTGTTTTGTGCAATGTGCTGGTTACTTAGTGTAATATGGAAGGGGGGAGCTGTGTGATGTACTATGGTGTTCTGTACAATGTCCTTTGTGTACAGGCTGTAATATGGGGAGCATAGTATAATGTATACTATTATGTGTGCAATGTGCTGGGTACTGGGTGTAATATGGGAGGTGGGGAGGGGCTGTGTGATGTACAATGTGTGCTTTGTGTGTACAGGCTGTAATATGGGGGGGGGGGGCACTCTGTATAATGTACTATGATGTGTGCAATGTGCTGCATGTACTGGGTGATCTGTGTATAATGTACTATGGTGTTGTGTACAATGTGGTTTGTATACAGGGTGTAATATGGGTGGCATAGTATAATGTATACTATGATGTGTGCAATGTGCTGTGTAATATGGGGAGCGGACTTGCCTTCCCTCCTGCATTTTGCGAGCTCCCGCTGCCCTGCAAATTGAAGCGCAGCTGTGTAATGCAGCTGTGACGTCAGTGTGTAGCCTTGCTGTGTAATGCAGCTGTGACATCAGTGTGTAGCCCTCCTGTGTAATGCAGCTGTGACGTCAGTGTGTAGCCCTCCTGTGTAATGCAGCTGTGACGTCAGTGTGTAGCCCTCCTGTGTAATGCAGCTGTGACGTCAGTGTGTAGCCCTCCTGTGTAATGCAGCTGTGACGTCAGTGTGTAGCCCTCCTGTGTAATGCAGCTGTGACGTCAGTGTGTAGCCCTCCTGTGTAATGCAGCTGTGACGTCAGTGTGTAGCCCTCCTGTGTAATGCAGCTGTGACGTCAGTGTGTAGCCCTGCTGTGTAATGCAGCTGTGACGTCAGTGTGTAGCCCTCCTGTGTAATGCAGCTGTGACGTCAGTGTGTAGCCCTCCTGTGTAATGCAGCTGTGATGTCAGTGTGTAGCCAGTACTGCGCTTGGTAATTTGGTCTTTACTTGCCACTGCTGGACACACCCCTGAGTGACAGTAGACACGCCCCTTGGGTAGATTGTGATACGCCCCCCATCAACAGCGCACCGCGCAATGCCTTACAGAGCGATCTATAATCTCCCTGAAACTAGTTTTCAAAAGTAGGCAAGTATGCGCACGAGTCACCTGGTCAGCTGATTAATTAGTGGACAAGTCTAGAGCAGGAGAGCGGGTCAGCAGCGCAGCGGCAGCCTGTCACTGTGTCAGACAGTCCAGAGGTCCACCGCTGCGGAGCTTCTGCAGAGACACTGTGACTGTGTGTCTGCAAAGTGAAGTAGCCTGGGACCGGAAGCTGCAGTGTGCACATTAGAGGGGGAAGTGCTGTGGACTGGAGCCGGAGGAGCTGTCTGCTAACAAACTAAAAGTAAAAACGCTGCCCTGAGAGACTCTCATGTAAGTAAATGTGTCTGCCCCGCCTGGCTTAATACATATCATGTTCCCCCTGGCAGAGCATGTATCCCCTGGCAGAGCAGGTAACTCCATGGCAACAAACATGTATTCCCTGGTAGAGCATGTTCCCCCTGCTAGAGCATGTTCCCCCTGGCAGAGCAAGTAACTCCATGGCAACAAGCATGTGTCCCCTGGCAGAGCATGTATCCCCTGGCAGAGCATGTATCCCCTGGCAGAGCATGTATCCCCTGGCAGAGCATGTATCCCCTGGCAGAGCATGTTCCCCCTGGCAGAGCATGTAACACCATGGCAACAAGCATGTATTCCCTGGCAGAGCATGTATTCCCTGGCAGAGCATGTATTCCCTGGCAGAGCATGTATTCCCTGGTAGAGCATGTTCCCCCTGGCAGAGCAAGTAACTCCATGGCAACAAGCATGTGTCCCCTGGCAGAGCATGTATCCCCTGGCAGAGCATGTTCCCCCTGGCAGAGCATGTAACACCATGGCAACAAGCATGTATCCCCTGGCAGAGCATGTATCCCCTGGCAGAGCATGTATCCCCTGGCAGAGCATGTAACACCATGGCAACAAGCATGTATTCCCTGGCAGAGCATGTATCCCCTGGCAGAGCAAGTAACACCATGACAACAAGCATGTATCCCCTGGCAGAGCATGTATCCCCTGGCAGAGCATGTATCCCCTGGCAGAGCATGTATCCCCTGGCAGAGCATGTAACACCATGGCAACAAGCATGTATTCCCTGGTAGAGCATGTTCCCCCTGGTAGAGCATGTTCCCCCTGGCAGAGCAAGTAACTCCATGGCAACAAGCATGTGTCCCCTGGCAGAGCATGTATCCTCTGGCAGAGCATGTATTCCCTGGCAGAGCAAGTAACTCCATGACAACAAGCATGTATCCCCTGGCAGAGCATGTTCCCCCTGGCAGAGCAAGTAACTCCATGGCAATAAGCATGTATCCCCTGGCAGAGCATGTATTCCCTGGCAGAGCATGTATTTTGCAATACAGTGTGTGGCATAATGTGTAATGGACATTATGGCATGTGGTATAATTTGTAATGGGTGTGTGACATGTGTAATAGGCATTACAGTGTAAATTTTTGGTGCGCGCCAGTGGCACGCACTGTCCCGGTTTGCCATGCCCTGATATATATATATATATATATATATATATTGTCAATGCAATTACTGCCATTCAGTAAGCATCCACCTTGGAAGCAGTGGCATAACAACGGGTCCGCAGACCCCGCTTGAGGAAGCCTCTGTGGGGCCCCGGAAGTTGTCGTACCGGGGCCCAGGATTTCTCTTGGCGGCCCTGCTTGTAGGTGGTGGTGAGGAGTTTAAAGAGAACTCGGAAAGGAATGGGGAGCCAGTGAAGAGATAGACAGAGGGGGGAGGTGGAGGTAGAGCGGCGGAAGAGGAAGATGAGCCTAGCAGCAGCGTTAAGAATGGATTGGAGAGGTGCGAGGCGGGTGAGAGGTAGCCCAGAGAGAAGGATGTTGCAGTAGTCAAGGCGGGCGATGACAAGAGAGTGAATGAGAATTTTGGTCGCGTCAGTGGAGAGGAATGGTCTGATGCGTGAGATGTTGCGTAGGAGAGAGCACGAATGTGGGGGGTGAAAGAGAGGGAGGAGTCAATGATGACACAGAGGCAGCGCGTTTGGTCGGTGGACGGGGGGGTAAAAACTTTCTAGCTACGCCACTGCGCCCCTGGCCTTTCAAGGGTTAATCCGGCCCTGGTGATACACAATAATTATTACCGTACGTCTTCTTTAGGCCAAACAAAAACCTTCAGCCAAAGGGATTAATCGCGGCATTGATAAATGAGATATAAACGTATTTGCGGAATTACTTTACGTTTGATTTCGTCCATGTGAATTCTTAGAATTCCTGTGACGAGCTCAATCTCTACAGAAGGGGACAGAGATTTGGGAAGTGAACAGGGCGATTTCCGTAATAAGACCACTTAGTAATATTGGAATGGACACATTATGTATCGGGCAGCAGACTTCGCCTGCACACTGTGCGAACTGTTTTGATTCTGTATTAACCCTTCTGCCGTCTGTGGTTATAATTTACCGGCCTCCAATCTATGAAGCCGACAGAGAAAGAACAGAATGGAAAGAACGGTCTGACATTGAAAATAAAAAGCGAGAGAAAATGACGCGAGTCAGCAGAGTCACCGCCAGATATATATATTTATTGGGCTTCATTCGTCTCCGAGCGTGCGGGACGGTACAACCGTCCGCAGCGACAGACTATGCATCAAAGGAGGAAATAAATGGGATCGCGTTATGCATCACAAGTTGTTTCCGTACAGAACCATTAACGGAATTATGTGCATGGATTAAAAAGCTCAAAACTTTTAGTCTGAGATTGTTGGCTGCACAATGAACGTTACTTACTGCTGAAAAACTCGCACACAAAAGTATTTACATCAAGATGGGGTAATTCAGACCAGATCGCTCGGCCAGGAATTCACACGGCCAACGTTGAGTTAAGACGCCACCCGGGGAGTGAAATCCCACCTTGTGAATCAATGTGCTCGCTGTGTCCAAAACCAAAACCCATCGTAACAGGTTAACCATCGGATGATTTTTTATTGCAAACTCAGAGTTGCCAGAGACATCGCGGTGTGTTGGATTAGGATAAAGGCATGTCCGGGCTGGGGCTGACGTCACACACCCTCCCCTAACACGCTTAGGCATGCCTGCATCTTCCCGGGCACTACCTGCATCTTCCCGGGCACTACCTGCATCTTCACTGGCACTACCTGCATCTTCCCGGGCACTACCTGCATCTTCACTGGCACTACCTGCATCTTCCCGGGCACTACCTGCATCTTCCCGGGCACTACCTGCATCTTCACTGGCACTACCTGCATCTTCCCGGGCACTACCTGCATCTTCCCGGGCACTACCTGCATCTTCACTGGCACTACCTGCATCTTCCCGGGCACTACCTGCATCTTCCCGGGCACTACCTGCATCTTCACTGGCACTACATGCATCTTCCCGGGCACTACCTGCATCTTCACTGGCACTACCTGCATCTTCCCGGGCACTACCTGCATCTTCCCGGGCACTACCTGCATCTTCACTGGCACTACCTGCATCTTCCCGGGCACTACCTGCATCTTCACTGGCACTACATGCATCTTCCCGGGCACTACCTGCATCTTCCCAGGCACTACCTGCATCTTCCCGGGCACTACCTGCATCTTCACTGGCACTACCTGCATCTTCCCAGGCACTACCTGCATTTTCCTAGGCACGCCTACATTTTTATAAGCACTCCCACAAAACAGCCAGTTCCCACCCCCCACACGCCTACTTCCTGTCAATCACCCTAAGAACGGCATGCTAATTTAAAAAGCAGCAGGACTTCATTGCAGGATGGCTTTGTGCATTCGTACTGCGACCCATTCGCATGTGCAATCAATAATCATCCACCGTGCAAATTCGCAGCTGTGGGATTGGGTCCACCAAATTGGCGACTGTAGCAGATACATCTGATTCAGTGAGATGCAAATACGTCCCACTTACCGCCATTCCATATACATATACCTCCTATTTTACTTGTAAGTAACACGTTCCTAATGTGCGTACACACGAGACGATAACATAAATGGTAGAAACGGTAACGCAAACTGTGCGCTAGCAGCTGTGAGCGCAGCGGTAGGCAGTTATATCACCGGGATGTATGCAGAACTTTGTGCTCCGTCTTTATCTAATGTATATTAGTTATGTCAAAGTATTTCAGGACTCCTATGTGTTGGAGGCTCGATAATCATGTCCTTTCAAGTCTACTTTCCATTAAAAAGGCAATCCATTAAAAAGAATGGGCTATTGACGTAAATGGAAGTGTGCACTCACTTCCTGCCACGGGGAACCAGAACCAGCACCAGCTGGATTAGTGTGGTGCCTGGGCACAAATCGGGCATGGATCAATTTTGGTTCATTGCAAATGAACCGGAAGCGTCCCTTTGGAATCTTAATAGCATACTAGCGCTCTTTACGGCGACCCTCTCCTGTACTGAGGAGCCCCATTGTAGAAACCCCACTGAAATAAATAGGCCATTAGGGTGAATGGACCATTGGCAGAAATGAAGATTTACAGCACTGTTTCCCCCCTCATTAATATAGAAGTATTTACGTTTTATTGGCTTATGATCACATCAGGTAGCACCCTAGAAAAAGAAACTAGGAAAAACACAAATAGCGCTAATTGCCCTCTATGTAACATTACTGATACTTTGGGTTCCTTTTTTAACATATACAGTATACTTTAATAATCCAGGATACTTCTGGTGTCTGGACATTTTTCTTTTTTCATTTACTTGCAAAATCTTTTTAAAAATTGTGTCTGATTACCGGGCTGCAAAAAGACATTTGGACATATGGATTTCACACCCCTACAGCACCCAGGCCCACCCCCTACAGTACCCAGGCCTGCCCCCTATAGTACCCAGGCCCGCCCCCTACAGTACCCCGGCCCACCCCCTACAGTACCCAGGCCCGCCCCCTACAGTAACCAGGCCTGCCCCCTACAGTACCCCAGCCTGCTCCCTACAGTACCCAGGCCCACCCCCTACAGTATCCAGGCCCGACCCTTACAGTACCCCAGCCCGCCGCCTACAGTAACCAGGCCCACCCCCTGCAGTACCCCGGCCCACCTCCCACAGTACCCCAGCCCACCCCCTACAGTACCCCAGCCCGCTCCCTACAGTACCCCAGCCCGCTCCATACAGTACCCGGGCCTGCCCCCTACAGTAACCAGGCCCGCCCCCTACAGTAGCCAGGCCCACCCCCTACAGTAGCCAGGCCCACCCCCTACAGTAGCCAGACCCGCCCCCTACAGTAGCCAGGCCCGCCCCCTACAGTACCCAGGCCCGCCCCGTACAGTACCCAGGCCCTGGTCTGCTCGCTGCAGCCCTGCATGAAGTCCTCACCCAGATTATTTCATACTTGTGGTTTGTCATATAGATGAATGAATACCTAGGACATAAATACATTGTATTCGGCATCACTGTACAGATAATATATGTTCATTTGCTGTATACATTCTTACATTACATTTCCTGTATAACTGCCCAGTGTTAGCCCTTCATTAGCTTATGCGCATATCTGTTACACATCTGCCGCAGCTGTGTTCGGTAATGCCCCGCTCACATCTCACACTCAGAGATCAGCAGATTAGTAACCCATGGTTACATTAATGTGGTACAAAGATAACGGGCGACCGTCCCTGGATTCTGGGCAGGTGGACGCAGCCTGGCAGACAATGGCCGGAGCAGGTGCCGGGTCAGCTACGTGAGCAGGACAGAGCCATTCACAGAGTAATAAGATTACACTTCAGGAGGAACCTGCTCGTCTCGCAAGGGCCATTTACTCAGAAAAAGAGTTTTATATAATATACAGTATAACTGACAGACACTAGAGGTCCAAGCATCTGTCTCCAACAAGGCAGCGGACATTTTTGGAGGGCCGTTTTCTCAGATTCCATGTGGACCAGTGGCGTGCGGTGGGGTGAGGCAGGTGAGGCACAGCCTATCCTGTCATACTAGCGCATATGCCGGCGCTTTGAATTGATAAAGTATGTCAAAAATACTCAAAAATCTTATTTTTATTATTCTAATAATTTTTATAGTCAAAACAATGGAGTAAAAAGTCTATGGCAGGTGAGGCAGTGCCTCACCTGGCTACCTTTTCTGCACATCTCTTATCAAAACTCAGTGAATCTCCAGCAATACACACTGCCGCACATGTGCATAATGCTGGTATATTGTGTGCATATCTGGCTCTGGTACTTGCCAGGGACCCTTGAGCCATTTACCTCACCGCACGTCCATGATGTGGACAGCCAGCCTGCATGGACTCTGCAGAGACTGTCCCCCCCCCCCCCCCTCAGGGCCCCTACTTTTTTGTACAGTAATTACTATTTTGCAGAGAGTCTTCATGATATAATATAAAGATATTATCGCCCATTTCGCAGTCTTCTTATTTTAAAAATATATTATACCTAATTGCGGAATATTACAAGAGGACGCCATCATCTCTGATAATGCGGTTGAACGTAGACCGTTCCAGTATATCATCCTCAGACGCATCCTACCTACACGGAACAACAATACATTATGACACTCTCCGAGCGCGGAATTAAGATGCAATCGTAATAATGCTAATGAAGGAGGCTTCGTTACACGGAGGAGATTCTTGCTCCATTTTTTAAGCACATGTAAATAATACATGCAAAGTACAAATGTAATTAATAATGAATCGCTGAGGGAAAATATTTTCGCTTCATGCATTATTACACCGAGACGTCCCTGCGCCACCAGAAAATAATGTTTCCAAGTGTTAAATATAAATAAGAAAGTGGGATTTATTATTTTCCAGTGTTGGCCGAACGGCAGAGATAATAATTAGCTGTAACTCAGACACTCTATGTATTTGGGGTCTTCTCTGTTAAATGCCAGAAAATGGATCCTGCGTGTGAATCAATACTTGACAGCTGCTGTTTGGCCCGGAGTTGCCATGGTTACGGGAGGACACGCGGCCTAACAGGTCGCAGCCTCTGCCGCGCTGCGCTCCTCTGGAGACCTGACCTTTTGCTTCTTTTCTTCATTTCTGCTTATTCCCCCCCCCCCCCCCCCCCCTCGTTCCGCTTTGTCTGCGTGCGGGTTTTATTTTTCTCCTGTGTCACTAAGTACTAAATTGTCATTGCAGACACAATTATAGATCAGAGAAGGGGCCGCGATCGCGCCAGCACCTGTTATGATACGTCTTCTTTTTGCCATCTATAAATCTCTGCGTACAGCGACAATTGACTGCTTGACAACAGGAGGCCGGGTCCCCCGGCGTTGGGGGCCACATTAACCAGGCAGCCAGTCTGATGGCGGATGCCATGGTGATGGATTCCTAGTCACTGTCAGAAAATGTGGTGCACTGTGAATGGCGAATTCAGGTGTACGTCTCTTTTCTGTGGATCCAGATTAAGCACAGGCTACCTCTACGCCTTTCATTGGTTAATTAACCTTCAGGGCAGGTACTAGTTCGGCCTTGGCTAAATGAGTCACCTACAAAGGGTACGACCATCAATGCCACTTTGTATGCAGTCAGTGGGCGGAGCAAGGGGGCGTATACCGCTAACTCTGGGATGCCGCAGCGCAGGGAACCACAGGCCCAGATACCAACCACTACACACTCCCCCTCTCACTTGTGTGTGTGTGTGTGTGTGTATATGTTTCTGGGAACAGCTCACTAGAGCCCCACCTTTGTGTTGATATCTTGTTTTTGTAGGGGACTATTTCCCCCACGCCCTCCCTACGGTACCCAGGCTTGTCACTTCTCTTTTGGCCCTGGAAGAGCTTAATAATCTGCTATTAGTAACCAGCTGCTAGCCCCAGAGACTCGATTGAGGCCTATATAAGCAGTTTGCTGAGAACCACCAATTGGGTGGGATGTATCATGCTTTATGCATGAATAATTGCCTAGGACATGTCACAATCCTGTGCGGCTCCTCTACCTTGCCTGTGGAGTTGCACGCCTTGAAGGGGACAATCGGAGCTCATGGACCAACAGCCAATCAGGAGCCTCCACTATGGCGGCTGTGGATTGGCTGCCAGTCTGTGAGTTCTGTGAACGGCTCTGTGTTCAAAATGCCGCTTCCTGTCAATCTGCCTCTGCCTGGAAATCAGCTGGCAGTACCAATCAACCCCGTTGCCACCTGGGCCCTCTCTCAGTTCAGGCCCCGCAGTACCCCTCTGATGGTGGACTGTGCAGATGATAGGTAAATAAATATGCAGATCTTTATTATGTCATTAAAAAGTACATCTGTGTGTGTCCGTAAGCGCCCCCAGGTCTTGGAAGCGCATTCATTGCAATTTTGTCTCTTGGTGCGGACGCATGCGCAGTACGGCCAGATCCCTGCACTGTGGCCAGTATCCCGCCCTGGCTGTTCTATCAGGTGAATTACAGCGGTGTACTCAGACCTAGGACAGAAATCATCCCGAGCGGAGAGTTTATTCCGGGAACCGAACGGCTTCTCATATGTGATAAAGGCACAGATAGATTTTCAATCAAACACACGTTGGGATTTTATTAGAGCGATAAAACCATTATGCCGCCGACTTGTAAATACCATATATACTCGAGTATAAGCCTACTTTTTCAGAACATTTTTTATGCTGAAAAAGCCCCCCTCGGCTTATACTCGAGTGAGTTCCACTTGAGTCATTGGCATATATTCAATGCCGTGGGCGAGCGGTGACTGCGAGCAGGACTTTTTGCTCGCAGTCACTGCTCACCCTGTCAGTATTCAACTGACCCCCCTCATTCGCAAATTCCCCCTCGCTCCGTTTTTTGAGCGAGGGGGAATTTGCGAATGTGCCTACAAAAACTGTGAGACTCGAGGCTAATTACAGCGAGTTTGCTGCACTAGCCTCGGCTCTCGCAGTTTAGGGGAATCCTCGCCGTTCTGTGACTGCGAGGATTCCCCTGGAACGTTGCATAGTGCGAGCGGCCGGTGCGGGGGTTAAACTGCGAGGATCACTGGTTTTCTGTGATCCTCGCAGTTTAACCCCCTCGCCGGCCGCTCGCACCGGCATTAAATACTTGCCAATAAGTTTTCCCAGTTTTTTTTGTTTTAAAATTAGGTGCCTCGGCTTATATTCGGGTCGACTTATACTCGAGTATATACGGTACATTTACTTTATTTTGTCTCTTTTGGCTGAAGAAGTCACCTTGTGATGCGCTACTTGGAGGCTGAATTGGTTTCGGCTCGTTTATGGTGGTATAAAAATCTTAATTCATAGATCTATAAAAATAAATAGAGGGGGATGAATTCAATCTAGTATGAATTAGAGATGTGTAGCGGAAACTTTTCGGGTTTTGGTTTTGGATCTGTATTTTTTTTGAAAAACATAGAATTATATTTTGGTTCCTACAGTATTATAAACTTCAATAACATTAATTTCCACTCATTTTCAGCCTATTCAATCTGAACACCACAATATTGTTTGTTTAGGCCAAAAGGTTGCACCAAGGTAGCTGGATGACTAAGCTAAGTGACAGAAGTGGGCGGCACAAACATTGGACTGATACGGTACACTTAGCAGTGCCCCTGTACTGATATGGCACACTTAGCAGCGCCCCTGTACTGATACGGCACACTTAGCAGCACCACTGAACTGATACAGCACACTTAGCAGCGCCCCCGTACTGATACGGCACACTTAGCAGCGCCCCTGTACTGATACGGCACACTTAGCAGCACCACTGAACTGATTCAGCACACTTAGCAACACCACTGAACTGATATGGCACACTTAGCAGCACCCCTGGACTGATACTGCACAGTAAGCAGCACCCCTTGACTGATACTGCACACTTAGCAGCACCCCTGAACTGATACTGTACACTTAGAAGCACCCCTGGACTGATACTGCACACTTAGCAGCACCCCTGAACTGATAATCCACAATTAGAAGCACCCCTGGACTGATACTGCACAGTAAGCAGCACCCCTTGACTGATACTGCACACTTAGCAGCACCCCTGAACTGATACTGTACACTTAGAAGCACCCCTGGACTGATACTGCACACTTAGCAGCACCCCTGAACTGATAATCCACAATTAGAAGCACCCCTGGATTGATACTGCACACTAAGCAGCCCCCCTGGACTGATACGGCACACTTAGCAGCACCCTGGACTGATACTGCACAGTAAGCAGCACCCCTTGACTGATACTGCACACTTAGCAGCACCCCTGAACTGATACTGCACACTTAGAAGCACCCCTGGACTGATACTGCACACTTAGCAGCACCCCTGTACTGATAATCCACAATTAGAAGCACCCCTGGACTGATACTGCACACTAAGCAGCCCCCCTGGACTGATACGGCACACTTAGCAGCACCCTGGACTGATACTGCACAGTAAGCAGAACCACTGGACTGATACGGCACACTTAGCAACACCCTTGGACTGTGACGGCACACTTAGCAGCACCACTGGACTGATACATTTGGGTTGGGGTGTACTTCAAACTGATATGTATATAGATATTGCAGTGTAAAAATAAAGCAGCCAGTATTTACCCTGCACAGAAACAATAAAAAACCCAAATCTAACTCTCTCTGCACATGTTACATCAGCCCCACCTGCAGTGCACATGGTTTTGTCCATTAGAGGGTGATTGTGCCTTTCCGAGTCAATCAATATAACCCCCTGTTACCCAATTTTTCATCTATGGTGACCCACATGTCCTTCTCTACAGCAGAATTCCCTATAATTAACTCCATTTAGCATATAAGTAGCTTGTTCATTTTTGTTCCCATAATGAATTATTTCACATTTATCAACATTAAATTGATTTTCCACCTTTCCACCCACCTTTCCAGTTTATTTAAGTCACTTTGTAGTATTTCCACATCCTCTCCTGAGTTAATTTCCTTACTCAATTTTGTGTCATCTGCAAATATTGCAATTTTACTCACTATGGGCCTTATTCTGCTTGGAGCGTCCGGGCCGTACGCGTACGTCCCAGGGTTTTTCACGATCTGCGCATGTGCAAATACGCTAATGCGCCGGCGCGAACACTCCACAACGCTTACGGCCGGTGTCTCAACGTGCGAAAAAACCTGTACGCGAGCGTACGGGTAATGGGGCGGCATAGGGGCGTGTTGATGGGAGCGGCCGAAATAATGAGGGAAAATGGGTGTAAATATGGGCGTACACGGGGGTGTGCACCAGAAATGAGCGGTGCTACTACCGCACGATCGACTAAGGCACCGTTCGTTTCGGACACCAAACAGGCGGCCGCCAACCGCCAGCTAAAACCACTCCTACAGATACCGCTTGCCAGCGTGCGCCTGAGTTGGCTAATTAACGCTGATTAGTACTTAAACACATACACCTGAATGTAATAAGCAATGCTGCAGTCTATTAACTCCAAACCATGATTTCACTGCCTGCAAGCCACACATGCAGCACGCAAACACATTGGAAGCTTATGTTTCTATACTTCTCCACATTTAAAGGTTTGTTTAATTTAAGGTAAGAATCTTTTTATACGCTAAGGTAGGTATTTGATAAACAGACACATTCACTACCTGCTTTCATAGACTTTACGCAGTAGCACACTCAATCTACACAAGTCGACATGTGTCAACGTGTTCACTCTAATACTAACATAGGTTTTGTATTTAGGATACAATAACATAAACCACATCTAACACCTACAAACGATGTTTCTGCAATGTTTGAAGCACATGACCACTATTTTCAACACAATCTTTGTATAGTACCCCAAATTATGACCTGTACCACTATCTCATCTGCTATGATTTGGATTTCACTACACTCTGGATGTAAGATGCCACCAATCACATTATTGCACTCTCATCTCTCTAACAAAGGATTCCTACATCTGCTTATGACACTGTCAAATCATATATATTTTAAAAGTTATGCATGTTTGTTCACAAGCTAATTTATCATGTTTGGCCCATTCACACATCTTTTTTTAGGGAGGACACATATGAATTCCTACACAAATGTACCTTTTCACCCTTGTTTGTCTGCCTCACCCACTCCATGAGGAAAGCATTGTTCTGGACCTGCTTTTACCTACTACTGTAGGAGCTACCTCATCTGCACACAAACTGCTTTCTCACCTATTAAGTTGCTCTGCACATGTGCTGACACAAACTAATTAGCAGGGAAAAGTTGGATAGGAACATGGGAATGGCCATGGAGAGGGTTACACATGGGAAACTTCCACCACACTTCAACAAATGTTCAAAAATACCCTGGTCAGTAAGTACACATAAATCTAGTATTTGTTTCACACAAGAAATGACACATACCACAATTTAGATTTAATTTGTAAAATAAATTTATTTGCTGTTCAGCATCACAGCTTGACACTTTAATGTGAGAAATCAAAAAAAACAAATAAAATAGACACACAAATAATAAAACAGCCAGAACAAGAGGTTGCATATCTCCAAACATGTGTTACCCTGCAAATGCAATGGTGAAAGAAATGGGGACACCAGAATACGTACTGCAACAACCAGGGTGACTACTAAGCAAGATACACACCACCAAAAAAAAAAAACCTGCATTTGTAGAGGTCAAAATACGAACTTTCATGCCCATGGCACGCAAATGGATCGATGGGCAACTCAGGAAGCGGATGTCCAGTGCAATTTAAACCTTTGGCCTCCAACCACAGAGGAAGTGACCCAGGTCTCATTTGGGCCCTTTTTTGCCCCTTTTAGATGGGGCCTTGGGGACAGGGGCCTTTGGGTCAGCTGGCTTTCGGCGTCTTCCCCTAGTCGCCACAGGAGGGTCAGCCGAGGTGGAAGGTTGGGGAGCAGCTTGGGGTGAGGCAGCAGATGGGGGATTGTCCCTTAGGGACCTGGCGGTGGACAGCTGCTCCGCAATAAGTTCATTCTGGCGGCTGAGGTGTTGGCCAATGCTTAGCATGCCAGCCGCCAGAGTTTCATTAATGCGGTTCAACGCCTCAACCTGCAGCTGGTTTGTGGCCTTCCACTCCGCAAGAAAATCCGCCACCTGCTGCTGACGGATCGCAGCATCCACCCCTTGCTGCTCGATCCTGTCCAGCGTCACCAACAGGCTCTCACTCAATGTCTCCTGAGGCTGGGGCTGGGGGCGACGTCTTGGTGGAGGCTGGACCACCTGCTCCACCTGTGGCTCTGCAGAGGCCGATGCTGCCGGTACATCCTGACTTTCTGCTTCTGCTAGGATAAGAATTGAAAACAATGTCACCATCACATACGCAATAAAAAATATCTTTCTAAATACAATGCATTACTGTGACTTACCATCAAAAGCAGCAGCAAAGACCTCCACCGGGAGCTCACTGTCCATATTGGAGATCCCCCTGATCTCCCCCACATCGATCACGTCACAGGAGTCCAGCTCCAGGGGGGTAAACTCCAAATGGTCAGGCATAGGACCGCTCCCGGTGGACATGCTGTGGTTGTACCGGTCAGTCATCTTCCTCTTCAGGGCACTTTTGAAGTCAGTCCACCTACAAGTTTAAAAATACAAATATCACCATGAGATATGTGCACCACTGTGCTACGTGTAGGGTTACCACCTAGTCCCTTTAATTCTGGACACATGTTACTTACACAGGTTCTGTGGCAGTTTAAAATTAGGTGAAGTGGAGTCTTGAAGTCAGCCAGCCACAGAACCTGTGTAATTAATATGTGTCCGGAATTAAAGGGACTAGGTGGTACCCCTAGCTACGTGACATTTCCTAGTGTGGGTGATCTTTTGTGCCATGTGTGGCCAAATATTTCTTTGATGGACAAAACCATGTGCACTGCAGGTGAGGCAGGTGTAAAACCCCACCCAAATCTGATTATCTCTGCACAAGTAACACCTGCCTCACCTGCAGTGCACATGGTTTTGTCCATCTAAGAAATATTTGGCCAGAAAGAGTGAACTAGAATAAGGGCCTCAGTTCCTGCTGGAGACTGCTGAACAAATTGCCCTGACAAACACACTAACCTTTTCTTCACCGCGTCCCAAGTTCTGACCACTGGTGACACCTGGTTCACTTCCTCTGTGATCTTGTCCCAAAGGTTTCTCCTTGCACTGGCACCTGGCTTCCTGGTTGCCAATTCAATCCATTCGCGTGCCCTGGGCACGAGAATTCGCATTTCGGCCTCTACAAATGCAGGGTTTCTCCTTCTGGTGGTGGTATCCTGCTCAGTCATCACCCTAGATGTTGCAGCACGTTTTCTGGTGGCCCCAGCTCTCTCACCATGCACCTGCTGGGTCACACCTGTTTGGAGAGATGCAACCTCTTGTTCTGGCTGGCTGCTTGGCCCTTGTGGAGCTGGTGGAGGTTCACCAGGGCCTGTTACTGAGGGGCCGGCTTGATCTTGCAGGCGACTCCTCTCTTGGGCCCTCCTTCTCCGCTCCTCTTCCCTCTTCTGTAATGCTTGAAGCATGGATTCGGCTTGTGCTCTCTGCAGAGCGTCCTCTGCTGCTGAATCGTCAGAGTCAGACATGTTTGCAGCAATTGTGGGCTGCATCTGACTGAATATTTATATGTTAATCTCCCGCCACGAACAAGGGGGCGTATATTTTTCCCCGCAAGGTAGATGCAAATTTACGCCGATATTTCCCGCCGATAATTGCCGCTTAAATTACGCAGGTCTCAATGCACCTGATCAATCACCCGTATATGTATCTACACAGGTTGTGGAGCATTGTGGGCTACATCGTGAAATGTGTGCACCTGTCATTCCAATGATGAGTGTTGTCAGCTGGTATCTGTTGGAGTTCGTGTATGCTTTGTGAGTCACATTTCAAAACATCACGTTATAATGCTTTCCTTACATATGTAATGTGTATGAAATTGTCATACAGCAACATGTTGCATTGTGGCCCTTTAGGCAGCGTAGTTATAAGTAGAGGGTTGCGTGTATCATTTTCCGCCTACTGTATATACAGTACTCCTCCCCATGCATATCGCTGTATCGTGCCCCCTTTAAGCAGCGTAGTTATAAGTAGACGGTTGCGTGTATTAATTTCCGCTTACTATATATACAGTACTTCTCTTCATGGCAATTGGTGTATTGAGCCCCCTTTAAGCAGCGTAGTTAGGAGTAGACGGGGTGCGTGTATTATTTTCCGCACACTGTAAATACAGTACTTCTCTCTTCATTGAATGCATGCTGTTGGTTGTGGTGTGTATATCGGAACGGTCCGCGTAAGTTTCTATTCGCATCCAGTTTGTTAATATAAGAGGGATTAATAAAGTTAATACCAAACAAACAATTTTTTCGACCAATCAGCAAGCACCAAAAGTGATATATGTACCTGCAATTAATAACTGCGCCATTGCCAATATGACTTCTACAAGAGCCAGGCCCTTTTCTACATCTGAGCTTTTGGCCCTGGTGGAAGTGATGGATCGTCACCTGGGGCCCAGGGGCCCATATGTATCTAATGCGGACAAGCGGCGGGCGTATAATGCCTGCCGCCTGATATTTTCCACAACCGGCGTCCGCAGAAGCCTGGGCCAGGTTGAGCGGCGCTGGTCCGACCTGCGCCGGCGGCAGCCGGTTCTACTCAGCAGCCTTCGCCGCCATATTGCCCGATGTAAGTTTTGATTACTAGTATGTCAGCGTTTTTTAGCAATGTTTGGTGTACTTTTTATAAATATGTTCCTGAGTATGGGGGTGTATAGGGGGTGTATAGGGGGTGTATATGGGGTGTATATGGGGTGTATATGGGGGGTATATGGGGGTGTATATGGGTGTATATGGGTGTATAGGGGGTGTATAGGGGGTGTATATTGGGGTGTATATGGGTGTATATGGGGGTGTATATGGGTGTATAGGGGGTGTATATGGGTCTATATGGGGTGTATATGGGGTGTATATGGGGTGTATATGGGGGTATATGGGTGTATAGGGGGTGTATATGGGGGTGTATATGGGTGTATAGGGGGTGTATATGGGGGTGTATATGGGTGTATAGGGGGTGTATATGGGTGTATATGGGGTGTATATGGGGTGTATATGGGGGGTATATGGGGGTGTATATGGGTGTATAGGGGGTGTATAGGGGGTGTATATGGGGGTGTATATGGGTGTATATGGGGGTGTATAGGGGGTGTATATGGGTGTATAGGGGGTGTATATGGGGGTGTATATGGGTGTATATGGGGGTGTATATGGGTGTATAGGGGGTGTATATGGGTGTATATGGGGTGTATAGGGGGTGTATATGGGGGTGTATAGGGGGGGTTTAAGTAGTTGATCAGTTTTTGGGTGTAGGATATCAAATAGTTTGCATGATAAATGTCTGAAATTTCACAGCAATGATAATTTTGAAGGTTATGAGCATGACTAATGTGAATTTTTCTTTCCCCCTTTTTTATGAAACCCAATCTTCGATTTCTATGCCATCAACATGAACATTTCAGCACGGGCAAGGGCACGCATTGAAGCCCGGGAGCAGGCAGCCCGGGACCAGGCAGCCCGGGACCAGGCAGCCGAGGAGGAGGAGGAAGAGGAAGAGGAGGAGGAGGAAGAGGAGGAGGAGGAGAAGAAAGAGGAGGAGGAAGAGGAGGAGGAGGAAGAGGAGGAGGAGGAAGAGGAGGAGGAGGAAGAAGAGGAGGAGGAAGAAGAGGAGGAGGAAGAAGAGGAGACCCAGGGTGCAGTTTTCACCCACACAATTTCCCCATCCCCCACCCCCTCCACAACCCCCACCCCCTCCACAACCCCCCCCCTCCACAACCCCCCCCCCTCCACAACCCACACCCCCTCCACAACCCCCCCCCCCCCCCCCTCCCCACCCCATTTCCAACCCCCCTACACCTCTCCACCACCCACCCCCAAACCTCTCCACTCCCCAGTAACACCCAGTACCTCGGGCCAAAGACCAGGACCATCCTCCTTGCTCCTGCCTTCCCCAACCACTCCACAGCCAACCAGCGGCACCCAGGATGGCTCAAGTAGCCGTAAGTAAATAATGTGTCTAATGTTGACCTACACATTTCTACACATAAACAATCACAACAACCACATATGTGTATCCAACATCAACATTAGTTGCAACATATCACTGCAGGGCGACCATGAGGTGTGTCCTGTCCTTCTCCAGGAACAAGGGTCCCCTTGGTGGTTTTTTTGAGTGTGGCCATGCCTCACCCCTTGAATAATTGACATAACAGTACATCCAATGAGATATCCGACATTAGTGGTGTGGTAGTTATGTGGCTCCAGGTGTTGGGTAACTCCAGTTCCCAGCATGATGTGCAACACAGGGCCAGATTATAATGGAGGCGCAAGGGGTCAGTGCCCCTGGGACCCCCTCTAGCTAGGGGCCCCCTGTGGTTGTCATTTTTTTTTTTAAAAAGACAATGTTTAAGTTATGTTGTTTTTTTTTTGCTAAATGTTTTGTGCATGGGTGGGGTAGTGCTGCAGCTTCACCTATCTGCCAATGTGACAATGATTTATGGTGCTGAGCATCGGGAGGCAAGGCACACTGATTGCACAAGTGTGCAGTGCATTTCTGGGAGTTGACTAAGTCCCATGACACTTTGCACCAGAGGACAGAGGCTGAGAAGTTTGTGCTGAGCTCTGATTGGTGGAGCTCATTACATACTTCTCAGGTCCATGGAGAACAGCAGCAGCAGCAGCTTAGTCATAGGAGGGTTTTTAATCAGAGGCAGCACTAGGACTGTGAGGTCTCCTCCAGAGTAAGGGGCAGAGGGACAAACACAGGCTTTTCATGTGGTGTGTGTATATATATATATATATATGGTGTCTATTATTATTCCGAGTGCCGCCAACCCCCTGTCTATATATATATATATATATATATATATATATATATATATATATATATATATATATATCCCCTGCAGGTAACCATTGACCAAGTTTATTCTGCCTTTACTCTATGTTTTGACAGTATAATATTCGGCCATGCAGTGTGCGGCCAGTAATGACAAGTGCAAGGGGGCCCCCCGCTCTAAAGTACCCCGGGCCCCCCAAAGGCTTAATCTGCCACTGGTGCAACTTAAATGTAGAGATTGTTTTGGTAATAGTGTGTGAGGCCATGCGGATGCATGCTTTACAAACATAGCTGTAGGCCTATAATTTGTACAGCAATGTCCTAAATTTAAAATAGTAAGGAGTGCTTAAGCCACAACAATGTCATAACCCTTAAATAGCACAGGCTAATTGTGAGGTTAGAGGACAGTCCCCCAAAAACAAAGTACCAATTGGGATACAGCATACATTCATTGATGAAGGAGTAATTGAATTAATGTTATTTACTATGTACAGTATGTGTGTGTTAACATATTTTTTTTTAGTACTGTGTTTACAGCAGACCCATCTTCAATGTAGTTTAAAAATGTATGTGCCCTTCACACATAACTCACAACTTTTTATTATGTACAAATACAACAAACATTTGTTTATGTTATATATTAATTTTTTTTTTTATCCCTTCACTACAGACACTGAACAGCAGCAGGAGGAGGTGGCAGCCCTTATTCGGGAGATCTTCCTGACCCTTTTTTATTTGCAACTTCTTTTTGGCCTACTGGAGGCCCGCATTTAATTTTTTTTTATCCCCCCCCCCCTTATTATGTTTGTAATAAATAAAAGTTTATATTGTATTATAAATTGCCTGTGTTTTTAATAATAAATATGTTAGAGGGCTTGTAAGGGTAGGTACATACAGATGTGTAATGTAAGTTATATTAGTAATTTGAGGTGAGGGGTAATGATTGATGTGTAAATGTGTGTGTTTTTGAGTAAAATAACACATAGTGAAAATGCATGAATGTTTAATGTTTTTCGATTAAAACATCACACATAACATCAGGGTAGGTATACATGTTACACATTTTGGACAAACTAATTATGGACATAATTTAGTACATATACAGAAACACCAACATAACTTGATTTAAAAGTAACAGCAATATGGGGACACATAGATAGTGATTAAAATGCCACATTAGAACATAACAAATATACATGTAATGTGGTTTAAAATGTAGTTTTATTAGGTCTTTATTAAGGTAGACAATTGAGTTAATAGAAAACAATAAGTGAATAACAAATAGATTAATTAATCAATTGTCAGATTAGTAGTTGAGAGGCAAGATTTGCAGGTCCATATATGTGAAGGGTATGCCAGCGTGCACGGACGTACGCTCACTCTCACGAGCGGTGACATAAGCTGAGTTTTCCATTGAAAACAATAGGGACCCGTCCGTGCAAGCTGGCGTACGCTCAGATCGCCGCAAGAAGGCGGTGGGGAGACGGAGGAAAGACGGCCGTAGACGGCGCCGTACGCTCAGTCGTACGCCAGTTGTCGGAGTGTAAGGGCTGGGCCGGCCGCGTACGTTGCCATACGCTCATTTGTACACCACTCCCCTTCTACGTTATTTCTGCCCGTACGCAAGCGGCTGATTTGTGGGTGGACTTAACCCTAACGGCCGCGTACGGCTAGCGTGCGGTAATTGTGAACGTACGCACGTTTGGCCGCTCCGATCAGAATAAGGCCCTATGTCACTTCCTATATCATTAATAAATATATTAAACAAGGTGAGTCCCAATATTGAACCTTGCGGGACTCCACTTGGACCTTACCCCAGCTGGAATGTATGCCATTTACCACCACTCTCTGTTCCCGATTGTGCAACCAGTTTTTAATCCAATTACAATATTTATCTTCTTACCCAAAATTACCTAGTTTCATTAATAACCTTTTATGAGGCACCGTGTCAAAAGCTTTAGCAAAATCAACAATAATTACATCAATAGATTTCCCTAAACCCTAGATTATGGGCATCTTAACAGTGTCGGCTTTACAACGCCAAACATGATGGTACAGCTCTGCAATTATATCTGTTAATCCCCAAAAAGCTGGTCCTCAGTGAGGGGTGTGGCTAAAGTGGGGAAAATCGAATTCTTTTAGTTCCGCCCCCTACGCGAGGACCTGCGATTCCCAGATGCGTGTCCTGCTTACTTCACTAGGAAGCGGATGGGATCTGGGAGGACTAACCATTCATCCAGGGTGCTGGAGACTAAAAATTAAATCAGGAGTCTCCTGCAACTTCCAGGAGAGTAGGCAATTATGCATATACCACAGAGTGGTATCATTGGATGCTATTCACACCTGATCGCTGATGTGTGAAATAGCGGAGCGCTGCGATCAGATAGCCGTCACCCTGTCAGAGTGTAATCCCGCTCTGTGCAAGTGTCCGATTGGCTTGCAAAATATCACCAATCGTCGCACAGCTGCAAATCCATTCACAACCTACTCACCATCAAATGATTTTTCCAGTATGCGCAGTCTGTGGGTGGGAGGCGCTAAAGGGAAAATGTGGTGAAAACCCAACTTTCGTGCACTAAATCCCCTCCGCCGGGGTACCACTACCCTAAAGAAACCTATGTGCTACTCTTCGCGGCGCTGTTTGAGGGATCTACCACGGATCCCTCCCAACATGCCCCATGGCCTTATCAGAAGAGCTGTCCTTTGCATTAACAATCACATATGTTAGTAGATAATTGCATATGTGATTATTAACAATGCGGTACCCGCGAAGGCTGGTGTTATGCATCTCCCCAGTCTGTAACTCTGACCCTTCCACATCTCTGCAACTGAATTTGGGATGGGTAGAAAAGCGGACATTGCCATTGTCAGGCTTACCCTAACGAGGGGACCAGTAGGTAATACTTTCTGTCAGCCCCTCCTCCTGACCCTAACCAGGGGACCAGTATGTAATACTTTCTGTAGGGCCCTCCTCCTGACCCTAACCAGGGGACCAGTAGGTAATACTTTCTGTAGGGCCCTCCTCCTGACCCTTACCAGGGGACCAGTAGGTAATATTTTCTGTAGGCCCCTCCTCCTGACCCTAACCAGGGGACCAGTAGGTAATACTTTCTGTAGGCCCCTCCTCCTGACCCTAACCAGGGGACCAGTAGGTAATACTTTGTGGGCCCCTCCTCCTGACCCTTACCAGGGGACCGTTAGGTAATACTTTCTGAAGCCTCTCCTCCTGACCCTAACCAGGGGACCAGTAGGTAATACTTTCTGTAGGCCCCTCCTCCTGACCCTTACCAGGGGACCAGTAGGTAATACTTTCTGTAGGCCCCTCCTCCTGACCGGGCTGCGCAGAAGATAGCAAAGATACTGTCGCAACCATTGAGGTCTATTTGACGTCACCATATTTCTGAAGACATCACTGGAAATGTGTTGCCCAGTAACCTGTATGTATTGTTGGCAGCGCAGGGGGAGTCCTTGCCTCTTGAAACTGCCTGCACCTGTTGTAGATACACCCCCAGCCATGTGCGGTGGCAGCATAGAATACCACCACAGGCAGAGGCTGATACGGGCACTGGGCATTAGCAGGCTGCCATATTAGCACTGTGATCACAGGATTACTATAGGACAAGACAGAGAATGACAGGCAGATGCTGCAGCTCCCATATCCCCTCGGAAGCCCCCAGACCACCACACTTTGTTGTGTGACACAAGGATCCATGATTCAGCACACAAGTATGTGGTCCTATTCCTGCCAGTGCCTAGTGGAGGGAACCCGGCACTGCGCTGCTGTACATGAGTCGGAGAGAGCCTGGTAGTCAGACGGCTATTTCTGCTGCCTGCATCATTAACCTCTTCCAGGCAGTGACCCGCACCAGTGAGATAGACTCATGGAAGTAACATAGCGGGCAGCACTTAGGATGCATCATCCCTGAGTCATCTCTATCTATGGAAAACAACGTTATACAGTATGTAATGAAATCATCAGGCTTATTCAGACCTGATTGCAAAGCTGCTTGTTTCTCAAATGGGGAAAGCCATGCTGCACTGCAGATGGGGCAGATGTAACATGTGCAGAGAACGTTAGATTTGGGGGTCCATTTATCATATAATATTTGGGCTACAGACCGCACTAGCAAGTCATCCGGGGTATCAGCGCTAAGTGCACAGGCGCAGACCCGCGACGAAGCAAGTCTCAGGAAGATACATTGCAGCGATAGGATCACGTATTACAATATGATCCTGGGCTGTAATATTCTGCCCAGATTGCATTGTATTTGCTTAAATGGGCCCCTTGGTGAGTTATTTCGGTTCAATGCAGGATAAATGCTTTATTTTTTACACTGCAATTTAGATTTCAGTTTGCACACACCTCACCCAAATATAACTCTCTCTGCACGTTACATCTGCCCCACCTGCAGTGCAGCATGGTTTTGTCCATTTGCTTTAAAAATGTGCTTTGTGATCAGGTCTAAATAACCCCCAATGCGTCGGCCAGTTATAAATCCTGGACTGTAAGATGCCGCCTCAGAAACAACATAATAATCGCATATAAATGACATAATTCATGGAGTCCAATGACTGCGCCACTTGCGCGCCATCTCAGCCCCGCGTCTGTCCCAGCATTTCCTTATGTAGCCAGATGCAAAATATTGTATTTCGTTTACTCCTAGTCATCGCAAAGCAATATCTTTCCGGAAGCTATTTACACATTAAAGATGTTTTATTGACCTCCGATAATGTATGGCGCAACATAAGTTTAGCACTTCCCATAAATAATGGACATTTATGTCCTCCCGGCTGATTGCAGTTATTTTATTTTAAAATGCGAGTACTTAGGGGAGTTATCGCTTCTATATAAAGTCATCCCGTGAAGTCAGGTGGACGATGGATGTCTGCGCTGTACAACACATCCGTCTGCTGGTAACACCGCATCACACAGACGGAGCTGCGTTACCGGCATGATGGATGTCTGCGCCGTACAACACATCCGTCTGCTGATAATACCGCATCACACAGACGGAGCTGCGTTACCGGCACGGTGGATGTCTGCGCCGGAGATTATACAACTGATCTGTCTGCTGGTAACACCGCGTCACACAGATGGAGCTGCGTTACCGGCACGATGGATGCCTGCGCCGTACAACACATCCGTCTGCTGGTAACACCGCGTCACACAGATGGAGCTGCGTTACCGGCATGATGGATGCCTGCGCCGTACAACACATCCGTCTGCTGGTAACACCGCATCACACAGACGGAGCTGCGTTACCGGCACGGTGGATGTCTGCGCCGGAGATTATACAACTGATCTGTCTGCTGGTAACACCGCGTTACACAGACGGAGCTGCGTTACCGGCACGATGGATGACTGCGCCGTACAACACATCCGTCTGCTGGTAACACCGCGTCACACAGATGGAGCTGCGTTACCGGCATGATGGATGCCTGCGCCGTACAACACATCCGTCTGCTGGTAACACCGCATCACACAGACGGAGCTGCGTTACCGGCACGGTGGATGTCTGCGCCGGAGATTATACAACTGATCTGTCTGCTGGTAACACCGCGTCACACAGATGGAGCTGCGTTACCAGCACGATGGATGTCTGCGCCGTACAACACATCCGTCTGCTGGTAACACTGCGTCATACAGACGGAGCTGCGTTACCGGCACGATGGATGCCTGCGCCGTACAACACATCCGTCTGCTGGTAACACCGCGTCACACAGACGGAGCTGCGTTACCGGCACGATGGATGTCTGCGCCGTACAACACATCCGTCTGCTGGTAACACCGCGCCACACAGACGGAGCTGCGTTACCGGCACGATGGATGTCTGCGCCGTACAACACATCCGTCTGCTGGTAACACCGCGTCACACAGACGGAGCTGCGTTACCGACACGATGGATTTCTGCGTCGTACAACACATCCGTCTGCTGGTAACACCGCGTCACAGAGACAGAGCTGCGTTACCGGCACGATGGATGTCTGCGTCGTACAACACATCCATCTGCTGGTAACACCGCGTCACATAGACGGAGCTGCGTTACCGGCACGATGGATGTCTGCGCCGTACAACACATCCGTCTGCTGGTAACACCGCGTCACACAGACGGAGCTGCATTACCGGCACGATGGATGTCTGCGCCGTACAACACATCCGTCTGCTGGTAACACCGCGTCACACAGACGGAGCTGCGTTACCGGCACGATCGATGTCTGCGCCGTACAACACATCTGTCTGCTGGTAACACCGTGTTACACAGACGGAGCTGCGTTACCGGCACGATGGATGTCTGCGTCGTACAACACATCCGTCTGCTGGTAACACCGCGTTACACAGACGGAGCTGCGTTACTGGCACGATGGATGCCTGCGCCGTACAACACATCCGTCTGCTGGTAACACCGCGTCACACAGACGGAGCTGCGTTACCGGCACGATGGATGTCTGCGTCGTACAACACATCCGTCTGCTGGTAACACCGCGTCACACAGACGGAGCTGCGTTACCGGCACGATGGATGTCTGCACCGTACAACACATCCGTCTGCTGGTAACACCGCGTCACACAGACGGAGCTGCGTTACCGGCACAATGGATGTCTGCGTCGTACAACACATCCGTCTGCTGGTAACACCGCGTTACACAGACGGAGCTGCGTTACCGGCACGATGGATGTCTGCGCCGGAGATGATGCAACTGATCTGTCTGCTGATAACACCGCATCACACAGACGGAGCTGCGTTACCGGCACGATGGATGTCTGCGCCGTACAACACATCCGTCTGCTGGTAACACCGCGTCACACAGACGGAGCTGCGTTACCGGCACGATTGAAGATGCCTGCACCGTACAACACATCCGTCTGCTGGTAACACCGCGTCACACAGACGGAGCTGCGTTACCGACACGATGGATGTCTGCGCCGAACAACTGATCCGTCTGCTGGTAACACCGCGTCACACAGACAGAGCTGCGTTACCGGCAAGATGGATGTCTGCGCCGTACAACACATCTGTCTGCTGCTAACACCGCGTCACACAGACAGAGCTGCGTTACCGGCAAGATGGATGTCTGCGTTGTACAACACATCCGTCTGCTGGTAACACCGCGTCACACAGACGGAGCTGCGTTACCGGCACGATGGATGTCTGCGTCGTACAACACATCCGTCTCCTGGTAACACCGCGTCACACAGACGGAGCTGCGTTATGTGAAATAATTCTGTGTGATAACGGATCATAGGCCAGATTCTCTAAGCTTATAAAGTGATAAAATGGAGAGTGATAAACAGCCAGCCAATCAGCTCCTACCTGCCATGTCAGACTGTGTTTGAAAAATGTCAGACAGGAGCTGATTGGCTGGCTGTTTATCACTCTCCATTTTATCACTTTTGAAGCTTAGAGAATCTGGCCCTATATCAGATGCTACTTTTTAATCTATATAAAGCGTTAGCACACGTAAAAACATCAATTATACAACAGTGAGGATCATTCATGTAATTTCCCCGATCAAAAGCCCGTTATGGTCTAATTTGTGCCATTATGTAATTTGTGCCATTGTGTGATTTGTGCCATTGTGTGATTTGTGCCATTGTGTAATTTGTGCCATTGTGTATTTGTGCCATTGTGTGATTTGTGCCATTGTGTGATTTGTGCCATTGTGTATTTGTGCCATTGTGTGATTTGTGCCATTGTGTGATTTGTGCCATTGTGTGATTTGTGCCATTGTGTACGTACAGTGTGTTGTGCTTGTTTGTCTGCACACAGCAGAGGCGCTTTAATAAAGGAGGGGGCCCGTGTGCGGGCTCTGTGATTGGACCCCCTTCTCTCCGGTGATGCGGTGGACCGGACCGACGGAGTGTGTGATTGCTTGGGAGCAGAGTGTGCAGAATGTGGCCCCCTGGAAGCAGGGCCCGTGTGCACAGAGAATCAGCGCAATGTGGCATCAAATACAACCAAACAGGATGTGGGTAGATCAGGGTGAGGTATTGGAGGTTATCCTGGGCGTCCCGATGGGCGCAGCCTGTCACTGCTGCCCCACGCAACCCTCCCCCACGTGCACTGACTGGTGGGTGCGATGGGGATGGTGAACTGGCAGTTCGCCGTGCCCGCTCACCCCCAGCATGCCCGCTCACCCCCAGCGTATGCACATGAGCAGAAGAAAAACATTACTCCCCGTGCGAACGTGCAGGGAGTGTATGAACCATTGTGTTGAGCAGGTTCCGGTGGATCGGTGACAATATATAGATCAACACCATTTGGCTGAAAACTTTAAAAGGTTGGCAGGGTCAAACGGTCACCATGACAATGATCAACGCAGTGTTCAGTTTTTATTTTACTTTTTTGCATACACTCTCGTGGACGTATATGGTTATATATAGGGTCGACAATGCCTAGGTTGACAGTAATTAGATCGACACTTGGACATGGTCGACATGACATAGGAGCTGTTGATAGAAGGTCGACACAAGCATAAAGTCGACATGGACAATGTCGACACAATCCCCCCGCACACACACACACACATACACACACCACCACCACTTTTTGTGTCTGTCAAAATATGGTTATGTCAGCCATTGACCATTAGTGGCATGTTATGATGGTGTGTGACCTCAGAATCCGCACCCGATTACATTTGCGATTTCCTATTTCCTATATCCTTGGAAAGCATCGGGATGCAGTTTTTTGGTGAGGGCGCATTCTGCGATTTTCAGTCCCGCGCTATTATATTACAGGCGCAATTTGTGGAAATCGTTCGACGTTTTAGATTTTTGTCCAAAAATTTAAACATGTCTAAAAATCGCACCCTATTACATTTGTACCATGGACTTTTAGTAAATGTACCCCAATATCCAGGTGACCCCCCTGGCTATAGGGCATGAGCCGTTTCTGCTTCACCACAATGTAATTTGCGGATAACGCTCTTTATATAATTATAGAGGACTCTGATCCCCCCCCCCGTGTCACCTAATCAGGGCGACATAAATATTTAATTTCGCCATAAACCATGATTAGCTGTTGGCGTATCTGTACAGCGATCTGTGTAGCGGGGACGTACCCTCTATGTGCGAGGCGCGACCTTCAGTCATTTACTTACCTCTAAGTGCTGCGTTATCTGACAGGATTGCATTGATCAGATGCTATGTCTTACATGCCGTGTAATGGCCACAGGACGCAGCTACTATGGATACCCCGCTGTAGTAACGCCCTCGTGGTCATTTCTCGCTTGTTTTACACAGAATTATATGTTCCTGTTCACATAATACTTGTTGTGCAACACAGCGCCAACTCATCATGGCATGAAATATGGGGGCTCATTCAGGCCCATGCGAACAATGGCGCATGCGTGAGCCGTCCTCCCGAAGGCAGCAAGTGAAGGCTAGCCTCTCAACGCTGCTCACAGGGTAACTGAGACCCTGCGGGCGTTTTGGGGCATGCCACCAGTGTTGTCCAGACATTGCGGGCGTTCCCTGGCCGTCGGGAGGGAGGGCCGCTTACGTCGTCACCATGGCCTTCGCAGTACTGAGTCCTGGCTGCCAGAAAAGGAAAATCATTCTGTGGTGATTTTACCCCTTTGTGATCCGCTGCGCATTCGCAGGGTGTGTGTTTGCTAGGCCAGCAGTTACCTGCTCGTTGGGCTCCGAACACTCGCAGCCCAGTGATGAGGTCTGAATCAGGCCCATAATAGCAGTATAGTTACATATTGTCTAGGAAAAAACATTTGGTATCCCAATTGCACACTGAGTGAAACATAACTACATAATAATCAGATAATACAGAGATTTTGGTTGCGTACATCTGCAGATATAGGGCTAAACCCCCAGGCCGTACGTCAAGGCATCTCTGTCACTGGGGGTCCCTAATACACCTGTGTCTGCGCATGCGCGGTTATGCGCTGACCCCCCCGCAACCCCGCTGACCACACTGCCGCTCGGACAGTGCGATGTGTAGCCATAGGCTACAACGGGCTATCGCCATATCAGAATGGCGATAGCCCAGGGGTGCGATGCCGGGCTGCCCGATGTTGATACATCGGGCAGCTTTGCATCCCCCATAGAAACCTATCGGAGATTCCTGCTGCGGTCCCCTTTAATACATTTAGGTGATACTTAATATTTGCGGTTAACCCCGAAAACGGATGTTTTCGGGGATTTAGCCGCAAATATTGCTTGATAAATGGGCCCCCTTGTCTTCAGCATTTTTAGATCCTGCTCCCCTTAGTGGCTCTTCTTCAATTCAGCAGTGGTAACAGCATGACATCACATATGTTGTGCCGGTAAAGGAAGCTGGTTTTTCTGTTGGAGTTAGGGCCTTATTCTGCTCGGTACGGTGGGACCGTATACAGGCGGATGTTTTTTTTTTTCATCTGCGCATGCGTAGCTTTCGCAATGCGCAGGTGCGGCGACCTCACACCGCTCACGGACGGGTCTCGCCGTGCAAAAAAACCTGTCCGCAAGAGTACGGTCATTGTGGGCGGCATGGGGCGTTTTTAGGGGAGCGGCCGGAATAAGGAGGAAAACTGGGCGTAAACATGGGTGTACACGGGGGTGTGCACCAAAAATGTACGGTGCTACAACGCTCGATCGGCAAACGCACCGTGCATTTTGGGCCAAAAACAGGCGGACGCCAAAGATAGCTCCAGACCACCCCTAGAGATACCGCATGAGATGGACGCCTGGGTCTGCTAATTAACGCTGATTACTACACCTGAATGTAATAAGCAATGCTGCAGCCTATTAAGTGAAAACCATGATTTCACTACCTGCAAGCCACACACAGCCCTCAAACACATTGGAAGCATATCTTTCTACACTTCTCTACATGTAAAGGTTGTTTTAATTTTAGGTAAGATTCATTCTAAAAGACCTGCTTATATATGTCAAGGAAGTTAGTTTATAACCATCTACACCCATTCAGTAAGTGTTTTTGTCTACTTTAAAAAGCAGGACACTCAATTCACAGAAGTCGACATGTGTAAACTTTTTCACTGTAACACCAACATAACTTTATTTAAAAGTAAAACCAATGTGGGGACACATAGATAGTGATTGCCACATAAGAACATAATAAATATACATGTGATGAGGGTTAAAATGTTGTTTTATTAGGGTGTTTATTAAGGTACACAATTGAGTTAATAGAAAACAATTATTGAATAACAGTTAAGGTGCATTCACACGGGGAGAGAAATATTGCTCAGCCATATATTGCTTGCAATATATGGCTGAGCAATATATTGCTCAGTGTCTCCTTTTCATCAGCGACCAGAGATGGTCGCTGATGAAAAGGAACCTCTGCTGGGGGAGCCGCAGAGGTAATTAGCTGGTCGCAGGAGCAAGCTCCTGCGACCAGCGAATACAATGGGGCAGAAAACGGGAGCGCACACCCGGCGATTTATCGCTGGGGCACACTTCCATCACTGGCAATATGGTCGCCTGCGACCATATTCCCAGCGATTATAGCCCGTATCGCCCCCGTGTGTACACAGCATTAGAATAATTATTTAATTGCCTTAATCATAGTTGAAAGGCTAGATTAGCAGGGCCATATATGTGAAGAGTATGCCACCCTGCACGGACGTACGCTCACTCTCACGATCGGTGACACACGCTGAGTTTTCCATTGAAAAAAGGCGAGACCCGTCCGTGCACTGTGGCGTACGCTCAGATATACGGAAGATGTCGGTGTGAAAACGGACAAGATCTGTCCGTATACGGTGGCGTACGCTCTGTTGTACGCCAGTTATCAGTGGCTAAGAGGGAGACCCGTCCGTATACGGTGGCGTACGCTCAAGTGTACGCCACTCCCCATTGTCGGTGTTTGTGACCGTCCGTATGTGGCTGTTCTGTGGGCGGACTTACGCTCACCGTCCGCGTACGGGAAACGTACGGTGAAACTGACCGTACGTACGTTGCACCGACCTAACCAGAATAAGGCCCTTAATGTGCGGGGCTGTGGTGGAGGTGGAGCACAGCTCCCCCTACCATTACAGGTGGTTGAACCAAGTTCCGCCCAGTCCCCCCCCAACCTCTCTCAAACATAATTTTAATACAGCTGAATCTCACTATCACCAAGTGTTTTATTGACAAGACTTCTGAGAAATAAATAATTCACTGCCTAAAAGGGTTTATAATACTGCTTCCTATATAGAGTACAGTGCACGATGACAACTGTGCAAAGTATATACAGCAGGCGAAAAGCAATACCCTCACCCGAGGTAACTTCAAAACACAAACCGCTTCTTGTGAATATTACTTTTTTTTTTTTGATTTTTCAAAATATTTTTATTATACAACAAATGTAATGTTTGGATTGTTTTATTGATTTATTTATAACGCGCCGCTATATTGTTTGCCATATAGAATTGGTTTTAGATGTTGATACTTTCTATTGATTGCACCCATTAATGCTCCTATAAATGTTTTATGCTGATCGGTTCTTGGCTGTATGTATGAATAGCGCTTTGTGATTTCAGCTGGTGTATATTGTACATAGATGGGCATTGTCTGTAAAACAACGACACAACCAGTTATATCTGGGTTATTAGCGAAATTCATAAAGCATCGGGAATTGGGGAAATGATCCTGCAAGACGGAAGAACCATAAAGCCTGACCCAACCCCAACCAGGCCTATACCACTGGTCCAAGCCTATACCACTGGTCCAAGCCTATACCACTGGTCCAAGCCTGTACCACTGGTCCAAGCCTATCCCACTGGTCCAAGCCTATACCACTGGTCCATGCGCCTATACCACTCTTCCAAGCCTATACCACTGGTCCAAGCCTATACCACTGGTCCAGGCGCCTATACCACTGGTCCAGGCGCCTATACCACTGGTCCAGGCGCCTATACCACTGGTCCAGGCGCCTATACCACTGGTCCAGGCGCCTATACCACTGGTCCAGGCGCCTATACCACTGGTCCAGGCGCCTATACCACTGGTCCAGGCGCCTATACCACTGGTCCAGGCGCCTATACCACTGGTCCAGGCGCCTATACCACTGGTCCAGGCGCCTATACCACTGGTCCAAGCCTATACCACTGGTCCAAGCCTATTCCACTGGTCCAGGCACCTATACCACTGGTCCAAGCCTATACCACTGGTCCAAGCCTATACCACTGGTCCATGCGCCTATACCACTGGTCCAAGCCTATACCACTGGTCCCAGCCTATACCACTGGTCCAAGCCTATACCACTGGTCCAAGCCTATACCACTGGTCCATGTGCCTATACCACTGGTCCATGCGCCTATACCACTGGTCCATGCGCCTATACCACTGGTCCATGCGCCTATACCACTGGTCCATGCGCCTATACCACTGGTCCATGCACCTATACCACTGGTCCATGCGCCTATACCACTGGTCCATGCGCCTATAACACTGGTCCAAGCCTATACCACTGGTCCCAGCCTATACCACTGGTCCCAGCCTATACCACTGGTCCATGCGCCTATACCACTGGTCCATGCGCCTATACCACTGGTCCAGGCACCTATACCACTGGTCCCAGCCTATACCACTGGTCCCAGCCTATACCACTGGTCCCAGCCTATACCACTGGTCCAAGCCTATACCACTGGTCCAAGCCTATACCACTGCTCCATGCGCCTATACCACTGGTCCAAGCTTATACCACTGGTCCATGCGCCTATACCACTGGTCCAAGCCTATACCACTGGTCCATGCGCCTATACCACTGGTCCAAGCCTATACCACTGGTCCATGCGCCTATACCACTGGTCCATGCGCCTATACCACTGGTCCCAGCCTATACCACTGGTCCAAGCCTATACCACTGGTCCCAGCCTATACCACTGGTCCAAGTCTATACCACTGGTCCAAGCCTATATCACTGGTCCCAGCCTATACCACTGGTCCATGCGCCTATACCACTGGTCCAAGCCTATACCACTGGTCCAAGCCTATACCACTGGTCCAAGCCTATACCCCTGGTCCAGGCGCCTATACCACTGGTCCCAGCCTATACCACTGGTCCAAGCCTATACCACTGGTCCAAGCCTATACCACTGGTCCATGCGCCTATACCACTGGTCCAAGCCTATACCACTGGTCCATGCGCCTATACCACTGGTCCAAGCACTACTAGCGTGGGGTATAACAGGGCCTCCGCAGTAATATACGTCACACAATGGGGTGATCTCTCACCCATCTTTTGCAATGTTGCTTGGAGTCAGGTTTTTGCTCTGTCCCTCAAAAGATCTTAACAAGCAAGTGTACAAACCGGCCCCGGCTGGATGTTCTCATAATTAATGTACGTGGGCTAAAATAAGACACTTTAACGTACGAGCCCTTTATATCGGAGTTCTCACTTGTGTCCGTTTTTTCTCCTTCGTTGTCAGTTCCGAACAAAGGGAAAAGCCGCAGGAAACTGGGTCATGACACAGAAGAGCGCGCCAAGCACTGGAAGACTTCACCTGCAGTGTATATATCTCCGGCAGACACTTATATAACAGCTGCAGTGTATATATCTCCGGCAGACACTTATATATCAGCTGCAGTGTATATATCTCCGGCAGACACTTATATAACAGCTGCAGTGTAGGCACAAGTTGCGTCGTCTCGTGTGATAATTGTCGCAAAGGACTAAAAAGTTATTTCAATAAGTTTTGTAGCTGTTTGCATCAGCCGCCACCGCCTATCGGAAATCTGCCATGTACTCCGCTCGCCGCAGCTGCAGACTCTGCGGATGCCATATATTCACCTCCGTCACCTTCGTACCTGCTGTTCTGGTACCTACTCAGATGGGCTACGCACTGCGTCATCTATGATGCCCGTTTCTCCTTGTGGCGCCATTGCTAAAGACCTTTGCTGCGGACAGCGCCAAACCATACCGACCTTATTGGATCATTTCCAGTGACATTCAGGCCCAGATAATCACCCCCTGGTCTTCTCTGGTCATAGGCCCTTATTCTGGTTCATTTGCAAAGGCAAATTCCTTCTGAAATGGACAAAACCTGGTGCACTGCAGGTGGGGCAGATGTAACATGTGCAGAGAGAATGAGATTTGGGTGGAGTTTTACTTCAAAGTGAGATCTATATTGCAGTGTAAATATAAAGCAGTATGTCCCTGCACAAATAACTCACACACATCTAATTCTCTCTGCACATGTTACATCTGCCCCACCTGCAGTGTGCATGGTTTTGTCCATTTGAGAAGGAATTTGCCTTTGCAAGTGAACCAGAATAAGGGCCTGCGTGAGGGATCCGCGGCATCACTTGACGCTAGTGCAGAAGGACTCCCGGGATGGGAGAACTGCCCTGTGCATTGCTAATTGGATATGTAAGATCCACACTAGCAGCGACAGTTCTGCCCTTTATCGCTAATAGTAACAATGGGGAAGATAACGCCTGTTCTGTTCCCTTTGTGTGATTGAGACGATGTCTGATGAATGTCCGGGGACTCTGCAGTTCCAGAGCACTGAGTATACAATGTAGGATTAATGTGTGAAGTTGAGTTAGTTCCATGGAAAGTCCCGTATAAGGAGAAGGGGAATCCCTGGCATTGCTGTACAGCGTGACTCATTCTTACTGTATGTCTGGAACTGCTTTAGTGGAAATAATGATGTCACTGATTCCTAATGAGCTGACTTGTGCCGGTCCTCACTTTGTCAGAGGGATTTACAATCCAACCATTCACAAATATGCAAATGTTCCCACAGGAATGCTGTAATGTGCTGAAAATCAGGTGTTTTTTATATTAATTATTGGTTTAATTACCACATGATATATTGCAGTGACATAACAATAGCCCCTGCACCTGGAGGCGCTGGCTGGGTGGCTTGTGGGTGCTGGGGGTCTCTGCAGAGGCTTATTACCACAGTCTGGATCGCAAATCTTGTCTGCGGTCCGGTTGCACCTGCCCCCCATTGATAATGTCCCTCACAAAATGGCCGCTACTTCATAGGAGACAGTTATTATGAATACTAGAGGAAAAGGCGGACATTTTGGGAGGGATATTTTTAATAGTGGCAGATGCAACAGATCCCAATGGTAGCCTGAGGTAGAGGGGGAACCCGTCACAAGGAGCAGGGGAGGGGGGCTCATTATAGTAACGCCATAGTAACATTGGGCCTGATCCTGATATAACTTCAGTATTCCTCATGTGGGATGGCCATCATTGCCATCGATGGTTGCAATCGATGGCAATAATGCAACTGGCCATCAATAGTGCTAAACTATGCAATGGATGACCATCAATATTTTTGCCTATCGATGGTCATCCATTGTGTTTGATGGATTGGCCTCTGGGCCAATCAGAAAATGGGGGCAGGGCTTCACGGTTGTCAGGGGTGGAGCTATGCTTCGTGCCCGGCACTTTGAGAAAATAAAACAAGCAAAACATTGTTTTGCTGTGCTATCGATGGAGAGAAACCATCTGGTTCTCCCCCATTGATGGCAAAAGTATTCAACATCGGCCATAAACGATCAATGCTTTTGAATCATCGATGGTCGATGGCCATCCCTATTCCTCAGTCACAGCGAAGCATCTAAAGCAGGGGGCGCCTGTAGGAGATGGCTGCCTCCGAGCAGGATCAGTGATCGTAGTTCTGTGTCTGAAGATGCAACATCGGATCAACATCGTCCATCATAACTCTAGTCCATCTGCGTATTATGACGTGCATACTGGCCACCGGAACTGGCCCGCAGGGCTCAGGAAGTCTGCATCTGGCGACGCTGGCCATTGTCTTGGCAAGCCTAAAAACGGAACATCATTCCCCCCCAAATCCTGCAGCATGACATGATGTGTCTAAGGGGGGCTCCACGCAATCACGCAGGACCTGCTCTGTACTTGCAGACCCCAAACCATCAGACCTATACAGTATGTGAACCATCGGAGCTGATAGTCAGCAGAGAGGCTTTGGCCTGAGGGTGACGGAGGAGGGGGGATTGTTCCCAGAGGCTGCAACAGATGTCTCCAATATCTTCCGCAGTGCCTCCATTTTCGACACCAGCTGCAGTTTATATGTACAGTATTCCGGCAATGTCAGCTCACACCATTTCCAGACGGCATTAGCTGCCGCATCCTGTGGGTACGGATTACAGAAATTCCCAGGAGTGGGTTCTATGGGAACCCTCCCCAACAATGTGGCTTAAGGCAAAGGCAAGACACTAAAGCGATTTGGATGTGAAACATGTTTTAGCTGTAACCAGGATTTACTAATTAGTAGACAGTAGGGGGATTGCTAATTATTAATAAAAAGCAATATAAAAAACCATAACAGCAGCAAAAAAAATCACAATCCAAAGCCCAAAATTCGGATTTAAAATCCAAATTCTGAACTTCAGGAAGATCAGAACCGTGACTAGGTTTGGATCGGATCTCCCTGGGAAACCCACGTGCGCCTCAGGATCCGGCCCAGTATGTTGGGTGACGGCTTTCCGCCTTCGTGCGTATTGGGTCCGTGTAAGAGGGCGATTAGCTGACGCTCTGTCAGGACATAGTGCAGCTCGGATAAGATGCATATTTTATAGTATAACCCCGGCCAGAGCTGCACTTAGGAGCAGCACAATGAAAGGAAACAAAGCAGAGAGGATAAAAGCTAAGTACTCGAAGATGGGAAATTATATCATTTGCTACATTGGCAAAACTTACAATCGCCAGCGTCATAAAAAGGACAATTTTATTACATGTTTTATGTTTATTACGATACAGGTTCTGGAAGCAACAACAGTTTTTTTTATATAGAAAGTTTGGACCCCCATCACATAACATATAACATGCCATTATCCTATTCTGGGACTCAGTCTCCCCAAACACCCCCCCCCCCCCCCTCCGATTGCTGCGCTGCCCCCATCACATGACTCTCCTGGCCTGGGACTCCAGTCCTGACAGCCCCCCCCCCCTCAAACACATGCCTGATTGCTGCACTGCCCCCATCACATGACTGTCCTGGGACTCCAGTCCTGACAGCCCCCCCCCCCCCTCAAACACATGCCTGATTGCTGCACTGCCCCCATCACATGACTGTCCTGGGACTCCAGTCCTGACAGCCCCCCACCCCCACCTACCCGATTGCTGCGTTGTCACATCACATGACATGCCGCTGTCCTGGGGGATAATTTATGGGGGGATATTCTATCTGCCACTGCGATAATTGCTGCACCCGGGAAATCCAGTCAGCGGGCATTACCCGGCATGCGAGAGCCACACAGAGTAAAGTTCACGAAAAAAAAAGCCGAAACATTGATTCTGCTGCTTCCGTGGCATCGGTGGGTTTGTGCTCCTGACTGCTTCCGTGGCATCGGTGGGTTTGTGCTCCTGAATACCGATTTCCAGGCAGAGGAAGCAGGAGGCGGATGTAATGGCGGTACTCTACAAATAGGGGTTTCGGAGATGAGGGAGACTTTTTTATATTATCTATGTATCACTAATGTTCTTATTGACGTCAGCTGCCCACCCACAGAAGGCAGGTAGCCATCCCCATTCCCATGGGGACACCCAGCGGTTTCCTGGGTGCACCCAGCATTTTCTTGGGTAATGCAGGTCATTGGCATGCGAGCACCCCCAGCCTGCCTCCTGCATGCCCCCTCCCTCGCTGTGAGTGCCTTGGACTGTGCCAGTCTCCGAGGGCACCCGCAATGAAGACCTGCACATGCACATACGTGATTATGCACATGTGCGGGCAGTAAACATCAGTCGCTGTTGCGGATTTGCAATGTAGTGACCAGATCAGAATGAGGGCCTCAGTGCGACGATAAGGAACCTGTATATTTCCAGTGTGAGACCTGCATCTGTACTGTCCCATATTGAGTTACAGCTGGATTACAATCCCTATTAACCCTGATGCTACTGAGCTTGAGGCCGTTGCTGGTGGCTGACAGTGTAATGAGATTCTGGCTGCGAGAGGCTAGAAGGCCGGATGGGGATAATTACCTGACGTATGGGAGGCTGGGAGTCATCTGTCTATGTAGATTTCTCAAGCAGCCTGGCTTTCTCTAGATAACATGGCGAGGTGCTGATCTCTGCGGAAGGTGCCCAGTTCATCTCTCTTACTGTACGTACCCTGAAGAAATACAGACCGTAAAGAAAGTCAGAGATATAGGTCAGCAGACATTCGCCTAACCTCCGCGCGTCAGACATGTCCGTCGCAGGCCTGCAACTAAACAAGTAAAAGGCCAAGATGGAGGATTCGGCGCCCTGTAGCCTTTCAAGTTAGGATCATGTCTGACAGTGATTGGAAAGAAGCAAATGCATTAACACCGGGCGAGGGTATCGCTGACGCATAGCGCTACGCCATTCTGTTTGACTATACTCTGATTATGTTCTGGGCTGTGCATCCATGGTCAGGACCCAGGAACAGCGTAACCTCATTACATTCTCCATCCTTCATCATTTGCAATGTTTAGCGTTTTGCTCCAACCCCGAGCTGGTTCTCAGAGACATAAATACTGATTTTATTGTATTGCAACAATTGTTCCCCTTTTACCGTTCTGATTATGCTCATAATACAATTATAGACAAATTCCGCAGATCATTGATTTCCCATCCTCATGTAATTGTATCATACCAATCCTTCAAAGTCCTCTCATTAGTAATCATTAAGGCAGTCGTTATGACCACCTCGCCTATATCCGTACCTTGGCCATTTACAGGCCATAAATAAAATAAATGAGAAGCTGCGGCCATAACGTTCACTGCAACCCATGGTAGTAGCGAGGTACCCATGAGTGGCACACACTAGGTTTGGGATCAACTCCGACTGAGCTGTTTCTGCTCCGCCATCTTCCCTTACAGCGGAGACCCTTTTGTTGTGCTAGACCCTCTCCAAATGGCAGAAGTCTGGCCTGCATAGCTGGTGAAGCCTGGGCCTCTGGTGAAGCCTGGGCCCTGCCATCAGTAGGGGATTGCAGCTAAAGACCTCAGGACTGAATACAGCACCCCCATCCCTCAAATAGAACCTGTCACTCCACCTAGGAGGAGCATGGGTACGATGGTAAAGTGGAAGCACGGAATGGAACATGGAGCCTGGATGGCGACACCAGCAGTACCGGGTACGATGGTAAAGTGGCAGCACGGAATGGAACATGGAGCCTGGACAGCAACATTGGCAGTACAGGGTACAATAGTAAAGTGGCAACATGGAATGGAACATGGAGCCTGGATGGCGACACCGGCAGTACCGGGTACGATGGTAGAGTGGCAGCACAGAATGGAACATGGAGCCTGGATAGCGTCACAGCCAGTACCGGGTACGATGGTAAAGTGGCAGCACAGAATGGAACATGGAGCCTGGATAGCGACACTAGCAGTACCGGGTACGATGGTAAAGTGGCAGCACGGAATGAAACATGGAGCCTGGATAGCGACACAGCCAGTACCGGGTACGATGGTAAAGTGGCAGCACAGAATGGAACATGGAGCCTGGATAGCGACACTAGCAGTACCAGGTACGATGGTAAAGTGGCAGCACGGAATGAAACATGGAGCCTGGATAGCGACACTGGCAGTACCGGGTATGATGGTAAAGTGGCAGCACGGAATGGTACATGGAGCCTGGATAGTGATACCAGCAGTACTGGGTACGATAGTAAAGTGAAAGCACGGAATGGAACACGAAGCCTGGATAGCGACACCGGCAGTACTGGGTACGATAGTAAAGTGACAGCACGGAATGGAACACGAAGCCTGGATAGCGACACCGGCAGTACCGGGTACGATAGTAAAGTGACAGCACGGAATGGAACATGGAGCCTGGATAGCGACACCGGCAGTTCCCGGTACGATGGTAAAGTGGCAGCGCGGAATGGAACATGGAGCCTGGATAGTGACATCGGCAGTACCGGGTACGATGGTAAAGTGGCAACACGGAATGGAACACGAAGCCTGGATAGCGACATCGGCAGTACCGGGTATGATGGTAAAGTGACAGCACGGAGTGGAACATGGAGCCTGGATAGTGACACCGGCAGTACCGGGTACAATGTAAAGTGACAGCACGGAATGGAACATGGAGCCTGGATAGCGACACCGGCAGTACCGGGTACGTTGGTAAAGTGACAGCACGGAATAGAACATGGAGCCTGGATAGCGACACCGGCAGTACCGGGTACGATGGTAAAGTGACAGCACGGAATGGAACATGGAGCCTGGATAGCGACACCGGCAGTACCGGGTATGATGGTAAAGTGACAGCACGGAATGGAACATGGAGCCTGGATAGCGACACCGGCAGTACTGGGTACAATGGTAAAGTAAGTAACAAGACATTGGTTCCCCCGGCACACTGAATAGTTTTAGCAACCAATCTTGTGTTCAAGATTGGTTGCTAAAACTATTCAGTGTGCCGGGGGAACCAATGTCTTGTTACTTACTAAGTATTAACCCCTCCCTTGCATGCACCTGAAAAGTTTTACTGAACTAATTTGAGCATCTGCCACTATCTGTATGTATGTTGTGAGAGGCAGAGAGGAGCTTGCATTTAGCGGAGATGCAGGTCCTGATATGCCACATGGAGTAGTCTGGGGTTGCTCCAAGGTAGGTAGCTCTTAGTTCAGATATACCAAGTAAGGAGCCATTATCATGTGGCTCCTTGCTGACTAATTGTAAACCCAATTTAGGGTAACAGTGGTGTGGGGTGTGGTGCCCCTGGACTGGTTGGGCTGGGTGGCTTTAGTGCGGCATGCCCTTACATTCTATTAACACTTTTCCCTCACTAACACTCTCTCTCTCTTATTTTAATTACATTTAATTTATCTCTCTTTATGTATAGCTTCAGCTTCCTATCACTAATTATTAACACTTAGTATCTCACTGGCATGCCGCACTGGGCCTCCTAGCTTATGATAGTTTTTGGGGTGCCACACCCTGCACCTAGATATAGCGCTAGGGACCCCCAATATACAGAGAAGCCTTGACGCGGCTTGGGGGCATATCATACACCTGCGCAGGTATATGTAACCAATATCTCTGAATTCTATTATCATGTAGTGTTCAAGATTGGTTGCTAAAACTATTCAGTGTGCCGGGGGTTCCAATGTCTTGTTACTTACTAAGTATTAACCCCTCCCTTGCATGCACCTGAAAAGTTTTACTGAACTAATTTGAGCATCTACCACTATCTGTATGTACGATGGTAAAGTGACAGCACGGAATGGAACATGGAGCCTGGATAGCGACACCGGCAGTACAGGGTACGATGGTAAAGTGACACCACGGAATGGAACATGGAGATTAGATAGCGACACCGCCAGCACCGGGTATGATGGTAAAGTGACAGCACGGAATGGAACATGGAGCCTGGATAGCGACACTAGCAGTACCGGGTACGATGGTAAAGTGACAGCACGGAATGGAACATGGAGCCTGGATAGTGACCCTGGCAGTACCGGGTACCATGGTAAAGTGACAGCACGGAATGGAACATGGAGCCTGGATAGCGACACTGGCAGTACCGGGTACGATGGTAAAGTGACAGCACGGAATGAAACATGGAGCCTGGATAGCGACACCGGCAGTACAGGGTACGATGGTAAAGTGACACCACGGAATGGAACATGGAGATTAGATAGCGACACCGCCAGCACCGGGTATGATGGTAAAGTGACAGCACGGAATGGAACATGGAGCCTAGATAGCGACACTGGCAGTACCGGGTACGATGGTAAAGTGACAGCACGGAATGGAACATGGAGCCTGGATAGCGACACCGGCAGTACCGGGTACGATGGTAAAGTGACAGCACGGAATGGAACATGGAGCCTGGATAGCGACACTGGCAGTACCGGGTACGATGGTAAAGTGACAGCACGGAATGGAACATGGAGCCTGGATAGTGACACCGGCAGTAACGGGTACGATCGTAAAGAGACAGCATGGAATGGAGCCTGGATAGCGACACCGGCAGTACCGGGTACGATGGTAAAGTGACAGCACGGAATGGAACATGGAGCCTGGATAGTGACCCTGGCAGTACCGGGTACCATGGTAAAGTGACAGCACGGAATGGAACATGGAGCCTGGATAGCGACACTGGCAGTACCGGGTACGATGGTAAAGTGACAGCACGGAATGGAACATGGAGCCTGGATAGCGACACCGGCAGTACCGGGTACGATGGTAAAGTGACAGCACGGAATGGAACATGGAGCCTGGATAGCGACACCGGCAGTACAGGGTACGATGGTAAAGTGACACCACGGAATGGAACATGGAGATTAGATAGCGACACCGCCAGCACCGGGTATGATGGTAAAGTGACAGCACGGAATGGAACATGGAGCCTGGATAGTGACCCTGGCAGTACCAGGTACCATGGTAAAGTGACAGCACGGAATGGAACATGGAGCCTAGATAGCGACACTGGCAGTACCGGGTACGATGGTAAAGTGACAGCACGGAATGGAACATGGAGCCTGGATAGCGACACCGGCAGTACCGGGTACGATGGTAAAGTGACAGCACGGAATGGAACATGGAGCCTGGATAGTGACCCTGGCAGTACCAGGTACCATGGTAAAGTGACAGCACGGAATGGAACATGGAGCCTGGATAGCGACACTGGCAGTACCGGGTATGATGGTAAAGTGACAGCACGGAATGGAACATGTAGCCTGGATAGCAACACTGGCAGTACCGGGTACAATGGTAAAGTGACAGCACGGAATGGAACATGGAGCCTGGATAGCAACACCGGCAGTACCGGGTACAATGGTAAAGTGACAGCACGGAATGGAACATGGAGCCTGGATAGCGACACCGGCAGTACTGGGTACGATGGTAAAGTGGCAGCACGGAATGGAACATGGAGCCTGGATAGCGACACCGGCAGTACCGGGTATGATGGTATAGTGGCAGCACGGAATGGAACATGGAGCCTAGATAGCGACACCGGCAGTACCGGGTACGATGGTAAAGTGACAGCACGGAATGGAGCCTGGATAGCGATACCGGCAGTACCGGGTACGATGGTAAAGTGACAGCACAGAGTGGAACATGGAGCCTGGATAGCGACACTGGAAGTCCCGGGTATGATGGTAAAGTGACAGCACGGAATGGAACATGGAGCCTGGATAGCGACACTGGCAGTACCGGGTACGATGGTAAAGTGACAGCACAGAGTGGAACATGGAGCCTGGACAGGGACACTAGCAGTACCGGGTACGATGGTAAAGAAGCAGCACGGAATGGAACATGGAGCCTGGATAGCGACACTGGCAGTACCGGGTACGATGGTAAAGTGACAGCACGGAATGGAACATGGAGCCTGGATAGCGACACCGGCAGTACCGGGTATGATGGTATAGTGGCAGCACGGAATGGAACATGGAGCCTAGATAGCGACACCGGCAGTACCGGGTACGATGGTAAAGTGACAGCACGGAATGGAACATGGAGCCTGGATAGCGATACCGGCAGTACCGGGTACGATGGTAAAGTGACAGCACAGAGTGGAACATGGAGCCTGGATAGCGACACTGGAAGTCCCGGGTATGATGGTAAAGTGACAGCACGGAATGGAACATGGAGCCTGGATAGCGACACCGGCAGTACCGGGTATGATGGTATAGTGGCAGCACGGAATGGAACATGGAGCCTGGATAGCGACACCGGCAGTACCGGGTACGATGGTAAAGTGACAGCACGGAATGGAACATGGAGCCTGGATAGCGACACTGGAAGTCCCGGGTATGATGGTAAAGTGACAGCACGGAATGGAACATGGAGCCTGGATAGCGACACTGGCAGTACCGGGTACGATGGTAAAGTGACAGCACAGAGTGGAACATGGAGCCTGGACAGGGACACTAGCAGTACCGGGTACGATGGTAAAGTAGCAGCACGGAATGGAACATGGACCCTTGATAGCGACACTGGCAGTACCGGGTACGATGGTAAAGTGACAGCACGGAATGGAACATGGAGCCTGGATAGCGACTCCGGCAGTACCGGGTACGATGGTAAAGTAGCAGCACGGAATGGAACATGGAGCCTGGATAGCGACACCGGCAGTACCGGGTACCATGGTAAAGTGACAGCACGGAATGGAACATGGAGCCTGGATAGTGACCCTGGCAGTACCGGGTACGATGGTAAAGTAGCAGCACGGAATGGAACATGGACCCTGGATAGCGACACTGGCAGTACCGGGTACGATGGTAAAGTGGCAGCACACAATGAAACATGGAGCCTGGATAGCGACATTAATGAACAGGCATTTATTCATTATAACACCCCCCCCCCCTCCTGTTAAATAAATATTCACTGGGCATTGTACATGTACTATCCAAGCTGTGCTCAGCAGTAGTGCAGCGGTTTCTTATTACATTGCATAGTGAATATTAATTATCATCTTTTTGTAATAATAATAAACAAAAGTTTAAAAAAAAAAATAGAGAGGAGCGGTCCGATTTACCCAGATTCATTTGATCTCAAAGCTTGATCTTATTGGCTAGCCAAAACACATGACACCTTATAGCCATTCGGGGGAAAAATTAACTTGTGATTATTTGGTGATAAGAACCAAGTAAATCTGAACAAATGGCCTGATTCTGATTTACTTGCATAAGCAAATTCTCTCTCAAGTAGACAAAACCACGCTGCACTGCAGGTGGGGCAGATGTAACATGTGCAGAGAGAGTTAGATATGCGTGTTATTTAATTTCTGTGCAGAGTAAATACTGGCAGCTTTATTTTTACACTGCAATATAGATCTCACTTTGAAGTACAAACTCAACCCAAATCTAACTCTGTCTGCAAATGTTACATCTGCCCCACCTGCAGTGCAGCATGGTTTAGTCCATTAGAGAGAGATTTTGCTTTTGACAATGAACCAGAATCGGGCCCAAAATTTACAATTTTAATAAATCTGCGGCTCAAGGAGGTGGGGTTGGGAGGACCCCAGAGATATCACTGTAACGGGCCCCAAGATTTCTGTTGACTTCCCTGAATGTATGTGATGACCAGAATGCCCGCTGGCTCCCCCCTCCGTGTCCTCTTGCTTGTTAATGCGAATCTATCTATATTGACATTTTTCCATTGACCCGTCATTGATTTTTAGCACTGTTTTAAAAGTAGCTAAAAGCCACTAAAGAATTACCCTTATCCATCCATTATGCCTAAATTTCCCCTCCATCAGTCTGTTTCCTGGAGCGGGGGATACAGGGGGAGGGCTGAGATATTAGATCTGATTGGGATAACGGAAGCTGCGTCTACAGCTAATGAGGAGAACACTGAGCTGTCCGGGAAACATATGTATCCTATACATGGCTCAGAACAATCAATGTGTAATTCATCGTAACAGTTGGTGACCACCGCAAATAGGGCAAACGAGTCTTGTCACAAGCAGGTTACGTGCCACCGTCCAAAGGCGTAAATCTGCACCAATGAGACATCTGCTATTGTCTGACTCGTCAGAGGCTAATTGCTACGCAGGGTCTGTATAAGCAATCCTACCAAATCATTGTTACAGTTCTGAGTCTTATTTCAGCACTTGTAGTTTGGACAGCTCATTGCAAGCTGGAGCAGGGGGCCTAATTCAGCTTGGATCGCTGAGGCATAGTCGCTGCCCAGACAGAAAAATCCCACCCGTGTAAATTTGCGAATGAATTGCGAACAGATCAGCAGCAAGTGGCAAATCCATACGCAATTCCCAAACCATTGAAAGGGCTTGGCTGTATGTGCAACTGTGAATACCCTTCTGCTGATCGAGGACGGCGCTGGTGTCCTAGACCCTCCCTTAAAACCCCTGGGCACACCTACATTTTTTTGGGACACTCCCAGAAAACATTCAGTTACCACCCCCGAATGCCAGCGTCCTGTCAGTCAAACTGTGAGGGGATCGCATTTACGATCCATATGCATTTTCTTTTGCTGATCATCCTGACGCATACGTGATGTGTACGGTACTCCTGCGCAGTTATTCAAAAATCGCTCCATATGTGAATTCTCTAATTAGTGATCAAAGCTGAATTAGCCCCAATATGAGACCTTTAGCCCTGGTGCAGAGGTAATATTATTGGGCAGAATAGATGGCCAAGAGGTTCTTATCTGCCATCCAATTTTATGGGGCCGATTATCGATAGACTGCGTATGGGCCAGAATGCACATGCATTACGCCCTCCTGCAATGAAGTTCTGCTACTTTTTCTGTTCGCAAGGTGACTGACCGGAAGCCGGCGTCTGTGGGTGGTAACCAGACGTTTCATAGGAACGCCAAGAAAAACGCAGGTGGGCCAGAAAAGACGGTGGGAGTGACAGGGAAATGCAGGCGTGCCAGAAAAGACGGTGGGAGTGACAGGGAAATGCAGGCGTGCCAGATAAGACGGTGGGAGTGTTAAGGAAATACAGGCGTGCCAGAAAAGACGGTGGGAGTGACAGGGAAATGCAGGCGTGCCAGAAAAGACGGTGGGAGTGACAGGGAAATGCAGGCGTGCCAGAAAAGACGCTGGGAGTGACAGGGAAGCGCAGGCGTGCCAGAAAAGACGGTGGGAGTGACAGGGAAATGCAGGCGTGCCAGAAAAGACGCTGGGAGTGACAGGGAAACGCAGGCGTGCCAGAAAAGATGTTGGGAGTGACAGGGAAATGCAGGCGTGCCAGAAAAGACGGTGGGAGCAACAGGGAAATGCAGGCGTGCCAGAAAAGACGGTGGGAGTGACAGGGAAATGCAGATCTGCTTGAGCAGTTTAGGGGCGGTGTGTGACATCAGCTCCAGGCCGGATATGCCGTATTCATCGCAACGACCGAGAATGTCTCTGGATACTCTGAGCCTGCGATGGCTGGTGCCCAGTGGACAAATTATTCGATGGTGAGTCATTCGATGGGAGGAGGCTCCGTAGGTACAAAGGAGGTCCATGCCGATATGCGCTTAAATGGAGGCGCTCAGCTACAGGACGCGTGCAAACACAGCAGGAAGATAATGAACAGCATGAAGACCTCCCCCATTCTCATTGGGTGATTGGCAAACACCGGCACAGCTGACAACACTGTGCCCGTATATCAGAAGACAGGGAGATCGCCGTTCCCTGGCATGGTCCTCAGTGGGGGTAGCGCTGACTGGTCTGCAAATGTCTTTTCTTCTCCTCGTTATAAACATTTACGCATACGTTTGCCCCGGCACACAGCGATTGTCCACTGATATTACTGCCAATATAACTGTCATTCTGTCTTGCGACGCTTGATTGATTGTTATTATTGATTACGCCTGATTAATACTATTGATCATATTATTGATCATTCTTTCTTAGCTCATTTTTTTATATACATTTTTTTTCCCATTATTGGAAAACAACAATGCACAAACTTTGTCTTGAGTCTCCCAGGAGCAGCCAATCACCTCGCACGTACGGTGTGTTCATTCACAAATCTTCTATAAACAGGGTGATGTTCCTGTAATGATTCACCCGACATCTATGCCGGAAGTACGTTTACAGATTCTTGGGGGGAATTTACTAAGATGGGTGTTCTTTTTCACATGGGATTAGAATGTACTTTTTATATATTTAGCACCTTCTAGAAGAGAACAGATAGTTCCTGATTGGTTGCCCATTGCAACATCCATTGCGAATTAGACATCCCACCTTAGGAAATTTCCCCCATGCTCTTAAGCGACAGAACTTTTTATCTGCAAAATCTTTCAACAAATGTTTTCTGCGATCTGAAACAGGCGCAGTGGGGTAATTCAGACCTGATTGCAAGGCCGCAAATTCGCAGCTACCAGCTTTCAGTTAAGACGCCGTTCTGCTAGAGTAAAATCCCGTCCTCTCAAATCATTGTGCTCGCTGTGTGAATCGATCTGTACGGCTGCACAAACATTCGCAGCAGAGCCAATATGTCCAAAACCCATCGTTAGGTTAGGAAGTGGGGCAGCACGGGTTAGGGTGCGAAGCGGGGGGGGTAGGTTTAGGCAGCACGGGTTAGGGTGCGAAGCGGGGGGGGGGGTAGGTTTAGGCAGCACGAGTTAGGGTGTGAAGCGGGGGGGGGGTTAGGTTTAGGCAGCGCGGGTTAGGGTGCGAAGCGGGGGGGTAGGTTTAGGCAGCTCGGGTTAGGGTGCAAAGCGGGGGGGGGGTAGGTTTAGGCAGCACGGGTTAGGGTGCGAAGCGGGGGGTAGGTTTAGGCAGCGCGGGTTAGGGTGCGAAGCGGGGCGGTTAGGTTTAGGCAGCGCGGGTTAGGGTGCGAAGCGGGGGGGTTAGGTTTAGGCAGCGTGGGTTAGGGTGCGAAGCGGGGTGTAGGTTTAGGCAGCGCGGGTTAGGGTGCGAAGCGGGGGGGTTAGGTTTAGGCAGCGCGGGTTAGGGTGCGAAGCGGGGGGGTAGGTTTAGGCAGCACGGGTTAGGGTGCGAAGCGGGGGGGGTAGGTTTAGGCAGCGCGGGTTAGGGTGCGAAGCGGGGGGGGTTAGGTTTAGGCAGCGCGGGTTAGGGTGCGAAGCGCGGGGGTAGGTTTAGGCAGCGCCGGTTAGGGTGCGAAGCGGGGGGGGTAGGTTTAGGCAGCGGGCTTTAGGTTCGGCGCTAGTGGTGAGGGCTAGGGTCAGGCTGCTGCAAGGCAGGGGTAGGGGGGAGCAGTTACGGTGCCTACGAAGCCCCTATTGGGATCCAAATTGACATCGCCTTTATCTCTCGTACCGGACTCTAATAATAACTCTGAACCTTTATCCGCTACTAAAATAGTTTTACTTAATTTGTAAACGAGGCTTTTATATCGGAAGCGCCCAGATAACGGTGGCGCAAAGCCTTTTACGTTCTCTTCGCTCGCACTCAGCAGATATTTATTCCATGTATCCATTTACCCGACAAATACTCCGCAATAGAGTTGTGTCACAATGCTTCGCCTACCGCAGGATTTACACATCAATTAAGAGTGATGTGTGTCAGACATTAAATCCGCGCTCTGTCATTTGCTGGAGCAGGCGGAAGACGTTATTTCTCACTGTTTTACATGATATATCTATATTTTAGTGAATAAACACAATTTAATCTGCTGGGTATAAAGGCCCTCGGCGAGTGCGTCTTTCACGCGCGACGGCAATAAAGATAGAAACATTTTCCAATCATTATATTCCTGGCTCATCGGAATGGGAGACGTATTACATGTTACTCTGGAGGGCAAAGGGTTAAATGGCTCAGGGTACGAGCCTATAGGATGTGACCCCACGGTGGAGAAGAGGTTTATATTGTTAACAATAAATGTCATTTTGTAAGTAATGACTGCAGGTTCAGTAAGGGAATATCAGATGAAATTGGACACGTTTCTTGATGAAAAAGCACAATGCATTTACAGGAATTTGAAGGTTATGTCTTAAGTCCGCTCAAACCCAGCCGGTTCCTCCTGCCGGTAACTTATCTTCGTTCCTGTTCCCAACTGCTAACTCGGCCTCTAATTTCATTAGATAATGTGCACTGGGAGGGAAATAATCAGCATAATTTAATAAATTATTCACCGGCCTTATGAATCATGGGTGATTCTAGAGCTTATGACCAGGGTCTGGTTCTGTGTGGTCACATGGAGCATTGTATGATAGGTATCCATGGCAGACTTATCACATATAGCAGTTACAAGGTCAAGCAGTTGCCCACCATCCTGCAATCTGCAGGAGACTTCCCGAAATAATAATGATCTCCCTGACTCCCTGCAGAGTCTAGCAATCTCCCTGATTGAATCTGAATTCATATTATGCAGCTCTTCCATTTTTGGGGAAAAAAAGATATAAATCACCAGCGCCATTCCCTTGCATTGGTTATCAGGCACAGTGATCTCTATGGCTGCAGGCGTTGTAAATAATGTTTAGTGTGGCCACTTATATGGAACCACGTGTAAAACACAATACACGGACAAGCCCTGACACGGATCCGTGTCTATTCTCCAACAAGTACAGTAGGTCTTGCTAACTGCTTTGGAGCTCATCTACATTAGGGTGTAAGTCACTGTATGACGCACCTCTCAGATGTAGCAGGACACGCCCACTGCGCTGCTAGGTGCCACCTCCATAATCTCCCTTGCTTCTATAACAGTGTGTTGCATTGACTGTAGCGCTATTGTATTTACAGCTAGTTAGCAATGTGCACGCACCGTGCGATACAACCTGCCGCCAGTGCAGCTCTAAAACAGCCAGACGCCAATTAAGGCAGCCAAGCAGCCCTAATTCAGGGGCCCTCTGCAGCGCTCTGCCTCCTAATGTGAAGCCATCAGCTTCTGTTGTGACCTTCACCCCGTTACACGGAGACAACCTGAATTATAGAGATTTTACCTTAATTGGAGGTTGGAGCATTCGGATAATGTTTCACTGATCATAGCACGCAAGCTGCAGAAGATTGTCGCCATTGAAATCAATCCGATCAATAGAAAATATATTTTTATTCTTTGATCAAGAGTCAGTAACTACAGAGGTGCAGGAGGCAGCCGAGTACCAGGGCGTCTTGTATCGGGGTGTGCGCTGCCTAGCGGAGAGCAAACTCTGCCCTCGCCAACCCAATGTGGATGACTTCTCCTGTCTGGTTCTCACTGACACCGGGACGCAAGGCACAACCAATAAACAAGAACCGGGCTCTGGGACTGAAAAACTGCAGGTGCATTTCTGTCCTTGGGCCTGATTCAGAGTGAGATCGCTGATGCGCAAATTTGCAATATTTGCTTATCGAATGACTATATATATATATATATATATACACACACACACATACACACACACAGCATCTCCCCACATGACAGTGATGTAAAGGATCCAGACCAGGTATTGGAGCAGTAGCAGAACCCAGGTGTGTAATCAGCAGCTCCTGGGATTTCCTGATATAAGGGTTTCCAGGGCAGGGTCACCTTGCTCTTGATGGTGGATTAGCTGCCCCAGTTATGCTGACATTGCCTGTACGCTGCTGCCTGTAATTACTATTGCATATGGAGATACCCTGCGATCCTGTGATCCGCTGCTCAAAATAAACATCAAAGTATTTATCTTACAGATGAGCGGGACAGGTTTCACTCGGTCCTTATAGCTAAATTATCGCAATTCCATATTTCTCCGATTGGCTATCAGCTGTCACGTGTTTTGGAAAGCCAATAAGATCCTGCTTTAAGTTTCCAGTAAATCCGGACTGCGTTATTGCCTCTCTCCCCCCCACACTATGGTATCAGCTGCCTGTCAGGGGATTTCCCCCTACCCCGAATGCTGTTGCTGGGGTTTGCCCCCATTAAAAATATCCTTGAGTCCTTCCCAAAATGGCCGCCGCAGACACCCAACATGAAGGGTGGGGGAATCTCCTGACATTGAGCGGGAAACGGTGGTAGCTATAGCCCCCGCAGACACCCAACACCTCTTTACCAAATTTGCGACATAATTTGTAAAACGCTAGTTTTTGGGGGGGCCTTGTCTGTAAATACCGGTGGAAGAAGATAATCTGGCAAAATAAACGTATATGACTTTGTTAAACATGCATTTAAATAAATCAGCATAGGACGCAGCATGAATAAATATTTTTATTTTTAAATGCTAAATAATGAGGGAATCTGGTCGTCGGTGCAAAATACGGGACCCCAACAGGTTGTGACGCCGGACTCCTCCAGACAGGACAAAGCATCGGCACATCGCAGCCAGAAATAGAATCTTTCCATCCCCGCATAATGGTGTAGCCCAAAAGCCTCAAAAATGTCGCCTATGTTTCCATGGCAACCAGCCATAGCAACTTCAGCAACAACATAGGGACTGGGCACAATTCAAAGGGTTCTTTTGTAAGGTTGTATGGGCATTTGAGTTTAATTTGCCTAGTTCCATGTACATTACACATCTTGGCCTATACATAGTGTGTGTGTGTGTGTGTGTGTGTGTGTGTGTGTGTACATACATACACACACACACTAATGACTGAGGCTATGCCAGTTTCAGCAACAGATGTTTTATGGCAATTAATACATTATTTAAATCAATGAGGAATTAAGACTTTTTCCAACCCTGGATCAGCTACGAGCAGGTCCCACGGCTGACTAGGCTTTAGAATATGTATCAGGGTCAGCATGTCGCGTAGGTACGAAATCACCGCAGTCACATGACTCGGAAGCCAGGGTTATGGCTGAGGAGTATCCAGTGCCCAATTACCAAATAGGCAGAACAGACAGCTCATATGGGCCCCATAACATCGGATCCAAATAGTATCGGTTTCCTCACATTGGGGCAGATGTATTAAGCTTGGCAAAGAGATAAACTGGAGTTAACGTGAAAGGAGATAAAGCACCAGCCAATCAGCTGTGTTTGAAATATGACAGTTGGGAGTTGATTGGCTGGTGCGTTATCTCCTTCCACTTTATCTCCAGTTTATCTCTTCACCAGGCTTAATACATCTGCCCCATTGTCTCCAAATGATCAATCAATTCAAAGAAACTAAAACTGTACAGTAAACGCTCTAGATAATAAGCTGAATTAACCCTTTGAGAGCCAAGTGAATTTGCCAAATAAACATTTTTATTCATCATAATGGCCTGTAATGTTACCTTACAGTATATAGGAAATATCAACTTTTTTTTTACAAAATTTTATATTTAACAAATGTCAGCGATTTTGTGGGCACTGAAAGGGTTAATGTAACGCAGCCATTAACAATTAAAGTACATTTATTATTACCAGTTAATTATATAGCGTACACATATTCAGTAGCGCTGTACAGAGAATATATGATTGACAAAACGGTGGGTGGGTCCCAGGGAATGCCAGCGTTCCCCCGCCTATTGGTGGTGGGCGGTCCATGTCACATGACTACAGTGCCGCAATGCAATAGTAATCATTGACTAATTGAAGTCAACCGGACCATTGCAGTCATCAATTGCTGTCATTACTAACAAATGCAAAGATCTTTTGAATACATTTTGGGCCTTATTCAATGCGGCCGGCAAGGGGGTTAGACGGCTCGGATCGCCAAAAACAAACGGCCTCCACCGTTTAACCCCCACGCCAGCCTCTCACCCTATTCTTTCTACGTTCTGGGGGAATCCTCGCTGTCAGGGGACAGCGAGGATTCCCTCAAACAGCGAGGGTCGCTGCATTTAGCCACGAGCCTCGCCATTTCAGCAGCCACGTACACCGTTTCCCCGTCACTACAAAAACCTAATGAGGGGGAAATGCCATTTGCGTGCTGCCACAGCTCGCAAAAGTCATTGAATACACCTGTCTGAATCCTGTGAGTATTGTGGGAACAATCCTTGCCTCTCTGCTGTGTTGTGGTCTGAGTTGAATTGAGGAAGAAGTAAGAAGATTGATTCATCAAATAGAATAGCCCCGGTGTATTACATACTGCCATGGTGCGTGCACTGAAGTGCCGATGGAGGCGTGTTAAGAAATACAGTCGGCGTGGCAGCGTGCTGAAGGTAGCATCTTAGTGGTTGCACATTCAGACCCACACGTATACACCAGGGGAGCTGAAACCAGAATATGTGTATGATCACAGACATGATTCCCCTAGAACATTACAATGTTAGCAAGTGGCCAATCGTTTCAGATGTTCTACTCTCTACATTGAATTGTATATGAGCTACACAAGGCTTCAGAAAGAAAATGAGTTATATAAAGGGCTAACAGGCCAAATAACGACCACATACTGTATGACAGTCGTACTGTAGTCATGTAGAATAGATATTAATAGCTGACGCAAGCAGGCTAATGATATGATAATTGTAGCACGTTTTCACCATACTGAACCATAAGTCCCGAAATTGCAACTGACTGAAGAGGGAAGCGTACCGTACTTGTAACCGCACATCGGATCTCTGTGGCTTGGCTTCAGCCCCCTACAGTCAAGTGACAGGTAGACAATGGTCTTCTTACAAAATGATTAAATCCTTTTGATTTAACAAAACAACTGTTTTTATCTTCCAATATTTGGCAGCAAATGATCAATTCTCATATGCTCCCATTCTGTACATTATCAGATAGATTGGACAGATACTTCTATAGGTGTGTACACTGCTTTATTGTGCCCGAGGTTGGGAATGGCTCCTGGAACATGTCATGTGGACAATACAGAACAAACCCCACCATAAAATGAATCGAGACGTTATACACTACTTAAGAACCCAGATGTTATGCACTACATAAGAACCCAGATGTTATGCACTACATAAGAACCCAGATGTTATGCACTACATAAGAACCCAGACGTTATGCACTACATAAGATCCCAGACGTTATACACTACATAAGATCCCAGACGTTATACACTACATAAGATCCCAGACGTTATACACTACATAAGATCCCAGACGTTATACACTACATAAGATCCCAGACGTTATACACTACATAAGATCCCAGACGTTATACACTACATAAGATCCCAGACGTTATACACTACATAAGATCCCAGACGTTATACACTACATAAGATCCCAGACGTTATACACTACATAAGATCCCAGACGTTATACACTACATAAGATCCCAGACGTTATACACTACATAAGATCCCAGACGTTATACACTACATAAGATCCCAGACGTTATACACTACATAAGAACCCAGACGTTATACACTACATAAGAACCCAGACGTTATACACTACATAAGAACCCAGACGTTATACACTACATAAGATCCCAGACGTTATACACTACATAAGAACCCAGACGTTATACACAATATAAGATCCCAGATGTTATGCACTACATAAGATCCCAGACAGTATGCACTACATAAGATCCCAGACGTTATACACTTCATAAGAACCTAGACGTTATACACTACATAAGATCCCAGACGTTATACACTACATAAGATCCCAGACGTTATACACTACATAAGAACCCAGACAGTATGCACTACATAAGAACCCAGACGTTATACACTACATAAGAACCCAGGCCCAGAGTGCATATTAAGTGCCCGGAGAGTCTTGGTTTCCTCTGTAGCCAGACATTGTATATACATGTGTATGATGAAGGTTTGTGTTACATGTTACAGCAGCGGTGTGGAAGTCACAGGATGATCACACATTAATGTACTTTTATAGCGTATATGCAGAAGGTCTCTTATACTAATACAATTAGGACTCCGCGGCTCAATTAAGCCTAATTCCGTTTTATCTGTCTGGCAAGTAGGATGATAAAATAATATGAGCAGGCATAAAGATTGCAGCGCAGCACAAGTTCCGGCAATGTTTAATATGAACCACCTTCTGGTCTATGGAACCTTCACACCTGCCCGATCCTTCCAGCAAATCACCCAGACAATGGAAATAAATACTTCTGAGAGATGTCGTTAATTTCTGATGCAATTACCTCGGATTTTATTGTTACATCATAACTAATTGAAGAGGAGATGAATGATAAATGTATTACTAAACATGTCTCCTTGATGTAATGATAAGGCCGGCAGGGCTAAGGGGGTAATTCAAATGGGGCCGAATTCGCTGCTCAATGGGCAGGTCCGAATGGGCACCTAAATACGGAGTCTTATTTAAGGTTCCTGGGGTTGACATTCCATTCTGGTTTTTTCCTTCTGCTCCAGGGGAGGTTTCTGATCCAGTTTGACAGGTACCGTTCTGACTGGCACACACCTCAGGTCTAGTTTTGCTTTAAACTTTAAAGGGACGTGGCACCAAGCATGGTCATAGCAAGGACGGGGTAGAGGGCGTGCTGGCAGGAAATGCACTAGTCATGTTTGTAGCCATCAGAACAACAGTCGTTGACCGAATCCAATTAGGGTTCACCTCTGAATCTGCCCCTCTGTACGAACAAAATTGGGACATGGCCATGAGACTCCCAAACTTGGGAAAGTGTCCCACATCCCTTCGGACCCCCGCACCTTCCCCCTCGGCCAAGGGGGACCACTGCCCCGATTTGTGTCAAATTGCTTTATCATAATCCCTGCCCCGTTATACAATGTTTATGGTGCAGTATGATTGCGCAATTATGTCACCACACATTTTCCCACTGGCCACGCCCCCTGCGACGACCACGCTGCCCCCTCTCATAGGAAGGGGTGAGAAAGTAGGTATGTCATTGTGCGACTCAAATGTAAACTGATCACTCCATTGCGTCCAACTAAGAATCAGGACTTTCCTGTGCCCACGCACTGATTGAAGTGTCCGCTGTGCGCCCCACCAACAAGATTCAAACTGCTTTACATACTGTATATCAATTCAATAAACAGCGATACGATATAGACTGTACAATAACTGTGCGATACAGCAATAACTGTGCAATAACTGTGCGATACAGACTGTGCAATAACTGCAATAGACTGTGTAATAACTGTGCGATAAAGACTGTGCAATAACTGCAATAACTGCGATACAGCAATAACTGTGCGATAGACTTGCAATAACTGTGCGATACAGCAATAACTGTGCGATAGACTGTGCAATAACTGCGATACAGACTGTGCAATAACTGTGCGATACAGACTGTGCAATAACTGTGCGATACAGCAATAACTGTGCGATACAGACTGCAATAACTGTGCGATAGACTGTACAATAACTGTGCAATAACTGTGCGATACAGCAATAACTGTGCGATGCACAGTTATTGCACAGTCTATCGCACAGTTATTGCTGTATCGCACAGTTATTGCACAGTCTGTATCGCACAGTTATTGCACAGTCTGTATCGCACAGTTATTGCACAGTCTGTATCGCACAGTTATTGTACAGTCTAATAACTGTGCAATACAGACTGTGCAATAACTGTGCGATACAGCAATAACTGTGCGATACAGACTGTGCAATAACTGTGGGTACTTGTGTATTATAGCAGCGCCCCCAATGTACATCGCGTGATGCGATGCGATTTTTGCCCCCTATGCGATGAAAGATCGTATAAGCACCCTAATGGGTGCTTACAATGAGAAATGCACCCCCACTATAAACGTGAACCCGAAGCGTGGCGAGCGCAGCGAGCCCGCGAGGGGCGGTGGTACGCGTCCTCCGACCTTTTCATACCCCCACTATCCACGTCGGTGTGGAGTTGAGAATAGAAAGTGTGGCAAGCGCAGCGAGCCACCGAGCCCGAAGCGTGGCGAGCCCCGTGAGGGGACGCGGATACCTTCACAGGTATCCGCGTCCCCTTGAGGTGCTCGCTGCGCTCGCCACGCTTCAGGCTCGGTGGCTCGCTGCGCTTGCCACACTTTCTATTCTCAACTCCACGCCGACATGGATAGTGGGGGTATGACAAGGTCGGAGGACGCGTACCACCGCCCCTCGCGGGCTCGCTATGCTTCGGGTTCACATTTATAGTGGGGGGGGGGGGGGTGGCGTGGGGGTGCATTTCACATTGTAAGCACCCATTAGGGTGCTTATACAATGTTTAATCGCGTTGCATCGCATTGTATGGCATTGTATGCCATGTACAATGTCATACAATTTTAAAATTGTATGACATTGTACAGCATTGCGCGATATCGCGTTGCATCGCATACCATCGTATGCCTTATGGTATGCAATGCGATGGGCGCCGCCAAAATACACAAGTACCTAACTGTGTGATAGACTGTGCAATAACTGTGTGATAGACTGTGCAATAACTGTGCGATACAGCAATAACTGTGCAATAACTGTGTGATACAGACTGTGCAATAACTGTGCGATACAGCAATAACTGTGCAATAACTGTGCGATACAGACTGTGCAATAACTGTGCGATAGACTGTACAATAACTGTGCAATAAATGTGCGATAGACTGTGCAATAACTGTGCGATACAGACTGTACAATAACTGCAATAAATGTGCAATATGGCAATAACTGCTATACAGACTGTACAATAACTGTGCAATAACTGTGCGATAGACTGTACAATAACTGTGCGATACAGACTGTACAATAACTGCAATAAATGTGCGATATGGCAATAACTGTGCTATACAGACTGTACAATAACTGTGCGATTCAGCAATAACTGTGCAATAACTGTGCGATAGACTGTACAATAACTGTGCAATAACTGTGCAATACAGACTGTACAATAACTGTGCGATAGACTGCAATAACTGTGCGATACAGACTGTACAATAACTGTGTGATACAGACTGTACAATAACTGTGTGATACAGACTGTACAATAACTGTGTGATACAGACTGTACAATAACTGTGCGATAGACTGTACAATAACTGCAATAAATGTGCAATATGGCAATAGCTGCTATAGAGACTGTACAATAACTGTGCGATACAGACTGTACAATAACTGTGCGATACAGACTGTACAATAACTGCAATAAATGTGCGATATGGCAATAACTGTGCGATACAGACTGTACAATAACTGTGCAATAACTGTGCGATACAGCAATAACTGTGCGATACAGCAATAACTGTGCGATACAGACTGTGCAATAACTGCTATATAGCAATAACTGTGCGATACAGCAATAACTGTGCGATACAGACTGTATAATAACTGTGCAATAACTGCGATACAGACTGTGCAATAACTGTGCGATACAGCAATAAATGTGCAATAACTGTGATAGAGACTGTACAATAACTGTGCAATACAGCAATAACTGTGCAATACAGCAATAACTGTGCGATACAGACTGTGCAATAACTGTGCGATACAGACTGTGCAATAACTGTGCGATACAGCAATAACTGTGCGATACAGCAATAACTGAGCAATAACTGTGCGATGCAGACTGTACAATAACTGTGCAATAACTGCATACAGACTGTGCAATAACTGTACAATACAGCAATAACTGTGCAATACAGCAATGGTACTTGTGTATTATCACCGCGCTCACTAAGCTATTTGCTTAGTGGGCTATTCTGCGTAGGAAAATCACATTGCATCGCATGGGCCATTTTAAGGGCCGTGTGATGCAATGTGATCCGATTTTGCTATGTAATTTATTCACTGCTCTCTTAGCCCCGGGGGATTGCATTGCATCGCACCTCCCACAAAATCGCATGCGATGTTATAGGGTGTACGATGCCATTAGCTATACAATAATATCATTGGCTGCCATTGTATGACATACAATGAGGTTTTAGGCAGTCCCCCCCCCCACTATCCACGCCACCCTGAAGCGTGGCGAGCGCAGCGAACCCCGCGAGTGGTGGCGGAACGCGTCCTCCGACCTTTTCATACCCCTACTATCCACGTCGGTAATCTGCGTCCGCTCGCCACACTATATAAAATCATATCAATGCCGACGTGGATAGTGGGGGTATGAAAAGGTCGGAGGACGCGTTCCGCCACCACTCGCCATGCTTGGGGCTGGCGTGGATAGTGTGGGGGGGGGCCTAAAACCTCATTGTATGTCATACCATGATATAATTGGGTACTTGTTTCCTAGCACGGCGCCCATCGTGTATCATGGCATACCGTATGTCATGGTATGCGATGTGATATTCGTGTAAATGACCCGGAATGTACAATTAAATATCGCATAGCATCGCATGCCAGCAAATGGCATGTGATGTGATGCGATTTCTAATTGTACAGGCACCCTGATGGGTGCTTACAATGTTAAATGCACCCCCATTGTCAACACCACCCCAACTATCAACGCCAACCCGAAGCGTGGCAAGCGCAGCGGTACGCGTCCTCCGACCTTTTCATACCCCAACTATCCACGTCGGCGTGGAGGTGATTTTAGATAGTGTGACGAGCGCAGCGTCTGCAGGGACACGGAATACATGTTAAGTAATCCGCGTCCCCTAGCTGCGCTCGCCACACTATCTAAAATCAACTCCAAGCCAACGTGGATAGTGGTATGAAAAGGTCAGAGGACGCGTACCGCTGCGCTCGCCACGCTTCGGGTTTGCGTTGATAGTGGGGGTGGTGTTGACAATGGGGGTGCATTTAACATTGTAAGCACCCATCAGGGTGCTTGTACAATTAAAAATTGCATCACATCGCATGCCGCTATATTGCATGCGATGCACTTTGTGATGCGATGCGCCGTGCTAGGAAACAAGTACCTATAATTGTATAGGTAGTGTAATGGCATCGTACACCCTATAAAATCACATGCAATTTTGCGGGAGGTGTGATGCGATGGGATCCCCCGGGGCTAACAGAGCAGTGAATAAATTACATAGGAAAATCGGATCGCATCGCACGGCCCTTAAAATTTCCTACGGTGCCGTACGTAAGAAACTTGGGCGCCGTGATAATACACAAGTACCACAGCAATAACTGTGCAAATACTGTGCGATCCAGACTGTACAATAACTGTGCGATACAGCAATAACTGTACAATAACTGTACAATACAGCAATAACTGTGCGATCCAGACAGTGCAATAATTGTACGATACAGCAATAAATGTGCAATAACTGTGCGATACAGACTGTACAATACCTGTGCGATACTGCAATAAATGTGCAATAACTGCGATACAGCAATAACTGTGCGATACAGAATGTACAATACTGCCATAAATGTGCAATAACTGCGATACAGCAATAACTGTGCGATAGACTGTGAAATAACTGTGCGATACTGCAATAAATGTGCAATAACTGTGCGATACAGCAATAACTGTGCGATACAGACTGTACAATAACTGCGATACTGCAATAACTGTGTAATAACGGTTACAGCACACTGCAGCTATACATAGTTTATTGCAAACATTCAATTAATTTTCATGTTAACCTTAGACACAGTCGGCTTTGTACCTGTTGACCAAATGATCATGTTGACTGTTTGTATCTGTTTGTGTCGACCATGTATGTTCGACCTATCATCTAGATACATAAGCAGTGTCTGCGTCGGTGACATATAGCCTTATCAGACGACACTGAACTGTCTTCCCACCGTGGACGAAGGCTATGCCGCCCCATTCTGCTGGTAAAGTAGAACGCCAGCTCCCTGAAATAGAGCAACAATTGGGGTAATTTATCACCAGGAACATGGCGAGCGTCGTCACATATTAACCCTTTATTACAGAATGAGGACTCTACGGAGGCAACGTATGTGCACCAAGTGCAAAATTAGGGTATGGCGCAGAAATACGGTATGGCACCAAATTACAGTACAGCACAGAATTACAGAACAGCGTAGAATTAGGGTACGGAACAGAATTACAGAACAGCGCAGAATTACAGTACAGCACAGTTACAGAACAGTGCAGAATTAGGGTACGGAACAGAATTACAGAACAGTGCAGAATAACAGTACAGAACAGAATTACAGAACAGCGCAGAATTAGGCTACGGAACAGAATTACAGAACAGTGCAGAATAACAATACAGAACAGAATTACAGAACAGCGCAGAATTATGGTACAGCACAGTATTCCAGAACAGCGCAGAATTAGGGTACGGAACAGAATTACAGAACAGTGCAGAATTACAGTACAGCACAGAATTACAGAACAGAGCAGAATTACAGTACAGCACAGTTACAGAACAGCGCAGAATTAGGGTACGGAACAGAATTACAGAACAGTGCAGAATAACAGTACAGAACAGAATTACAGAACAGCGTAGAATTATGGTATGGCACAGAATTACAGAACAGTGGAGAATTACGCTACAGCACAGTATTCCAGAACAGCGCAGAATTAGGGTTCGGTACAGAATTACAGAACAGTGCAGAATTATGCTACGGCACAGAATTATAGAATAGTGCAGAATTATGGTACGGCACAGAATTACAGAACAGCGCAGAATTATGGTACAGCACAAAAATCACAGTATGGCACAGAATTACAGAACAGCGCAGAATTACGGTACAGCAAAGAATTACGGTATGGCAAAGAATTACGGTATGGCAAAGAATTACAAAAAAGCACAGAATTATGGTACTGCGCAGAAGAAATGTAGAGCGCAGGATTACGGTACGGCGCGGAATTATAGAAGAGTGTAGAATTTTGAGCTGTTAATGAGATGACGGAACATGGGAACACACTATATTGACTGCTGATTGGCTCTTCCCCCATCTGCCCCTTCCTGGAGAGTGTGGTGTACTGGGGAATCACACATACACATCACATCAATGTTTTACACAACATTGCAGTGTCATAGATGTTGCTGTTCCATTGTTCTTATACACCGGTAACATCGATGATGCCTTTTGATGTGTCATGATCCCTACTGCAAATGAACACCTGTGACGTTTATGGGGAACACTCCAGCCCCCTTTACTGGGACGCTTTTTCCCCTGCCATCGATGGCTGAGTTCCGATGGGGTCAGAGCAACAGGACATGAAGAAAATATCTATATCAGGCCAAAAAAATGCAATTTTCCCCCCTCTGTTTGTGGATGCACTTCACACGGTATTATCATGTGAACTCATTCTATCTGTATGATACATCTATCCTAGCCCAGCTCATGCCTGTATATGGGACTCATGCTGAGATTCACAGCAGCCAGACGCCACACACCTGCTGCGGGGAGGTAATGCTTATTACAGTACAGCATGGCAGCCCCCACACACACACCTGCTGCAGGGAGGTACTGCTCATGTACAGTACAGCATGGCAGCCCCTACACACACACACATACACCTGACAGCAGCCCCACCCCCACCTGCTGCAGGGAGGTACTGCTCATGCATAGAACAGCATGGCAGCCCCACCCCCAGACACCTGACAGCAGCCCCACCCATGAGTACTGCTCATGTACAGTACAGCATGGCAGCCCCTACACACACACACACCTGACAGCAGTCCCACCCCCACACACACCTGCTGCAGGGAGGTACTGCTCATGTAGAGTATAGCATGGCAGCCACACCCCCACACACCTGACAGCAGCGCCCCCAACCCCCCCCCCCCCCCACACACACACACACACACCTGCTGCAGGGAGTACAGTACAGCATGGCAGCCCCCCATATACACACAAACATGACAGCAGCCCCACACATACACCTGCTGCAGGAAGGTACTGCTCATGTACAGTATAGCATGGCAGCCCCACCCCCACACACCTGACAGCAGGGCCTGATTCAGAGCTGTTAGCAAGGCTGCAATTTTTGCAGATGGACAAAACCATGCTGCACTGCAGGTGGGGCAGATGTAACAGGTGCAGAGAGTTATAAACTGGCCATAAATGAGGACAACCTGCATACCATCTGCTTAAGACTGCAATGAGAGCCGATGGATCAGATGTATGTCTGTGCAGCATGTCTGATCTGAGGGCCGACTTCACACAAATATAACACCTGTTATATCTGCCACACCTGCAGTACAGAAATGTTTTGTCCATCGGCAAAATTTGAAGCCTTGCTAATAGGTCTGAATTAGGCTCTAACTACGGAACTGCACACGCGAGCTATCACTAACAACGGAACTGCGCACAGGCAATCCATCACTAACTACAGAACTGCACACGCGAGCCATCACTAATTACAGAACTGCACACGCGAGCCATCACTAATTACAGAACTGCACACACACAAGCTACATAACTGCACACACGCGAGCTATCACTAACTACAGAACTGCACACAAGCGAGCGATCACTAACTACAGAACTGCACAAGCAAGCTATCGCTAACTACGGAACTGCGCACAGGTAAGCCATCACTAACTACAGAACTGCGCACACACAAGCTACATAACTGCACACATGCGAGCTATCAAGAAGTACAGAACTGCACATGCAAACTATCACTAACTACAGAACTGCACAAGTGAGCTATCACTAACTACGGAAATGCGCACAAGCAAACTATCACTAACTATGGAACTACGCACACGTGAGCTATCACAAACGACAGAACTGCACATACGAGCTATCACTAACTACAGAACTGCGCACATGCAAGCTATCACTAACTATAAAACTGTGCACACACTAGCTATCACTGACTACAGAACTGCGCACACACAAGCTATCAATTACTACAGAACTGCGCACACAAAAGCTATCAATGACTACAGAACTGCACACGCAAGCTATCACTAACTACAGAACTGTGAACATGTGAGCTATCACTAACTACGGAACTGCGCACACACGAGCTATCACTAACTACAGAACTGTGCACAGGTGAGCTATCACTAACTACAGAACCGCGCACACAAGAGCTATCACTAATTACAGTACTGCATTCGCATGAACTATCATTAATTACGGAACTGCACACACGCGAGCTAGCTAACTATGCACACGCGAGCTATCACTATGGAACTGTGCACACACAAGCTATCACTAACTACGGAACTGCACACACGGGAGCTATCACTAACTACGGAACTGTGCACACGGAAACTATCCTTAATACAGAACCGTAAACATGCAAGCTATCACTAACTATAAAACTGTGCACACAGTAGCTATCAATGACTACAGAACTGCGCACACGCAAACTATCACTAACTACGGAACTGCGCACACGTAAGCTATCACTAACTACGGAACTGCGTACATGGGAGCTATCACTGACTACAGAACTGCGCATACACACAAGCTATCACTGACTACAGAACTGCACACACACAAGCTATCAATGACTACAGAACTGCGCACAGGCACGCTATCACTGACTACAGAACTGCGCACACACAAGCTATCACTGACTACAGAACTGCGCACACGCAAGCTATCACTGACTACAGAACAGCGTACAGGCACGCTATCACTGACTACAGAACACAAACGCAAGCTATCACTAACTACAGAACTGCACACACATAAGCAATCACTGACTACAGAACTGCACACACATAAGCAATCACTGACTACAGAACTGCACACAGGCGCGCTATCACCAACTACAGAACTGCGCACACCGGAGCTATCACTGACTACAGAACTGCACACATGTGAGTTATCACTGACTACAGAACTGCGCACACGCGAGTTATCACTGACTACAGAACTGTGAACACGCAAGCTATCACTGGCTACAGAACTGCGCACACGCGAGTTATCACTGACTACAGAACTGTGAACACGCAAGCTATCACTGACTACAGAACTGCGCACAGGCGCAATATCACTAACTACAGAACTGCGCACAGGCACGCTATCTCTGACAACAAACCTGCGCACGCACAAGCTATCAATGACTACAGAACTGCGCACAGGCACGCTATCATTAACTACAGGACTGTGCACACGGGAGCTATCACTGACTACAGAACTGCGCACAGGCGCGCTATCACTGACTACAGAACTGCGCACACGCAAGTTATCACTGACTACAGAACTGTGAACACGCAAGCTATTACTGACTACAGAACTGCGCACAGGCGCACTATCACTAACTACAGAACTGCGCACAGGCACGCTATCTCTGACAACAAACCTGCGCACGCACAAGCTATCAATGACTACAGAACTGCGCACAGGCACGCTATTACTAACTACAGGACTGCGCACACGGGAGCTATCACTGACTACAGAACTGTGCACACGCAAGCTATCACTGACTACAGAACTGCACACACGCAAGCTATCACTGACTACAGAATTGCGCACACGCAAGCTATCACTGACTACAGAACTGTGCACAGGCGCACTATCACTAACTACAGAACTGCGCACAGGCACGCTATCTCTGACAACAAACCTGCGCACGCACAAGCTATCACTGACTACAGAACTGCACACACGCAAGCTATCACTGACTACAGAACTGCGCACACGCGAGCTATCACTAACTACAGAACTGCGGAGCTATCACTGACTACAGAACTGCACACACGCGAGCTATCACTGACTACAGAACTGCGCACAAGCGAGCTATCACTGACTACAGAACTGCGCACACGCGAGCTATCACTGACTACGGAACTGCGCACATGCGAGCTACCACTGACTACAGAACTGCGCACGCGCGAGCTATCACTAACTACAGAACTGCGCACAAGCACGCTATCACTGACTACAGAACAGCGCACACGCGAGCTATCACTGACTACAGAACTGCGCACACGCGAGCTATCACTGACTACAGACCTGCGCACACGCGAGTTATCACTGACTTACAGAACTGCGCACACGCAAACTATCTCTGACTTACAGAACTGCGCACACGCGAGCTATCACTAACTACAGAACTGCGGAGCTATCACTGACTACAGAACTCCGCACACGCGAGTTATCACTGACTTACAGACCTGCGCACACGCAAACTATCTCTGACTTACAGAACTGCGCACACGCGAGCTATCACTAACTACAGAACTGCGGAGCTATCACTGACTACAGAACTGCGCACACGCGAGCTATCACTGACTACAGAACTGCGCACACGCGAGCTATCACTGACTACAGAACTGCGCACACGCGAGCTATCACTGACTACAGAACTGCGCACACGCGAGCTATCACTGACTACAGAACTACGCACATGCGAGCTACCACTGACTACAGAACTGCGCACGCGCGAGCTATCACTAACTACAGAACTGCGCACAAGCACGCTATCACTGACTACAGAACAGCGCACACGCGAGCTATCACTGACTACAGAACTGCGCACACGCGAGCTATCACTGACTACAGAACTGCGCACACGCGAGCTATCACTGACTACAGAACTGCGCACAAGCACGCTATCACTGACTACAGAACTGCGCACACGCGAGCTATCACTGACTACAGAACTGCGCACACGCAAGCTATCACTGACTACGGAACTGCGCACACGCGAGCTATCACTGACTACAGAACTGCGCACACGCGAGCTATCACTGACTACAGAACTGCGCACATGCGAGCTATCACTGACTACAGGACTGCGCACACGCAAGCTATCACTGACTACAGAACTGTGCAAAGGCGCACTATCACTAACTACAGAACTGCGCACAGGCACGCTATCTCTGACAACAAACCTGCGCATGCACAAGCTATCACTGACTACAGAACTGCACACACGCAAGCTATCACTGACTACAGAACTGCGCACACGCAAGCTATCACTGACTACAGAACTGCGCACAGGCGCACTATCACTAACTACAGAACTGCGCACAGGCACGCTATCACTAACTACAGGACTGCGCACAAGGGAGCTATCACTGACTACAGAACTGCACACACGCAAGCTATCACTGACTACAGGACTGCGCACACGCAAGCTATCAATAACTACAGAACTGCGCACAGGCACGCTGTCACTAACTACAGGACTGCGCACATGGGAGCTATCACTGACTACAGAACTGCGCACAGGCACGCTGTCACTAACTACAGATCTGCGCACAGGCGCGCTATCACTGACCTTAGAACTGCACACATGTGAGTTATCACTGACTACAGAACTTTGCACAGGCGCGCTATCACTAACTACAGGACTGCGCACACGCGAGCTATCACTGACTACAGAACTTCGCACAGGCGCGCTATCACTGACTACAGGACTGCGCACACGGGAGCTATCACTGACAACAGAACTGCACACATGTGAGTTATCACTGACTACAGAACTGCGCACAGGCAAGCTATCACTGACTACAGACCTGCGCACACGCGAGCTATCACTGACTACAGAACTGCACACAGGCGAGCTATCACTGACTACAGACCTGCGCACACGCAAGCTATCACTGACTACAGACCTGCGCACACGCAAGCTATCACTGACTACAGACCTGCGCACACGCAAGCTATCACTGACTACAGACCTGCGCACACGCGAGTTATCACTGACTACAGACCTGCGCACACGCAAGTTATCACTGACTACAGACCTGCGCACACGCGAGTTATCACTGACTTACAGAACTGCACACACGCGAGCTATCACTGACTTACAGAACTGCGCACACGCGAGCTATCACTGACTACAGAACTGCACACAGGCGAGCTATCACTGACTACAGACCTGCGCACACGCAAGCTATCACTGACTACAGACCTGCGCACACGCAAGCTATCACTGACTACAGACCTGCGCACACGCAAGCTATCACTGACTACAGACCTGCGCACACGCGAGTTATCACTGACTACAGACCTGCGCACACGCAAGTTATCACTGACTACAGACCTGCGCACACGCGAGTTATCACTGACTTACAGAACTGCGCACACGCGAGCTATCACTGACTTACAGAACTGCGCACACGCTAACTATCACTGACTTACAGAACTGCGCACACGCGAGCTATCACTAACTACAGAACTGCGGAGCTATCACTGACTACAGAACTGCGCACACGCGAGCTATCACTGACTACAGAACTGCGCACACGCGAGCTATCACTGACTACAGAACAGCGCACACGCGAGCTATCACTGACTACAGAACTGCGCACACGCGAGCTATAACTGACTACAGACCTGCGCACACGCGAGTTATCACTGACTTACAGAACTGCGCACACGCAAACTATCTCTGACTTACAGAACTGCGCACACGCGAGCTATCACTAACTACAGAACTGCGGAGCTATCACTGACTACAGAACTGCGCACACGCGAGCTATCACTGACTACAGAACTGCGCACACGCGAGCTATCATTGACTACAGAACTGCGCACACGCGAGCTATCACTGACTACAGAACTGCGCACATGCGAGCTACCACTGACTACAGAACTGCGCACGCGCGAGCTATCACTGACTACAGAACTGCGCACAAGCACGCTATCACTGACTACAGAACAGCGCACACGCGAGCTATCACTGACTACAGAACTGCGCACACGCGAGCTATCACTGACTACAGAACTGCGCACACGCGAGCTATCACTGACTACAGAACTGCGCACAAGCACGCTATCACTGACTACAGAACTGCGCACACGCGAGCTATCACTGACTACAGAACTGCGCACACGCAAGCTATCACTGACTACGGAACTGCGCACACGCGAGCTATCACTGACTACAGAACTGCGCACACGCGAGCTATCACTGACTACAGAACTGCGCACATGCGAGCTATCACTGACAGCTGTAAAACAGATTGAACCCGTAGAGGACCGCCATAAATTTCAGGATTATTCTTCCATTAACTACACAGATGCCCGGCCCCTGTGGATTCAACAGGTGTGAACTGAATGGTCGACGGTGAAAAGGTCAGCACATTAAAAAAGTCGACCTGCACTGGGTCAACATTGACAAAAAGGTGGACACAACCAATACGTCAACATGTAAATGCTCGATACAGGAAAAGGGCAACGTTAATTTTTCACTTTCTTTATTGTCGACATCTGTCAACATGGACCCCGAGTTACGGTGACATTACAGACCTCAGTCGTGGTCCACGCGCGGAAAGTATGAAAACGTTCTGTGAAAGAAAAAAGTGAAAAACTCGTCACCCTCTTCATGTGTTAACTGTTGCTATGCCAACTTAGTGTCGACGTTTTGTCAACATTTTGCCTGTCGACCAGCAGCGGCGTACCGAACAGGAAGCAGGACACAGCACTGCTAACCACTGCGCCGTCGCTCCAGCACCTCCGTGGTTGCACATATGAATGACACACGTATCACATGTCGGCAGTGACAGGTCTGCTAGAGTGTCAGCTCTGCGGACTAGCCACGCTCCCACTTGGGATCTCCTCAGAGCGGTGAGCCGGCGGCTGCTGGCTTACATCTCCGTGCTCAGCCGTCGGCGTCCCCACAGCCGCCGCTGCCGCCACACACGTCCCTCTCCCGGTCCCCGGCTCTGCCCGGCCGGACGCCGCCGCTTATATAGCCCTCTATAAATAGCTCCCCTCACACAGCCATGTAAGGCAGCACAGAGGGCCGCTGTCAGCCAATCGCGGCGCTAGCTATCCCCACACCCCGCCTGCTGGCCGAGCCGGACCCTCCAATTGGCCCGCCGCCCTGCCACTCCTCCCCGCTATCCCGAGCCACGCCCCCTCCCTCCCTGTTCTCCTTATACGGGCACAGTCAGCACTGAGTGGCAGCTGCTTCCAAGAATCCCCCGCGCATGCGCAGTCCGCCCGTCGAGGAGCAGGAGGGGGGTAGAGGGAGGGGGAGGAGCTAACCCATCTTCTGCCAGATCTGGGGAGGAGGAGAGGAGGGAGAGAAAGTCTCAAGGAGCAAAGGGGGGACAGAGACAGAGAGAGAGGAGAAAATGCAACCACTTCTCCTGCTGCCTCCTCCTAAACCAGAGAGCCCAGCTTGTACCCCTGAGCAGGCAGCAGCAGTGCTGCACAGGCAGATGACCACTGCATGCCACTGACTTTGCATCTCACACTTCCTTGGCACCAGCTCTGGAGGAGCCACCACAGCCTGGCAGAGGATTTCTTGCATCCCACTCACACATTGGATGTTGACTTTTTTTTTATTTTTTTGCATTGTCTCTTTGCTTCAGTATTATCCAGGTTCTCTATGGTGGGTGCAAATGGTTGGGTTTGATTGATCAGCACTTATTCCCTGTGCACCCTACTGACTGCAATAAGGAAAGGGAGACTTTGGATCTATCTGTGTTGCTGGAGGAAGGATTAGATCTTGCTGTACCTTCATCATCTGTATCTTCCTCTCGTGCATTGCAAACATGGATGTTTTGGCCAGTTATAGCATATTCCAGGAGCTGCAGATTGTGCACGACACCGGCTACTTCTCAGCGATGCCATCTCTGGAGGAGAATTGGCAGCAGGTGAATGATTGCAATGAATCCTGTAAATCTGTAACTGCACACACACAAACACACAAACACACACACACACACACACACACACACACACATATATACACACACACACATATACACACAAACACATACTGCACACTCATACACACACACACTGCACAAATACATACACACACTCACTCATACACACATTCACTTTCACATTCATTTTTGGAAATTCCCTGGCATCTGACACCTTCACTCACCAGCCTCCATGCATTCAGATGTCACTTGGTCACCAGGCGTTTGGGGGAAAAGCATCAGGTTTCTTCCCATGTAATTATTATTATTCCCCTCCATGTGCTCCTGATTGCACTGGTTGCAAGGTGACAGAGCCCCGGCCGGATGCAGCAGCTACAATTTTGCATTTTTATTTATGATTCCTATTGACAAACACATGAGATCAAAGGGACCGCAGCCAGCCTGTCAGTCGGTGCACTGACCCCCCCCCCCTCTAAAATATCATGCTTAATCATCAAAACCTGTGGACTCCTTACTGGCTGCTTTTCCCCTAATTCAGCAGAAATCCCCCGGTACTGTACTTCATCACGTCCTATAGTAACAATGCCAGGGTTTATTGCACACTAATGGCTAGAACTGAATAATAAAGCAGCATCCAGTGGATCAGCATATGTGACCTTATCATTATTATTTATTTCTGCACTTCTCCTGTGTTTCTCCTGCTTTATTAGGCTTGGAACAATTTGTCTTGTGAATGTGTTGCACTGAGATCCTCTATGGGAGATATAGGGGAAGTGTTGTATTAAACAAAAGAGTTGCCATCGATGTATTACAGGCTGGGTGAAGGGAATACAGTTCTGCTTTGCAAGTGGCAATACATTTGCAGTCTGTTCCAGTATAAACTGGTGGAAATGGCCATTTGCTGCTAGGAGTACAGCAGAGATATATATATATATATATATATATATATATATATATATATATATATATATATAATGATATTGCACATGCAACCCTACAGTAATGGGCAAGGCTGCAGCCTCATTGTGTCATTGGGAGACAGTTGGATTTGGTTATAATAAGGGCACTTTAGTGAACTTCTTATTTCATTTGACTTGTGACTATTGAAGTGTTAAATGTTGTCTGTTCTGTGCCAGCTGGTTCCTAGGACAGATGTGCTGGTCCTGTCGGTTCCTTTATGTTTGATAGGAGCACGGATCCAGGGATGACGATGAATAAATCTGAATGTACCCTCTCTCATTGTTTCATCTCACAGCTGCTTTACCCACCAGGATCACACATGATACCATGGGTACAGAGAAAGCCAATAGAAATAATTATTACAAATATTGTACCCCCCCCCCCCCCCCCAAAAAAAAAGGGGGGCAGTAGGGTGTCACAACTTACAAGGCCGGTACTTTGACTCAGTTGCATATTAATAACAGTCTAGACCGCTCAATGCGAGATAATCTGTTGACATAGCCAGCGTGCCCAAGGCAGACTACATGTGATACTCTGGCCGCAGCTGCTGCCTGCCCCAGTAGGAAACCAGAACAGCATTTGCACTTTAGAACAATAGATCAAAGTACAGCGGTGTCCCCGTTTTCAGTTTTTTGAGAGTCATCATAAAAGGGTATCGTGTACACGTATGGCGAGCTCCTCCGCCGTAACCTCCTCTGGCTGCGTGGAGAGATGAATGGGCGAAAGATGCCATTTTTTTTCCTCTCCTTGAGCACATCCTAGTTGGCAGAACCTTCAAATATAATCAAGGACAATCTGCTGCTGCTTTATAGTGATCATGGAAATCCTGTCCCCTTCTCACAGCGCTGTGGACGACAGCTTTCATCCGCTTTCCCCCATTAACGGATATCGCAAATCGCTATTACAATGGGGGGGGGGGGGAGAGTAACGGTCTCTCGGAGATGGAAACGGAATGTGCAAATGTTAGTTCTTTACACGTCGTCCTGGGCATTGTGCTCGGTGCTGTGGTAGAATAAGTATCGGATGATATCTGTACTTGGATGGCTTGGGTCTATAAGTTCGAATGGCTTAAATGTTACGTTACGTCCACACCAGACTGTGGATCCTCACAAAATAGATGGAATTCTTGGGATTCCGGAACAGAACTGAGATTTGTGTGTTTATACTACTTCTCCACTACCCTTCCGGATCCTCAGCACTGGCAAATCTTATAAGGGGGGTTTCACAATTTAGAATTTATATCAGTGGGTTCCAGCTATTGCACACCCCCTATATTCAATCATGAAGGCCCCAGGCATCAACGTTGGCCTACTGCTTGGGGTTAATTTCCTACCATGGTGTATTCTGCGCCACACTCCTAAATTCGGCCTCCTCTCTTGTCCCTTACAAGTAAAGGGGCGCCGTGCACTTATTTTATTTATGACTAAGAAATGATCTATTAGGAAATACTCCATTCTACATCTGAGTACTGATCTGAATAATTAACGAAGGCCCAAAGAGCATTGCCCTAATGTTTAATAATTCAGCATAAAATCACTTGCAGAGACCATTAGTTTCTCTGAAGTCTGTGTACAGAACGCGGCGACTCGTTGTTTTAGCGTTAACCGCTTTTCGTTTTATTAACCATTGGGAAATACGAATTGGAAGGGTTAATGTGTCTGCGCACATCGTGGCTAAAATCGGTCCTTGTCAAACAGCCCTATGCCAAGAGCACGCGATGCGCGGCGAGTGTGCGTGTCCACCATGGAGGACGCCCGCCACGTATTACATGGGAATAAACAATAAAACAGATATTGGGAAACCATATTGATAAATGGCTGCTGTCTGTATAATAAGCAGGAGACGGAGCATCAGTCACAATATTTGATTTCTATATTAAGCCTTTATAGGATGATTCAATTGGTGGCTTAGTTTGCCCCCCGAGATTTTATTATTGTCTTATGAAATTGTTGCGGCAGCTACTGAAACGTGTCGGAGTAATAGACATTGACTTGGTCATGTGACTGATGTCGCTACAACAGTACGTATGTATGCAGTCATTCAATTGTAACACAACTGGGGGTCAATTTACTAAGATGAGAGTTGTATTAAAGATAGGAGGTTGCCCATAGCAACCAATTAGATTCTATCAACATCCTATCTTCAATAGAACTCCCGTCTTATTATCCAGCAATGTTATACTCTATGGCAGTGATTTTACCTTGCGGCACACTAAATAAGATTTTAAAATTGGCAAGGCACACCATGAGATCCTCACAGGGCAAAACACCAAACCTATTGGCCCCCACAGGAAAAAAACAAAAACATATTGGTCCCCACAGGTAACAAAAATAAAATACATTGGCCCATTACATGAAAAGAAAAGACCAGTAAATAACAGTTGAACTGGTGGTGGCTGTAAACTGGTTTGGGCATCTCTAGATCTGGGGGCACACCTGAGAACAGCTCAAGGCACACTAGTGTACCACGGCACAGTGGTTGAAAACACTGCTCTGTGGTATCGACCACCTGAGGTGTAACATATGTGTGGTATGTGATCTTATACTCTGTGGTATCGACCACCTGAGGTGTAACATATGTGTGGTATGTGATCTTATACTCTATGGTATCGACCACCTGAGGTGTAACATATGTGTGGTATGTGATCTTATACTCTATGGTATCGACCACCTGAGGTGTAACATATGTGTGGTATGTGATCTTATACTCTATGGTATCGACCACCTGAGGTGTAACATATGTGTGGTATGTGATCTTATACTCTATGGTATCGACCACCTGAGGGGTAACATATGTGTGGTATGTGATCTTATACTCTATGGTATCGACCACCTGAGGTGTAACATATGTGTGGTATGCGATCTTATACTCTATGGTATCGACCACCTGAGGTGTAACATATGTGTGGTATGTGATCTTATACTCTATGGTATCGACCACCTGAGGTGTAACATATGTGTGGTATGTGATCTTATACTCTATGGTATCGACCACCTGAGGTGTAACATATGTGGTATGTGATCTTATACTCTATGGTATCGACCACTTGAGGTGTAACATGTGTGGTATGTGATCTTATACTCTATGGTATCGAGCACCTGAGGTGTAACATATGTGTGGTATGTGATCTTATACTCTATGGTATCGACCACCTGAGGTGTAACATATGTGTGGTATGTGATCTTATACTCTATGGTATCGACCACCTGAGGTGTAACATATGTGGTATGTGATCTTATACTCTATGGTATCGAGCACCTGAGGTGTAACATATGTGTGGTATGTGATCTTATACTCTATGGTATCGACCACCTGAGGTGTAACATATGTGTCATATGAAATCTTATAGGTAAAGATTCCTTATAGAACATGGTGAAATGTCTTGGCTGTCTGCTGGATGTATTGTGGTGCTGTCACGTGGAGATCTGTAGAGCCAGGGAGGATGGTAGCATGTGTCTGGCATACATCCGATATTAAATATGCGCCTCACTTGTGTTTATGGCGCACTTTTTCACATGCAAATTCATTAGTATGTCAATTGCTTATGAAATAGTGCCGGAGATGTTGTGTTCCACGCGCCCATTCCCAGAAGCACGCTGCCATGCGCCTTCGCTGTGACTACCATTGCAATGTATTAATGTTACCCCCCCCCAGCTGTCACCTGTGTATAAGGATGTTTCCTATTGGTTGGCGCGCTTCTTGTTAGCGGTTATGACCATTTATCTTTTAGTTGGGGACATCTTATGAAAAATGGTGAATTGCTAAATTTATGTTATATTCAAAATGTAACATTATTTGAAATAGAAATTTTCCACTGTGGTTTTTACAGCAAGATGCAAACTTTTCTTTGTATGGATTCTGGCAGAGGGGTGCCAATTAATGCGCCACTGGAGTATTTAGTAGGAATTGGGGCGATAATACGCACAGGGCGGGAGATTCGGAGATGAGCGTGTGTTGGTTTACAGATTTATCTGGTGGCATACTCAGTGCCCGCTTTTCCAACAGGCTGATTATGCTGCACTGGACTGGGGGGGGGGGGGGGGGACCTTGCAGGTGACAGACGAGGAATAACATTAGGGCCTCATTTATTTCATGCTAGTTAGCGATCACCCGCCCCGATGTACAGCGGGGGGGGGGGGGGGGGGCGTGATACGTAAGGTGACTGGCAGTTGGCTGTGCCAATGTAACTTGCTGATGGCACCATTGTTTTATGTACATTGTGCTACAGCGCCAGCTGGGCATCCTAAAGCCAAAGTCTCCTTCTCATGCCACAAGCATTAGATCCTACATGCCAGTTATATAACCTTCATTACATGCACATGGGCAGTATGACTGGTGAGTCCCTGAGCACCCATACACGTGTGTATAGCTGCATTACATGCACATGGGCAGTATGACTGGTGAGTCCCTGAGCGCCCTTACACGTGTGTGTATAGCAGCATTACATGCACATGGGCAGTATGACTGGTGAGTTGCTGAGCGCCCATACACGTGTGTATAGCAGCATTACATGCACATGGGCAGTATGACTGGGGAGTCCCTGAGCACCCATACACGTGTGTATAGCAGCATTACATGTACATGGGCAGTATGACTGATGAGTCCCCGAGCGCCCATACACGTGTGTATAGCTGCATTACATGCACATGGGCGGTATGACTGGCGAGTCCCCGAGCGCCCATACACGTGTGTGTATAGCAGCATTACATGCACATGGGCAGTATGACTGGCGAGTCTCTGAGCGCCCATACACGTGTGTATAGCAGCATTACATGCACATGGGCAGTATGACTGGTGAGTCCCTGAGCGCCCATACATGTGTGTATAGCAGCATTACATGCACATGGGCAGTATGACTGATGAGTCCCTGAGCGCCCATACACGTGTGTGTATAGCAGCATTACATGAACATGGGCAGTATGACTGGTGAGTCCCTGATCGCCCATACACTTGTGTATAACAGCATTACATGCACATGGGCAGTATGACTGATGAGTCCCCGAGCGCCCATACACGTGTGTGTATAGCAGCATTACATGCACATGGGCAGTATGACTGGCGAGTCTCTGAGCGCCCATACACGTGTGTATAACAGCATTACAAGGGAAGCTACATGGGTATTAGCCTAAGGCACCTGGAACCTTTAATCAGGCCCTGAGCATGGTGCGTAGCTGAGCTTTGTTTTCTCTTGAAACCGAGGTGCGCTGGGGAATAGAACCTGGGATCAGGAGAAGGGCCACGTTACTCCCCAAACCCCGTACAAGGCCTACTATTGTTCTTTCTAGCACCCAGCACCTTTCAAAACCCATGCAGTTCCTCTTTCCTGCCTGTGGTGTCGCTCTCTGATGTGGTGCTTATAGCACAGTCTGGTCTGTATTGAGATCTAGACCAGACTGTGCTAGAAACCGGAGGAAATACATGGGTTAGTCCTTTCATTTATATTTCATTCAGTTATCTATGGGTTTTGTGGCACCTTTTATAAACCATAACAATTATACAATGATAATCCTACAAATATTATATAATATAATGACCGGTCTGTGACTAGCAATGGTGTCCAATAGGAAAATGTGCGTAATGAGAGATAGCGTGCCCTTTATTCTGAATTAGCGGCCTGCTTGCTTATCTGTCACCTACTGCTTGACGTTTGTACAGACTGAGAACACGTTATTTCATCACGGTATAATACACATTGTCTTTCCCCCGAGTTCCCCCGTGTATGGGTTATTAAATGCTCCATGTTATTATTCGTCTCTGCTTATGTACAGTATTAGGCATTTATAAACCGCCAACCTATGTTTCCACCGATATGTCTCTTATTACACAAGGGGTCTCTCGGTGGTTAGAATGTCCCGGTGGTTAGAATGTCCCGGTGGAACCCAGAGATGAGTCACTTATTGTCTATATGCATGTTTTCTAGATGCCATTCCTTGTCCTCCTGTAGCAAATTGTAGATTGGATCAGTATTGGCTGTGAAATAATTGCCACATTGTGTTTCGTTGCAGCGAGATGTTGGCAATGATGGCGGTTGCTCAAACGTAACACTTTGCAGATTACCACATGCACGTTTACAGGGCCCCGAACAAATGACGCGCCTCTTACTTAAGGAACTTGCACAAATTCTTGGGTTCCTCATTTATGGCCATTCAACAAATCTCTCTGAAGGTCTTTCTGCATTGATACAACGTTGGGGTTCTAATTCAAGCCGCATCGCCTGTCCGTACATGGGTTCGATTCCCACCATGGCCCTAACTGTATAGAGTTTGTATGTTCTCCCTGTGCTTGAGTGGGTTTCCTCCGGGTACTCCGGTTTCTGTTGTATAATATATTTATCTCTACCTGGAATCTGTAACTAAATAATGATGGACGCTACCTCATCGGCCATTTTTGGAGGGACAGCAGCAGATTCCTTACAGATAGCCAGACTCATTGGAATCCGCAGGGACCATGCGCCACTACAGTGCCAGCTTCCCCGAGCCACCGCTTGGACTGCACTGCCATTGTTATGCTTCTGGTCCAGGGCTTGAGTAAGGGGATGTGGTCAGCCCCTAGGCATTGGCGTTTTAATACATGTGCTGTACATGGGCTGTACATGGGTTCACACCGCACACACAGCACCTATGTGTGAAAATGACAATCTTTTCATTTATTGTCGAGTGGTAGCACACCCCGCTATAATCTCATATTGACAAGTATAAGGGGGTCATATTATATACTCTTGTAAACATTTTTTTCCAGTGCGATTGGCAAAACCCCGTTGTGTTACGCACCTTTCCGGAGTCCTGCATTGCGTGCTACAGCCATGTAAAAGATCACCGCCAAAATTGCTGTTGCGCTAAACCTCCTCCGAGCTCCAATACTGCTGCTTAATCCATCGTTTCTCGTACACTGATTAAAACCAAAGGATTTTACTTTTATTCATTTTTGTTGTTTTTGAATTGTAGGAAACTTTTTTGTTTTGTAGAGATATTTGCAGCATTTCTGGGTGATGTTTCCACCTGCTGTCGTTACTCCTGGGTTAGTTTAATCCGCTCGAGTCTGCGCACGGGTTGCGCTTTAGGAATTTTCATGTTTGAGCTGACACCGGGTAATCATGTACGCTTCCAGCCTGTAATCACTTGTGCATACAGCTTACGCTTATTTACAACTTGGCCGGCGCTGGATCTCGTCACATCAGCACCGTCAGAACGTATTCGGTGACCTATTCTGTGCAGAAGATGCTGATAAATGTTACACAGGTGCGCGTCACCTACTGTGTGCTCTGAAATATACTGTATTCCAGTGTTTTTGAACCCCTGTGCCGCGGCACCCTAGTGTGCCCTGAGCTGTTCTCACGTGTGCCCCCAGATCTAGAGATGCCCAAACCAGTTTACAGCCACCACCAGTTCAGCTGTTATTTACTGGTCTTCATGTAAAGGGCCAATGTATTTTATTTTTGTTACCTGTGGGGACCAGTGTCATTGTTTTTTTATATGGGGGCCAATAGGTTTTTTTTTTCCTGTGGGGGCCATTTTATTTTGCCCTGTGGGGGTCTCATGGTGTGCCTCGGCAATTTTAAAATCTTATTTAGTGTGCCGCAAGGTAAAAAGGTTGAAAATCACTGGTATATTCATTAATGTAGAATCCCACTCTCCGGTCTGTGCGCTGCCTATAAGTCCCCTATTGCGAAGCGTCTGCCGGGTGAATGTTCCTGAGGATTTTGTTAGTTTTACAAGAGATCTGTTGCCTGGAATCTAAGCTTCGTGCTGCCTGTTACGGTGTCATCTGCACCCGGGATCTGTGTTCGGGATATTACGTCGACAGGATAACAAAATGTAGATGCTGGATGCGTTTTGTTTTCTTAGGTAACCCGCTTGGTAATATCAACATATTGACAATGTCATCATTTCATGTCGGCTTTCTGTCCATGTTTCCAGGTGTCAACATTGAGGTCTATATTTTTCTCATGTCAACATAATCACTGTCGACATTCTGCTGTCAACATTACAAATGTCAACGTTGTTGGCGTACCCTCCTCTTCCCACAATGTATAACTTTAGTTTTATGCCCAGAGACGGTGTAAGGCTTTGGGGCAAAACTTCAACCTACTGAGTTTTGGCACTAGAGGGGGTGTTAGGGTTGTGGTGCCCATACACTTATACGATTTGGGCACTTTTCACCCAATTCTGACACATCGCTCAGGAAATTGTGTAATCTCTTATGTGTTTTATCTCCAATTCCGATGCGCAGTCCTGTGCACATCGGAGCGGAGCCGGAGATCGCAAGCGAAGGATTTGTTGGATCCCGCAGTATGTAATCCGAGGATGTATCATATGCAAACGTGCCGCCCAGCAGCTCCTGACTGGCAGTTGGCAGGGTATCGCAACCATTAGCTGTTAGGAGCGGATTGGTGGATACTTTATCTCTCTCCATTTCTTAATACACAGTCAGTGTCTAGTCGTTGTGTCTAGTGTTCCTTCTAGCACCCTACAACCTTTAAAAACCTGAACAGTTTCTCTTTGCTGCCTGGTAGTGTCACTCTCTCTGCTGAGATGTTTCTAGCACAGTTTTGGTCTGTATCTTCGCTGAAATACAGACCAGCACGTGTTGGAAATTTGAACCGTCCTTTTATATTAGGAAGATCTGATATTTTTGCCTGAATAAGTAATAATATAAGTTTTGCTGGAGAAATTGCAGCTTTGCAACATTTCAACCTGAACTGGCTCCAAATAATTGTGTTTTATCAGCAGAAGCCAGCGCTGCTCGCCGTGACGCTGACACTTATTACCTCTCGCTTTATGATCTAGTAAAGCCGCAGAAACAATCAGTAAATGCATTTTTTATGGTTGGGTCTCGCGAAAGTAAAATGGATCACAAAGATTGTGTCCTTTCATTGATTTAATTACCATAGATTCTGATTGTGAATCTAAACCTTTACATTTGCTAAATACCCCCCTTTTTATATATATATATACGGAATGTTTTTGTCCAGGCTTTTACTAGCCCTGTGATAATAAAGGTGAATTATATCCAATCAATAGTATGTGCTAATTAATGCCACGTCTAATGCCTGCTGCTCCTTGTCACCCGGTGCGCGCTCTGCGGCGTACTCTATGGGGGGGGGTTGAAGATTCTGATATCCTTAATGTAGGTTTTATTCTAAAAAAAATATTGGCTGTATCTTTAAGGGGCCAGATGGGCCTGGGGAGGGGGGGGGAAGGGGGACCACTGGCTGGATTTCACTTCTTTTAGTGGAACCACCGTTGTGTCAAACATGTAGTTGTGTTTATTACATAGATCACAGCTGTTGTTGGTCCGCGGTTCCTGTAGTTTATTAGCCCTGGTTTACAGGTATTAAAGCGGCGAGCCGGCGACTGGTTTTACCTTGTGGTCCATAGAATAACCATGAGGGGTAATGTTAGTGGGTCCAGAAAACAAATTGTGTCTGTGTGTGTGTGTACATCTGTCTGTCTATCTATATATTTGTGTGTTATATATAATATTTATTTTTGGTGGTGGCGTCTTATTTCCCGCCCGTTATAAATGTCCCCTAGCGATGTACGGATGTGTAGTAGGAGCAGGTTACTGGGTGTATGGGACATTTTCCACCAGCGTCTGCAGCAGTGACTGGGATTCTTCCCTGCGCCTTCTGTCATCAGCAATGTTATCATCTGGCTTTCCTGTGGAAATGTTTTACATCCTGTGAGTATTGGTGACTTCCTTCTCGTGTGGGGCAGCGTGGTGTTTACTTGTGGAAGATTATCTACAGTATAGTATAGTGCGCTTGTCACTCAGGGGCGCCTCTCACTGTAGCGCTCTCTCTTGCACCCTTTCTTGCGCTCTATCTGTCTTGCATTCCGTCTTGGGCTCTTTTTAACTCTCTCTCTCTTTCTCTCCTCTTCACCCCCCCCCCCCCTACCTCTCTCGGCCACCTGGGACTCACCTGATCATGTAACCATTCCCCACTGAATGTCTGAATGGGGGACCTGCCACTTTATAGGGGACTCACCTGATCATGACGTCGTTCCCTGTTGTGTGGGAGACTTGCCTGATCATGTCGCCATTCACCGCTGTATGGGGGATTCACCTGATCATGTCGCCATTCCCCGCTGTGTGGGGGACTCACCTGACCATGACGTCGTTCCCTGCTGTGTGGGGGACTCACCTGATCATGTCGCCATTCCCCGCTGTATGTCTGTATGGGGGACTCACCTGATCATGTCACCATTCCCCGCTGTGTGTCTGGGGGACTCACCTGATCATGTCGCCATTCCCTGCTGTGTGTCTGGGGGACTCACCTGATCATGTCACCATTCCCTGCTGTGTGTCTGGGGGACTCACCTGATCATGTCACCATTCTCCGCTGTGTGTCTGGGGGACTCACCTGATCATGTCACCATTCCCCGCTGTGTGTCGGGGGGACTCACCTGATCATGTCACCATTCCCTGCTGTGTGTCTGGGGGACTCACCTGATCATGTCACCATTCTCCGCTGTGTGTCTGGGGGACTCACCTGATCATGTCACCATTCCCCGCTGTGTGTCTGGGGGACTCGCCTGATCATGTCACCATTCCCCGCTGTGTGTCTGGGGGACTCACCTAATACGTGACCACCTTGGCATGCTACAGTGGTCACTTGTGAGTATGCTGGAAGCACCTGGCACATCTCAGACTAACTCTGGTGACAGAACCGAAGGGAAATCAGTGCAGTGTTTGCTGTCTGCCGCTGTTAGATCAGACGGATGCAAATGCGTTTCCGCAGAGGAAATTAATGTTTATCTCATTTGTTAAATGGGAACATTGTTTTCTCACCTGTGCACCTGGAATAAACGGGGTGATGATTACACCCTATACTGGATTTCTTCCAAACTGATGGAAAGGTCACCCTCTATACTGCGGCCACAATCGCCCCACGGCACTCGCATTCCGCTACCATCGGTCACTGACTTTGGCTGTTTTATTCCTCCATAGGGAACACTTACAACAGGCATGTCCAAACTGTGTGCCTCCAGCTGTTGTGAAACTACACATACCAGCATGCCTTGCCATAGTTTTAGCATTCCTTAATAGCAAAACTGTGGCAAGGCATGATGGGACTGATTTACAACATTGGTGACGGCACATTTCTGTTCCCAATCTCAGTGGCGGGATCCAGACTATGGCCCTTATTCAGATCTGATCGCAGTACAAATTTGTTTGGAAAATGGGCAAAACCATGTGCACTGCAGGTGGGGCAGATGTAACATGTGCAGAGAGAGTTATTTCGTTTCTATTTGGGTTGACATGTAATGGTCAACCACTATTGGTCAACATAGACAATATGTCATCAAAGCAAATTGTCATCGTGAGTTTTTCACAATTATTTTTCCTTTTTTTTTTATATTTACTTTTCATAATTTGCCATTCACCGGGCTCAATACTATGTAATAAAGATTGGTGACCTCGGCCTCCAGCTGGGGTGAGCGAGGACGAAGCGGCAACTGAGGTGTCTAAGCGGAATGCGGGCACAGTTACAGTGACGGAACCTCAATGTTACAGTCATCTCACTAATGCGCAGGGCACTTGTGTCTTTTTATTTGTCAGCTATTCCAGCTTGTACAGTATAAGTTGCCAGACATTTGTTCCTTACATGCCAATCTGCTGCTATGGAATTACAGTCCAGGTTTTAAGGCTATCCATGCTTGAGCACTGGTGACTTAATTAGTCCATTTGCATTTAACCACCTGGGCAGAATGAACACTATTATCAGTGCTGAAATACAGACCACACTGTGCTAGAACCACCACAGCAGAGAGCGACACCCCAGGTGGGTAAGTGGAACTGCACGGGTTCTGAATGACGCAGAGTGCTAGAATGACGATTATGGGATGGATTCAAATGTTTTGTTGCGTCCAGACTCAAATGGCCATTTTTATCGCTCAGATTGTGTACTTTAACCCTTTGAGTGCCACCATCGCTGTGAGAGATGTGCAAAAATCCACTCCGTGCAGGGCAAGCTGAAATGTTGGCCCGAACACAGCTACAATTGAATAGCTCCATTGGGTGCCCTCTAGTGGCTGCCCCGTGTAATGATGAGAATCTGCCCCTATAATATATATTTTTCTCACGCGGACTCTGTATCGTCTCTACGTCTTCCCAGATTTGTCCATGTTTCTCTCTCTAAGAAACGTGACGTTCATCTTGTACCAGACCAGACATCATCGCTGAGTCCCTGGGTGCTCTGCCAGGACCTCGGGCTCAAACAAGTGTCCTTGCCAAGTCTTATCTTGTTGGCTGGGAATGCTGCGCCCCGAGGGGCTTTCATGAAATTAACATAATCTCTCCAACACGTTCCTATTTTCCTGCTATTTGATATTCAATCTGGAATGAAATGGCTCAGAAAATGGCCACGTCTTCTGCAATTATTACCTTCTGGTTATAAGTGGTCGTGTCAAGTGGCTCCGTCTGTCCAGAAATGGCATCTACCGTAACTGGCGCAACTCCTGGCATGCACAAGAAATGTTCTATCCCGAGGGCTATTGTACAGCGCTGTGGCATAGGCTGGCGCTACATTAATGGTTGATCCAACAATCCCATACCGGGGTCTGTGGACAGAAATACAGCTGTATGGGGTTTGTTATTTATATAGCGACATAGAATGATACATGTGCAGGATTGGTTTAGCTGGGCAAATTCTGAGTTTATTTCCCTTGTACGCAGAGAAAATTGTCAGCCAAGTAACTGAACCCCCCCCCCCCCCTTCATCCACACTCATTATAAGGGGGGTCTGCACTGACGTGATAGTACTATATGTAACTGACGGGCAGGGCCCTCTACCTTATGTGCTTCTCATTTTCCTACTTAAACCATCTTCGATGACACCAAATCCAGCGGTTCTCTGCCCCCTGATACTTATATCATGAACAGAATGTTCACTTGACAAATGTCATCGGTTAGTATGTTGGCAATGACTTCATGTTGACAGTTGGCATGTCGACAGTGCAGTTGTGTGGTGCCATTGCAATTGACTCTGACACAAAGCCTAGTACTAACATTGTAAACTTTATGACAGTGTTGTCATTCTGCCGATGTCGACATTCTGAATGTGGACATGACGAACGTATAGCATATCCTGTTTCGGGTGTAACTAGTTGGGCAAACCAAGGTCATGACCGGTCTTGCAATTACTTAAAGATTTGCAAATTGCGCCCAGTACTTTATTCCGTGTCCTCAGCGTGTGGAATCAGTAAATCATTCTCTGGGATTCCATAATCTTGTGTGTCAGTTATGGCAGCTGTATACTAGGTAGGTAGGGACATTGACCATCGATGAATCAAAATCATCGATGGTCTATGACCAATGTCGAATACTTTTGCTATCAGATGGTTTACCACGCTCAACAATTTTTTAAATCTTTTAACAAAAATTGCTGGGACATGGAGCTTAGCTCCGCCCCAATAATCATGAAGCCCTGCCCCCAGGCTCTCATTGGTCTACAACCTACTGAATTATAAAGCGGGATGACCATCATTGGGTAAAATTATTGATAGTTCTCTTGCAGACGGTTTCACACCTTAGAGATAATCTATCAATGTTGACCACCGATGGCCATCCATAATACTAGGTTCCTGTATCGGAGCATGACCTGTTTGTAAGTAGGGAGCAAGGCAAAAATGCTGTGACCCAGCGCAGCACCTGGTTCACAGCATGCTGCGCTGCAGGGGGCAGATGTATCATGCAGAGAGATTTAGATGTGGGAGGGTTGTGTCAAAAGTTTAGTGGTAAATTGCAGCGTAATGTTAATGAAACTGTCTGGGATCTGTGGCCTGTATTTGCTTACAGAATTTTGGACTCAATTTACTTCAAATGGAATGCGGTCATTAGGTCTACGGCAAGTTGGTCGACATGGGGATAGGTCGACATGGTTTCTAGGTCGGCATGGGTTTAGGTCAACACAAGCATTAGGTCGACATTGTCTAGGTCGACAGTCAAAAGGTCGACATGGGGTTTTTCACTGTTTTTTGAGCCGACATGTGCCGACAGGCGGTATTTCATGCCCTACCATCCACTAGGGCATGGTGGGAGAATAAAATAGTGTGTGAAGCGCAGCGAGGCACCGCGCCCGAAGCATGGCAAGCGCAGCGGGCGATGCGCGGAGATGTGGTGCACTTTAAACTGTGAAAAACCCCATGTTGACCTTTTGACTGTCGACCTAATGCTTGTGTCGACCTAATGCTTGTGTCGACCTGCACCCATGTCTACCTAAACCCATGTTCACCTTGTCCCATGTCAACTTAGAATCATGTCGACCTAACAGTGTTGACCTAATGACCGTTGACCAACTTGCTGTAGACCAAACGATCCCAACCCACTTCAAATAGCTCTGTTTCTAAATACAGCGCCATGATTTCCCAGCATCCTCATCCAGGAGGCGGGAGATCTGTCTACTCCTGCAAGGGATCCATAAAATCAGGAGTCTCCCTCAATTTCCTTTAGGCGACATGCAAAATCAGCCACTATTTACCCTGAAAGCAAAAATATAACTGTGTTGCGATGTGTTTGCACCCCTTGTCATGCCACGTGGTATGTTCCGGGGGAAAAAGTTCAGTTTTCTGTTTTTGCTTTGCCCTTAATGCATTTACATTGTAAACACCCCATAGTACATCTTAGTAGCCAGCAAAGTATTTTCCGTGCACCCACAACTGGCATTGTCTAAAGCCCACTGTACGCTCCTAATTGTGACTGCATGGAGCAGCGTAGGCGGCTGCTGGGGGAAGGGCTACAGCCTGGTATTGTGTTCTAGCAGTTACTGTAACACTGGAATGTGCTGGGATCAGTTCTCCTCGTTTTATTTTATTTATTACCAGTTATATATATAGCGCACACATATTCCGCAGTGCTGTACAGAGAATATTATTACCAGTAATTTATATAGCGCACACATATTCCGCAGCGCTGTACAGAGAACATTATTACCAGTTATTTATATATCGCACACATATTCCACAGCGCTGTACAGAGATTATTACCAGTTATTATATAGCGCACACATATTACGCAGCGCTGTACAGAGATTATTATTACCAGTTATTATATAGCGCACACATGTTCCTCAGCGCTGTACAGAGAATATTATTACCAGTTATTTATATAGCACACACATATTTCGCATCGCTGTACAGAGAATATTATTACCAGTTATTATATAGCGCACACATATTCCGCAGCGCTGTACAGAGACTATTATTACCAGTTATTATATAGTGCACACATATTCCGCAGCGCTGTACAGAGAATATTATTACCAGTTATTTATATAGCGCACACATATTCCACAGCGCTGTACAGAGAATATTATTACCAGTTATTATATAGCGCACACATATTCCGCAGCGCTGTACAGAGAATATCATCACCAGTTATTTATATAGCGCACACATATTCCATAGTGCTGTACAGAGATTATTGTTACCAGTTATTATATAGCGCACACATATTCCGCAGCGCTGTACAAAGAATATTATTACCAGCTATTTATATATCGCACACATATCCCACAGCGCTGTACAGAGAATATTATTACCGGTTATTTATATAGCGCACACATATTCCGCAGCGCTGTACAGAGATTATTGTTACCGGTTATTTATATAGCGCACACATATTCTGCAGCGCTGTACAGAGAATATTATTACCGGGTATTTATATAGCGCACACATATTCCGCAGCGCTGTACAAAGAATATTATTACCGGTTATTTATATAGCGCACACATATTCTGCAGCGCTGTACAGAGAATATTATTACCGGTTATTTATATAGCGCACACATATTCTGCAGCGCTGTACAGAGAATATTATTACCGGGTATTTATATAGCGCACACATATTCCGCAGCGCTGTACAGAGAATATTATTACCAGTTATTTATATAGCGCACACATATTCCGCAGCGCAGTACAGAGAATATTATTACCAGTTATTATATAGCGCACACATATTCTGCAGCGCTGTACAGAGAATATTATTACCGGGTATTTATATAGCGCACACATATTCCGCAGCGCAGTACAGAGAATATTATTACCAGTTATTATATAGTGCACACATATTCCGCAGCGCAGTACAGAGAATATTATTACCAGTTATTATATAGCGCACACATATGCATTGTACAGAGGTGATTTCAACACTCACATCAGTCCCTGCCCCAGTGGTGCTTACAATCTATATTCCCTACCCTGGGTGATTAACGTCTGTGGGGGCCCTGAACAAAAAAAATGTGCCCCCCCCCCCCCCACACACACACACGTTACGCACCACAATGACCGCACAGATCCCATCTGCAGACGAACGTTACGCACCACAGTGACCGTACAGATCCCGTCTGCAGATGCACGTTACGCACCACAGTGACCGTACAGATCCAGTCTGCAGATGCACGTTACGCACCACAGTGACCGCACAGATCCCATCTGCAGACGAACGTTACGCACCACAGTGACCGTACAGATCCCGTCTGCAGATGCACGTTACGCACCACAGTGACCGTACAGATCCAGTCTGCAGATGCACGTTACGCACCACAGTGACCGTACAGATCCCGTCTGCAGACACACGTTACGCACCACAGTGACCGTACAGATCCCGTCTGCAGACGCACGTTGCACCACAGTGACCGTACAGATCCAGTCTGCAGATGCACGTTGCGCACCACAGTGACCGTACTGATCCCGTCTGCAGACGCACCTTACGCACCACAGTGACCGTACAGATACCGTCTGCAGAAGCACGTTACGCACCACAGTGACCGTACAGATCCAGTCTGCAGATGCACGTTACTCACCACAGTGACCGTACAGATCCCGTCTGCAGACGCATGTTACGCACCACAGTGACCGTACAGATCCCGTCTGCAGACGCACGTTACGCACCACAGTGACCGTACAGATCCCGTCTGCAGACGCACGTTACGCACCACAGTGACCGTACAGATCCTGTCTGCAGACGCACGTTACGCACCACAGTGACCGTACAGATCCCGTCTGCAGACGCACGTTAAGCACCACAGTGACCGTACAGATCCAATCTGCAGATGCACGTTATGCACCACAGTGACCGTACAGATCCAGTCTGCAGACGCACGTTACGCACCACAGTGACCGTACAGATCCAGTCTGCAGATGCACGTTACGCACCACAGTGACCGTACAGATCCCGTCTGCAGACGCACGTTATGCACCACAGTGACCGTACAGATCCCATCTGCAGACGCACGTTATGCACCACAGTGACCGTACAGATCCAGTCTGCAGACGCACGTTACGCACCACAGTGACCGTACAGATCCCGTCTGCAGAAGCACGTTACGCACCACAGTGACCGTACAGATCCCGTCTGCAGACGCACGTTACGCACCACAGTGACCGTACAGATCCCGTCTGCAGACGCACGTTACGCACCACAGTGACCGTACAGATCCCGTCTACAGAATAATTTCCCTTAGAGACTGATATTGCTGCTTCCTCTTTCTGTCCTCCGCCGCTGAGTCTCCAATTCCCTTATTCATTACTTTTGATTACTGGTGATAAAACTGCATGTTTATTACAGCCTTTATTATTTCACCTTTGCCCTGCCCTAAACGCCCTCCCGTTCTCTTCCCCGGCTGTGACCGTATCATGTGAAGTCATTTTATGGGGCGAGGGGGGTGGGGGGGATTGGGGACTGGTTCTACACTGTCGCAATAGATTTCATGATGTTTTTGTGTGCCAGGATATTAATGGCTCAATACGAGCAGGGGTGTGTAAACGCTGAGCGTGCGCAGTGATCCGCAGGGTCGCCAGATTCCACAATAGCAATCTATAAGGGATCCACCGGTAACGGAATCACCTTTACTGTTGTACATGTAAATGTAAGCGTATTAGGGCGAGAGAGAATTACTTATGGCTGTTAAGTCTCCGTATTTCCAAAATATAAACCCTGATATACTGTAATGCGCTGATCGGACGCCTGTATACAGTATTCGTTGCTCTATATGTAAATTATTAAACGCCTGACCATTATATTGGAGTCCTATTATAAAATATGGGGTCACATGATTAATAACGCCGACATCGTGTACGCAGTTGTGGACATTGACAGCCAAAAAATTTGAAAAACCTGTCGACCTCTTTTTTTTAATGTCAACGTTTTGACCCTGTCGACCTATTGCATTGACCTTTTGGGGTCAACTTGTTGACTGTCTATGTAGACACTGTCTATCGTAAGCTGGCCACACACTTATGCGATTTTGCCCCTTTTCACCCCATTCCGATGGATCGGGCCGAGAAATTGGGCAAATCGCGTGTGTTAGATCATTTCCTTTCCGATGCGAAGTCCCGCGTGCATTGTATCAGAGCCGCTAGATCGCAAGCGCTGCAGCGCATCCATTGCCAGGTGCCCATCGCAATCTTAGACTGCTATTTTCCTGAAATACTTTGTGCTGCTGTCAACAGTCCAATTCTTGGAATTGGCTGCGGGTTATTTTATTTAGACCAGTTTGCAATTGTGGAAGTTGCTAAAAAGGGCGACACTAGCATGTCCTCTTCTCTTGTGCATGCCTGCTGTGCAACATGTATGTAAATGGACGGGTTTGAGCCTTGTTGGAGAAATGCGTTCTATAAATAGAATATAATAACTATTTCTTTGCTGGGCTGCTCTAGAAAATAATGGTGATTAGCAATCGTCAGAATTTCCAGCATCAAAGCTTGTGCTTTGATTTTAGCTGCTTCCGATAAGTTTTCTGCGGACGTAATTGGACGAGGCTGCTGGAAACGCGCACGCAGCCCCTCGCTGAGTAATCGTTTCTCGGTTTGTGCCAGAGACGCTGATGTCTCCACTGGAAAAATCAATTCTGGGAAACCAGATGAGAAAGCAGCATGTAGTGCCACAGTCTGCAGATCCTCTCCAGCCCCGGGTTGGCTGCTAGCTCAGTCCCCTTCTCTATGTGGTCGCTGGCATGTGGCCTTTGTCTTGTATTAAAGCACAAGAATGATTATACAGCACCGGATATAAGTGTGCACAGGGTCATGTGACTTGTTCCTCCGGTCTCGGATGAGTCCATCTTGTAGTGTTGGGAATGCTCTTGTTGACCAGGACCTGGGAAGCTGCAGTGTACGAAGTGTCATGTTTATATATTGAAGTGTGCACGCAAATGGAGCACTATTTGTAGGCGCATGTAATGGCGATGTTGGACGCTAGTTATCAGTCTGTACGTGGTTACCGCTCTCTTATGCGGATCAAAACCGCATGCAGAGATAGATTTTTTTGGGCGGGCGATCCCAGGAGGTACCAGACGCAGGAGTGTGATTAGGGTCTGAAGACTCAGTAGTGATGATGGACAATGATGGTGCATCTGAGACCACAATGATACTACATAGTATTTTGATGCCCGGAGTCTTCCATTTGTTGCCCCTCCCCTGAGGTACCAGCGCTGGTTATGGCCGCATGCCTCTTCCGTGGGGCCTCTATATCTGTCACCAGCATGATTATATGACTTGTACAATGCAATAGTCGTGCTCCTTGTACTGATAATAAGAAGCTATCATGTCATTTTCTTCCAATTAATGCCTTTACTTGTCCTATTAGAAGAAGCAGGTGTAATATGAATGCATTCCCCGAATGCCACTGTTCAGCATTGAGCGGATAGCTCCATTGTCCTTCTAAAACTCCATTGTGACCCCTGTGAGCTCACCGCGGTGAAATCGTTTTACGCCACAGCATAGGCCGCTACAGAGCAGTATATATTACCGGTGTACGGGAGACACAACGCTAATAGCTGCCTAGGAATTGCAAAGCTTGCCGAATTGGCCGCTTATAAATCAGACACGTTTTGTTCTACTCCAAAGATACGATCCCCCCCCCCCCCCCCCCCCGTCTCTGCAAGCATTTCCCCTTTTTGCATTTTGAAAGAATACAGAGTCTTAAGTGACAGTCTGAGAACATCTAGAAGCCTTATTAATGGTTCTTGTCTCCTCTCCTTCCACAGAAATGTATGGCTCTAATTGAGAATGCAAGGAAGTGATAATACAGCCTTCAGCCTAGAAATAAGTGCCCCGGGCCAATACAGGCTGGCGGGGGTGCGTGGGGGGTGGGGGGAGTCATGCACTCAGCTGACTGTAATGTAAATGCTTCCGAGTGATACTGCAAGCTGGATGTTCTGGTCATTATAAACAAATACACCCCCCCCCCCCCGCAATCAATAGACTTCCTAAACCCTGTATATATGTGTGTGTGTTTAATATATATAATCTCCAACTACTCCTTACCTCTATGAGGGGAAGTACCGCCACTGGCCACTACAGGCCACTCAACTGACCAAATGATTCCTTTGTGTGCTTAAAGATGTCATAACAGAAAGTGAAAGTAATTTTTGCAGGGACACTTGCTGGATATGGAGAGAAGGTGCCGTGAGAGATTGGTGGAAGGAGCAGATAGGTGGAGAGTTTGTGGGCTAAAAACTGTCACAACTCAAAGTGATAGTAAAACTGTCACAGCTCAGAGTACATTGCAGAAGCCCTCACTTTACTTGGCTTCTAACTAGTTAATTATATTCCACCTTCATGTTACTTTTTCTTTCCTGTTGGATCTTGTGTTGCTGTTTAAATGACAATTTACAATATGAATTCCCCATCGGAGTTGGTGGCAAGTGGATAGGAAATCATTATCCGCCAAGTGGCCCTTTACCTAAACTTTTACCTAAACTTTTTGGAATCGTATACAACTGGAGTACCAGCGTTGGTTTCCCGGCACCCCTGGGCTCAAACGATTATTACTGATGAATTCAGAGAAATAATTATTCAATAAAGTAAATTGTGCGTAGGTGTCACGGGTCATGTAATGTGGTGGACAGGGGCCTGTGTGTTTTGCTCAAATTTGCACAACGACTAATTATCGCATGACTGTGCGAGCGTCTGGGCCACAGCAACCGCGCACGGCGGCACACATCGATAAAAGTCAGCAAATGTTCTGGCCACAGTTTGATTGACAGGAAGCTGGCGTTTGGGGGCGGCAACCAGGAATTTTCAGGGTTGGTGTGTGATGTCAGCACCGGGTTACTCCGCCTGATTCTGTAGCAGAGTTGTGTAAGGTTTGGGAAGCACAGTGTTATCCGTTTAGGCACTTTTGGTAGCGGTGTATATAATATATACATATCACACCCCTCAGGCTGAAGCTCCACTCGGAATAACTAAAACAATAAATAAATATACATATAGAATATTTTATCTAAACGTCCAATTTTTAGAATTTTCGGAACTGGCAGCCGCCTGTCAGCGATGATTAATGCGGTGGCCGTGTCCACAAGGTCTGATTTAGCGTGATTTAATACACTGTTTTCCTTTATCCTTCTCCTCCTCCTCTCCGTGTATAAATATGACAAGGACTAATGCCACTCTTCAGTAGATTGGACCCCCGGGTAGTATAAAGAGGTTATTAAAAGGGCAATAGGATGATAAATTAGATTCCCCCACCCCCCTTCATTCCTCCTGCCTGTATGAGGAGCAGGTCGGCTATTCCTGAGCGCGAGAATCGGCGATATAGGGGACATTTGTCACCTCCAATGATCCGGGTGGTTACTGTGCAACTTCTGGTTATTTATTTATTTAGAACCGTTGCACATTTACATGACAATGGGATGCTTGTCGCTGATTGGTTAGTGATACTTTCATTGTGATGTGCTTGGTTTTACATATACCAGGTATTAGTCGTGTTCCGTTACACAGCAAGATGTATGTGCTATACGTGTATCTATAGAACCACGCGGAATTATTTGAAAGCATTTTAATTGGTGTCTGATGGGCTCGTTTAGGGTAAATCAAAAGCTGAATGTCTTTCCTGAATTTAAGGATCTATTTATCAAACAATAATTCAGTGATACCTGCTGGCGATACAGTGTTACGCCCCATACACACTAAGCGATATTTTAAACAATATCGCACATTTCCCCCCTCTTGAGTCATCTCGTTAAGATATATCACTTAGGGGGTTATTCTGGTTCACTCGGAAAGGCACAATCACTCTCTAATGGATAAAACAATGTGCACTGCAGGTGGGGCTGATGTCAGCTAGCGTCACTTCCGGTTCCGGTTAAACGGAGGTGGAGGGATCACGTGATCGCGGAGTTTTATGACGCCAAGAGGACCTGGTGATAGTAGTAAAGAGCGGACTGACACCATGGGGATTGTGCAATTTATTTAGTACTGATGCTGCTAAGTTTTAAGTAAAAAATATGATGAATGTTCGAATAATTGATGTATTTTATTGTACAAATAGGATGATTTGATGTTTTTATCATATGTTTTTATTAAGTGACATGGATAAATCCGGTACTGGTTTGTAATTTGTTTGCTGTTACCATGTGATATGTTTGGGTATAAATATCTGCCCAGTGCTGCTGACCTCCACACCTTGGAAAAGGGCATCTAAGTGCCCGAAACGCGTTGCATGAGTGGAGGACTGTCATCCTGTACCTTGGAGTGCTGATACCTGTATTTTCCATCTCAGGAGTACCCACTGTAGCTCATACCGGGTGAGCTGGAGTATGGTTGTTGTACCCTCCAGGACGGGCGGACTGGTTTTTAAAGCTTTTTATCTTTTGTATTTGTACTGCGAATAAAACCCTTTTGGACTATATTTGGAACCATTGGGAGTTTGGAGTCTTTCCAGTCTGTGAAGGTCGATTAGGAGTACCCTAAAGAAACCTTTCAAGGAAAATAGGGCACCTTATGCAGGTGAGATCCTAAATTGACGGGTTTACAGTTGGAGATGGTGTATCGAAAGAAACCTTTACGTGCCTATAGGGCCTTGATAAAAGGTCAGTGATTGGGATCAGCAGAAGTATAGGCGAACCCTCTGCTGTGGAATACATCTGATGGTTTCTCTCTTCTGCCTTTCTGTATATTTACATTTGGAGAGAAAATACCCACTGGGAAAGAAGAGGTCCCGGATGTGTTACCTTTAGAGTGGGACAGCGCGTCTGAAATTGCCACCTTTTGGGTATTCTGATGTAACATGTGCAGAGAGATTTAGATTTGGGTGTTTTGTGAGTGATTGTGCCATTCCGAGTGTATCAGAATAACCCCCTTATAGTGTATAAGCTACATATCTGCAGTGTAAGCTAGTGAGCAGGACCCTCCTACCTCCATGTTAGTTTGTTACTACCCTGTTTGCTTCATCACTGTTTTCAATTGCAAAGCGCAACGGAATCTGCTGCGCTGTATAAGAAACTGTAAATAGTCCGCCCAGTATCCCGTATGTGTCCAGGTTATATTCCCACCCTGCGTTCAGGTTTGTATCTGCAGTGTCTCTGGTGTGTGTTGTGTAGGAAACTCCCTGGGGTGCGTCTGTTTGGCGCCCGGGAAGCATGGGGGATAGCAGGACGCTGTGTTATTGCTTTGGAGCATCATCCAATGAACCTCGGACCCTGTGACCTCACCGCTAATGCGTTTAGCAGCGGAAAATCAGTGCAAACAAGTTTTTAGTTGGCTGCACACATCAGTCAGGAGCAAATTGCTATTGAACAGGGCAGTGATGTCTGATAACTGTATTAACGCCGCTGTGGATTATTTCCCATCCTGTCCATCAGGGACCAAATGGGTTTTTATAAGAGATCACCGCGACTGACGGCAGCATCCTGATTCGACAAAGACGCGCTTGTTCCGACTCGCAAGACTGAATGGATCATTACACGCAGTAGATCGTTTTCATTTTCTCAATGGAAATCTAATTTCTTTCACCAAATGATGTAAAGACTTTAAAAAGTGTGTGGTTGTGGGGGGGGGGGGGGGGGGGGATCCCTAAAGTCGGTGAAGGCAAGGTGCAACACTACAAATCCCAGCATGATCTGCCACAGCTTTAACATACCCTAACCGCAAGGTTGTCGCAGGGCATGCTGGAATTTGTAGTGCCACAGCAGCATACCCTACAGTATTTTCCCAGATGCTTTTGTGTATGTACTGTAGCTCTAGAATGCGCTACTGCGCAGTCTCCATAATGCTTCCATTAGGGAGGCATCAGCCGTTTCCCAAGATGGCCACTTTTTGGTACGGGATGGCCATCGACCATCGATGATTAGAAATCATCGATGATTTATGGCCGATGTTGAATAGTTTTGCCATCGATGGGGGAGAACCAGATGGTTTCCCACCGTCGATGTCAAGCTTAAACGAATAGTTTAATTTTTGCTTTTTCCCCAAGGTGTCGGGACACAGAGCATAGCTCCTCTCCCGGCACCCATGAAGCCCAGCCCCCGCATTTTTATTGGCCCACAGACCAATCAATCAAAGAAAATGGATGACCATCGATATGTAAACGCATCGATTGGCCATCCATTGAATATTTATACACAAAAGTAGGGATGGCAAAGGCAACGATGGCCATCCTACTTTTTGGTCTTCGGTGCATGGGAAGCGCTATCTTATCGCTACGTTAGAGCACCTACATTGATTTATGGATGACCTCACTCATGTACCTTTCACCTTCATGCAGCAGGGGCCACTGCAGTCAAGACGTATGGGATAGTGTAGGTGTTCGGAGGAGTAGCACTTTAAGTAAAACTTTCACGATACAGGCTCCTCCCTACTCTATCCCCCCCAGGACTCCAGTCTTAGAAAAAGTGCCGGAGGAGTAGGTCTCCTCGGACCTGTCTCCTGAGGGGGATTAGGTTCTTTTGTGGTGATACTTAGTGTCACTGAAGCTGAGGACAGGCAGACTCTGCTGGACGGAGTCTGCCTGCTACGTGGATGCCTGGAGGGGGCTGGTTGACACTGCACGCAGTGTCCCTCCAGTACCCGACCACCGGAGCTTCAGTTCCGGGGACCCGCCGCAGCTGCGTGCGGCTGGCGTTACGGGTCCACGGTCAGCGCCACACTCCAGGTCGGCGGACATGCAGATAAAGGTGGCGGGGACCGGAGTAGCGCACCGGTTCAGGCGAGAGCTGTAGCCGCTGCGTGCAGCGTGCTGGGGGAGCCTTCAGAAGCGTGAGTATGAGCCGGCTTCTATGCAGGAGCCGCGCTATCTATAGTTAAAATTGCCGCGTCTGCTCCGTCTTCGCGCCGTAGCGGGGGGGCGGAGCTAGCGGTGACGTCAGACGCGAGCCTCAGTATTAACTGGGCTGCTTGTAGAAGGTCTCCCTCTCACTACTACGGTATCTCTCAGCTTGTCAGCGGTGGTGGCAGTGCCCGGACCCGGTTTTCTGCACCCCTGTGATTGCGCTCCTTCCCAGGACATCAGAGGCTGTCTGTAAGTCAGCGGAAGGGATAACTCGCATACACACACTTAATTGATAGGGAAGAGGCTTCTCCCTTTTCTTTCCCTTATCCCAGGTTTTGGTCTGTTAGGCTGGTTTCCTGGGGTTAGTGGGGCTGTGTGTGTGTGTGTGTGTGTGTTTTTGTGGTATTGTGTCTCTGCGTTTGCTATTTTCTTTCAGAATGGCAGGAAAGGCAGCCTCTAAGGCTGCTCAGAAAGTGTATACTTGCAAGAAGTGCAAGGAACACTTTACACAGCACATTAAGGGTGCTGTCTTGTGTGAGGTTTGTCACTCAGAGTCACAGAAGCCTGTTAGGGCAGAGTCTTCTAGGGCTCAGCCAGCAGGTGATTTATTTCAATCTGTTTTGGCAGATTTAGCTGCTGAGTTATCTGCTTCCCGTAGGGAAAGGGAGAGTTTGCAGTCTCAGATCAGCAAATTGTCTTCGTCAGAGCCGGCTTGGGCTAGGACTCTTATTCAGTCGGTAGACTCATTAAGCCATGCTGTTGCGGGTCCTTCACAGCAGCAGGAGTTTCCAATGCCCCTTAAAAGAACCCTGGCGACTGTTTATCAGTCAGGGGATTCTGATGAAGAGCAGTTGGAGGAAGGGGAGTTCCCTGGGGATCTGGATCCTGAGCCTCCTCTTCATTAGTCGGGGGAGGATTCTCTGGGGGTGGAAGGCCTTATCAGGGCCGTAAGATCTACGCTTAATATTGCGGAGGTGGAGGCTCCGGCTCAAACCTCTATTTTTGGTCGTACCACAAAGCAGGTGGTTAATTTTCCAGATTCGGCTGAGCTTGATAGGCCGTTACTGGATATTTGGAAATCCCCTGACAAGAAATTTCAATTGTCTAGGCGTATAAAGTCTTTGTACCCTTTTTCCGATTCTTCAAGGGAGAAATGGGAGATCCCTCCGCCTGCTGATGTTTCTCTTTCCCGTCTCTCAAAGCGCACTACGCTACCAGTGCCAGGTGCCGTGACTTTGAAGGAAGCTCCGGATCGCCGTTTAGAGACTACGGTAAAGGCCATTTACTCCATTTCAGGGGCCCTTCTCAGACCAGCGTTGGCCTCGGCTTGGGTCAGCAAGGCTATGGAGAGTTGGGCCGGTGAGTTGGTTGAAGGAATTCAGTCCAACAGGCCCAGGTCGGAGCTTCTCCCTTTAGCGGAGTTTCTGAAGGATGCGTCCGCGTATTTAGGTGGGGCGGCCGCGGACATTACAGAGTTAGGGGCAAAAGTTTCTGCCCAGGCGGTTTTAGCCAGACGGTCTGTCTGGTTGCGCTCGTGGCATGCGGAGGCTGAAATAAAGAAGGCGGTGGAGGCGTTACCCTTCACAGGGGACATGCTCTTTGGCCCTGAGTTGGATAGGCTTATTGCTCAGGCCACCGGTGGGAAGTCTGCTTTCCTTCCTTCTTCCGCTCCTCCGCCTAAACGAGTTTTTTCTGCTCCGTCCTTTCGGGCCTTTCGGGGTTCGTCCAGTTCAAGAGGAAGAGGCCGTGGAGGTTTCTCGTCCTTTCGAGGACATAGAGGTAGAGGAGGTAGGATTGCTTCCGCCTCCAATCCCGCTGTCGCCCGCAGAGCAGACCCTAAGCCCGACAAGCCTGTGGCATGACGGGCTCCCCGCCCATTTGGGGGATCCCACAGTGGGCGCAAGATTGTCTCTTTTTCTGCAGGCCTGGAAAACTCATTGCAGAGACAGTTGGGTGCTCCAAATTGTGGCTCTCGGCTACAAATTGGAGTTTGTTTCTCACCCGCCAGAAAAATTCTTTACAATAGGGCTTCCGTTGTCTCCAGAGTCGCGGGAGGCTCTGACAGACTCTATTCAAAAACTTCTGGTTACTACTCCAGTGTGTTTCTAGTCCCGAAGCCAGACGGTTCGGTTCGTCCGATCCTGAACCTAAAACATTTAAACAACTACATCCAGTACCACAAGTTCAAAATGGAGTCCATTCGTTCAGTAATAGCAAATTTGGAGAAGGGGGAATATCTTCTTTCTCTAGACATCAAAGATGCCTATTTACATGTTCCCATTTGGGAACCACATCAGAGGTTTCTTCGTTTTGCTATTCGAAAGCTACATTTCCAGTTCAGGGCCCTTCCGTTCGGGCTGTCGTCCGCACCAAGGGTATTCACCAAAGTTATGGCCTGCATGACATCAGTCCTTCGGACTCAGGGAGTGACGATAATTCCATATTTGGACGATCTCCTCTTGAAAGCTCCTTCTCCGGAGAAGCTGGAGAGGGATGCTTTGTTGACATGCAAATTCCTAGTTCAGAATGGATGGATTCTAAACTTCAAAAAGTCTCAACTGTTACCGAAACAGAGACTTTTGTTCCTGGGCCTCATTTTCGACACCAGTTTGGAGAGAGTGTTTCTGCCAAGGGAGAAGGCGTTAACTCTTCAGAGGAGGGTCAGACAAGTTCTGCTCCCTCGCAGGGTATCTGTGCATCTGTGCACCAGACTACTGGGTCTGATGGTAGCGTCTTTCGAGGCTCTCCCCTATGGCAGGTTCCACTCAAGAGCCTTTCAGCACAGCATGTTGGCCCAATGGTCCGGGTCCCATCTACATCTGCACAGGACCATTGTTCTGAGCCTGGAGGCACGAAGATCTCTCCGCTGGTGGCTCAGCATGGACAATTTGTTAGAAGGACGCAGTTTCAAAACTCACTCGTGGACTGTGGTCACGACAGATGCCAGCCTGCGGGGCTGGGGGGCGGTGACGCAGGGTCACACTTTCCAGGGTCGTTGGTCCGCCCAGGAGTCGAGTCTTTCAATCAATGTGCTGGAGTTGAGAGCGATCAGGTGGGCCTTGTTTCAGGCTCACGACCTGCTTGTAGGAAAGGCGGTGAGGATTCAGTCCGACAATGCGACGGCTGTCGCATACATAAACCGTCAGGGCGGAACCAGGAGTCGAGCAGCGATGAAGGAGGTTCGTCCCATTCTGGAATGGGCAGAGCTCTATGCTCTCGATTTTTCAGCAATTTTCATTCCGGGGGTGGAAAATTGGGAAGCGGATTTCCTCAGCCGTCAGGTGTTCCATCCCGGGGAGTGGGCCCTCAACAAGGAGGTCTTCAGCATGATAACCAGGAGGTGGGGATCTCCTCAGATAGACCTCATGGCCTCCAAATTGAATCACCAACTTCCAGTGTACTGTGCCAGGTCTCTCGACCCTGCTGCAGTGGCAGTGGATGCTTTGGCAGTGCCATGGGACTACGACCTCATTTATTTGTTTCCCCCGTTTCCCTTGATTCCAAGGGTACTCAAACGAGTGAAGCAGGAAGCGGCCACGGTCATCCTAGTGGCCCCGGATTGGCCGAGGAGATCGTGGTATTCAGTTCTTCAGAGCTTACTGATAGACAGGCCTTGGCGACTGCCTCTGAGGTCCGATCTGTTACATCAGGGTCCGTTCGTTTACCCAGACTTAGCTCGGCTTCGTTTGACGGCTTGGCTGTTGAGGCCGAGTTGCTCAAGAGAAGAGGTATGCCGCAGTCGGTAATCCCTACAATGATCAGAGCAAGGAAGGAGGTTACTTCCTCTCATTATTATCGGATTTGGAGGTCATATGTGAAGTGGTGCGAATCTAGAGGTGCACCAAAGGCCGTGTTTAATTTGGCAAGATTTTTGGAATTCCTGCAGTCAGGTTTGTCGGCTGGTTTGCGTTTGTCTTCTTTAAGGGTTCAGGTCGCGGCTCTCTCGGTTTTCTTTCACCGCCGTTTGGCCCTGATTCCGGAGGTGCAAACTTTTTTGAAGGGGGTGTTGCGTATCCAACCACCGTTTTCAGCACCTACTGAGCCTTGGGATCTGTCCATTGTTTTGTCATTTCTTAAATCTAACGTTTTTGAGCCGTTACAGTCTACAGATTTGAAGTTTCTGACCTGGAAGACAGTCATGCTTTTGGCTTTGGCGTCGGCTCGTCGCGTTTCAGAGTTGGGAGCTTTGTCATGTAAGCCTCCTTTTCTGATTTTTCACAATGATAGGGCAGAGTTGCGTACTTCTAAAGGTTTTCTGCCTAAGGTGGTTTCATCTTTTCATGTTAATGAACCCATAGTGGTTCCAGTTCTTTCAGGGGAGGATCGGCTACTGGATGTAGTTCGGTCCCTGAGAATTTATGTTTCTCGTACGAGGCTTGTGCGAAAATCAGATTGTCTTTTCGTTTTGTACGATGCGGTCAAAAGGGGGTGGCCTGCATCGAAACAGACTTTGGCCAGGTGGATTTGTCTCACAATCCGTGAGGCATATCGTCATTGTAATCAGACGCTGCCGGGTACTGTATCGGCTCATTCTACTAGGTCAGTGAGTACCTCTTGGGCTGTGGCCAGAGGGGTTCCTTTGACTCAGATTTGTAGAGCAGCCACCTGGGCCGGTGTGAATACTTTTGCACGTTTTTACAGATTTGACACGTTTGCCAGTACGGCAATGTCATTTGGGAAAGCGGTTTTGCAGGAGTCCCAGCGCTCTCCCGCCCGGGAGTAGTGCTTGGGTATTATCCCATACGTCTTGACTGCAGTGGCCCCTGCTGCATGAAGGTGAAATAAGGAATTTGGTACTCACCGGTAATTCCCTTTCACCGAATCAGCAGGGGCCACTGCACGCCCTCCCGAGGCTAGTCCTCCTGCCATCCTGTTTTGGCGTTTTTTCTGTTATTTTGTTTTGTTGAATGAGTTATAAGTGTTGGTTAAGTGGTGTCTAACTTAACCTTGGGCTTTTTCGGTTTTTCTTTGTCCTTACCGGAGGCTTCGGTCGCTCATCTCCTCTCGGACACAGTTTTTCTAAGACTGGAGTCCTGGGGGGGATAGAGTAGGGAGGAGCCTGTATCGTGAAAGTTTTACTTAAAGTGCTACTCCTCCGAACACCTACACTATCCCATACGTCTTGACTGCAGTGGCCCCTGCTGATTCGGTGAAAGGGAATTACCGGTGAGTACCAAATTCCTTATTTCTAAATAGATGGAAGCAGGATTCTGTGAAATCCTGGACTGTAAATGATGCTTTTAACCCATTAATAGTTTCTGTGACCAGTTGCTACAAGCTCGCCCAGTACATCGTAATACCTGCTCTTTACAGTGATCTGCTGCTGATTGTTAGAGCGTGAAGCCTGCATTATAAGTTACCTGTCCTGCATTATTATACAGCACTATGTAAGGGAACGGGACAGAAGTATTGGCTTCCGAGGCCACCTGACTTACTAACAGCTTTATTGGTACTGTCAGACCCTGGCAACATGAATAGCGTTACACATCCATCTGATAGTAGTACCATTGCACAAAAAGGGAATCATGTAAGACCGAATGAGGGGTAATGCTGGGGCCAGGGGACAGGCGACTTCCTGGAGAATGGGGACAATGTTTCACATTTCTCATTTAATTGCACCTTATTATACAAAGTACAGAATGGCTTCTATTTCTGTACAGTAACTTGCATATCCTTTCATGGTTTTAATGGCCTAATTGCTTTCATTAGCATAGCAATTTACTATGCATTTTTAGCAGAGTGTTAATCAATTGTAATCCATTTTTGATAAAACTGCATTATAAATCGTCACAAAGGCGGCTGGGAACGTGCGTCTCTGCTGAGGATCCCACGCGCCCCTGGGCTTACTTATATAATGAGTTATGGGAAGGCGATTATCTGCTAATTCCTTGTTCTGCAGAAGATGCCAGCCCACCATTACACGCTACACGTGTCCCCGCAAGCCGACTCGCTTTACATATGTAACGGCCACGTAACGCTGCTCTGTTCCACAATGCTACGGTATAAAGGTCGACAGTGTCTATGTTGACCCCAAAAAGGTCAACATAGATAAAAGGTCAAAACAGTCAAAATATCAACATGCCAATGGTCGACACATCAATAGGTCAGTGTTGTTTTTTTGTGGTTTCAAATTTTATCATTTGGACATAAAATTAGGGGTAAATTTACTAAGATAGGCGTTCTATTCCTCTATGTTACCCATAGCAACCATGCTGTATACGGAGCAGACTGCTCTGAGTGATGTGATATGTGACACCTGTATACTGCGTGTGACTGAGGCTGTATACGGAGCAGACTGCGCTGAGTGATGTGATATGTGACACCTGTATACTGCGTGTGACTGAGGCTGTATACGGAGAAGACTGCTCTGAGTGATGCGATGTGACACCTGTATACTGCGTGTGACTGAGGCTGTATACGGAGCAGACTGCGCTGAGTGATGTGATATGTGACACCTGTATACTGTGTGTGACTGAGGCTGTATACGGAGCAGACTGCGCTGAGTGATGTGATATGTGACACCTGTATACTGCGTGTGACTGAGGCTGTATACGGAGCAGACTGTGCTGAGTGATGTGATATGTGACACCTGTATACTGTGTGTGACTGAGGCTGTATACGGAGCAGACTGCGCTGAGTGATGTGATATGTGACACCTGTATACTGCGTGTGACTGAGGCTGTATACGGAGCAGACTGTGCTGAGTGATGTGATATGTGACACCTGTATACTGTGTGTGACTGAGGCTGTATACGGAGTAGACTGCGCTGAGTGATGTGATATGTGACACCTGTATACCGCGTGTGACTGAGGCTGTATACGGAGCAGACTGTGCTGAGTGATGTGATATGTGACACCTGTATACCGCGTGTGACTGAGGCTGTATACGGAGCAGACTGCGCTGAGTGATGTGATATGTGACACCTGTATACTGCGTGTGACTGAGGCTGTATACGGAGCAGACTGCACTGAGTGATGTGATATGTGACACCTGTATACTGTGTGTGACTGAGGCTGTATACGGAGCAGACTGTGCTGAGTGATGCGATATGTGACACCTGTATACTGTGTGTGACTGAGGCTGTATACGGAGCAGACTGCACTGAGTGATGCGATATGTGACACCTGTATACTGTGTGTGACTGAGGCTGTATACAGAGCAGACTGCGCTGAGTGATGTGATATGTGACACCTGTATAGTGCGTGTGACTGAGGCTGTACACGGAGCAGACTGTGCTGAGTGATGGGATATGTGACACCTGTATACTGTGTGTGACTGAGGCTGTATACAGAGCAGACTGCGCTGAGTGATGTGATATGTGACACCTGTATAGTGCGTGTGACTGAGGCTGTATATGGAGCAGACTGCGCTGAGTGATGCGATATGTGACACCTGTATACTGTGTGTGACTGAGGCTGTATACGGAGCAGACTGCGCTGAGTGATGCGATATGTGACACCTGTATACTGTGTGTGACTGAGGCTGTATACAGAGCAGACTGCGCTGAGTGATGTGATATGTGACACCTGTATACTGCGTGTGACTGAGGCTGTATATGGAGCAGACTGCGCTGAGTGATGTGACACCTGTATACTGTGTGTGACTGAGGCTGCATACAGAGCAGACTGCGCTGAGTGATGTGATATGTGACACCTGTATAGTGCGTGTGACTGAGGCTGTATACGGAGCAGACTGCGCTGAGTGATGGGATATGTGACACCTGTATACCGTGTGTGACTGAGGCTGTATACCGAGCAGTCTGCGCTGAGTGATGTGATATGTGACACCTGTATACTGCGTGTGACTGAGGCTGTATACGGAGCAGACTGCGCTGAGTGATGAGATGTGACACCTGTATACTGCGTGTGACTGAGGCTGTATACGGAGCAGACTGCACTGAGTGATGTAATATGTGACACCTGTATACTGTGTGTGACTGAGTCTGTATACGGAGCAGACTGTGCTGAGTGATGTGATATGTGACACCTGTATACTGCGTGTGACTGAGGCTGTATACGGAGCAGATTGCACTGAGTGATGTGATATGTGACACCTGTATACTGTGTGTGACTGAGGCTGTATACGGAGCAGACTGCGCTGAGTGATGTGATATGTGACACCTGTATACTGTGTGTGACGGAGGCTGTATACGGAGCAGACTGCGCTGAGTGCTGTGATGTGTGACACCTATATGCTGCGTGTGACTGAGGCTGTATACGGAGCAGACATTGCTGAGTGATGTGATATGTGACACCTGTATGCTGCGTGTGACTGAGGCTGTATACGGAGCAGAATGCGCTGAGTGACACCTGTCACATCACATCACAGCTGGTAATGGAAGCTTCTATGGCTTCCATTACCACCTTTATGCTGATGATACCCTAATCTATCTCTCCTCCCACGACCTATCCCCATCACTCCTATCCAAGGTCTCTGAATGCCTCACGGCCATCTCAGCCTGGATGACCCAACGCTTCCTGAAACTAAACTTGGCTAAAACTGAACTTCTAATCTTCCATCCCCCGAACATCCCCTCTTCTCCCACTATCTCCATCAGCGTTGGTGAAACCGAGATCACCTCCACCGACCAAACGCGCTGCCTCGGTGTCATCATTGACTCCTCCCTCTCTTTCACCCCCCACATTTGTGCTCTCTCACAGTCTTGCCGTTTCACCCCCACAACATCTCGCACATCAGACCATTCCTCTCCACTGACGCAACCAAAATTCTCATTCACTCTCTTGTCATCTCCCGCCTTGACTACTGCAACATCCTTCTCTCTGGGCTACCTCTCGCCCGCCTCGCACCTCTCCAATCCATTCTTAACGCTGCTGCTAGGCTCATCTTCCTCTCCCGCCGCTCTACCTCTGCCTCCCCCCTCTGTCTATCTCTTCACTGGCTCCCCATTCCTTTCCGAGTTCTCTTTAAACTCCTCACCACCATCTACAAGGCTCTCTCCTCCTCCACCGCTCCTTACCTCTCTTCACTGATCTCTATCCACACTCCCTCCCGTCCTCTTCGCTCCGCCGCTGACTGACCTCTCACCTAATCACCTCCTCCCACTCCCGTGTCCAAGACTTCTCCCGCGCTGCCCCCCTACACTGGGGGTGTTTCAGGAACACATATCTGACAGGGACGCTGACTGCGCTGGCCGCGGGAACACTATGCTACTTCTGACAGGGACGCTGACTGCGCTCGCCGCGGGAACACTATGCTACTTCTGACAGGGACGCTGACTGCGCTCGCCGCGGGAACACTATGCTACTTCTGACAGGGATGCTGACTGCGCTGGCCGCGGGAACACTATGCTACTTCTGACAGGGACGCTGACTGCGCTGGCCGCGGGAACACTATGCTACTTCTGACAGGGTCGCTGACTGCGCTGGCTGCGGGAACACTATGCTACTTCTGACAGGGACGCTGACTACGGTGGCCGCGGGAACACTATGCTACTTCTGACAGGGACGCTGACTGCGCTGGCAGCGGGAACACTATGCTACTTCTGACAGGGACGCTGACTGCGCTGGCTGCGGGAACACTATGCTACTTCTGACAGGGACGCTGACTGCGATGGCCGCGGGAATACTATGCTACTTCTGACAGGGACGCTGACTGCGCTGGCTGCGGGAACACTATGCTACTTCTGACAGGGTCGCTGACTATGCTGGCCGCGGGAACACTATGCTACTTCTGATGGACTACGCTAACAGTGCGAACACTACGCTGATTCTGACAGGGCCGCTACACTAACTACGTAACGGGCGCCGTGCCATTACACAAGTACCTTCAATATAAATTGCAGTGTATGAATAAAGCCTCCAGTATTTACCCTGCATAGAAACAAAATAACATACTCAAATGTAACTCTCTCTGCACCTGTTACATCTGCCCCTCCTGCAGTGCAGCATGGTTTTGTCCATTTGAGAAAGATTTTGCATTTGCGATCTGTGCTGAATCAAATCCTTAGAAATAGCTTAGATAAGCGTAATAGAGGAATGCCAATTGCTCTTCTGGCAGATGACGCTGACGTGTCGGCACAGACCGGCAGGTGGATGTATGTACATTTATTTGAATTTGTTCTCAGATTTGCTTAAATGCAAAAGTAAAACTGTGTGAGGGAAACAATTGTGTATTCTGCGGCATCACAATGTGTGTATAGTGTCAGTGTAACACATGTATCTGGCTGGTTGTGTTTGCTCTGTGAAGACTCCCATACCTTCCACCTCACACCTGGCTATTGTCACTGATCCCGTGTAGTGTATTATCTGGGGGTGCAACCCACAGCGCAGCCCGTGCCAAGAGCGTATACAGGGAAATGCTGATTAGATTGGGGGGTAACAGGGAGAGAGATAAAGTACCAACCAATCAGCCCCTAACTGTCATTTTCAAACCCAACATCTGTAACACAACTGCCAAATTACCAGGCAGTAATTCACCACCCCGTTGTTTTCTTTTGGGTCCCACTATACAGACATAACCGCAGGCATCTGTATGACCGTAAAACATCTCTGCCGGTGTCTATATGTCCCAGCATCACATATAATTATATATGGCTATTGTGGCTGAATTTACGAGCGGTGCGAGGGAGCAGCCGCACAGGGTGCAGGCTGTGTATGGCCATCCGATCCCCTGCGAGCCGCCCGGGAAGGTGTATCGCATGCCGTCCTTTCACATGTCATGTATCGCATGCAACCCCTCTTCCCCAGCGCCAGCATGCTGGTCCGACCTCCGACTCAGTTCCGGTGCGAACGGGACCTAAGTACTGTCTATATTTCAAATTGAGAGGGGGTACTCTTCATTAAAAAGCTTAATCAAGGGGTACGGGAGAGAAAAAAGGTTGGGAACCACTGCTGTACATGATCCACCTCAGAGAGAGAAAGAGATGTAGTTTCACTCACTGCCAACAGATGGCAATGTTTCAGAGACACACAGACAATAAACATATATATATATATACACATACACACACACACACACACACACACACACACACTAAAGGCCCCCATACCCTACAGCGATTTGGGCTGATTTCACCCATTTCCAATGGAACGGGCTGAGAAATCAGCCCAAATGGGATGTGAATGACATATTCACATCCCATTTGGGCTGATTTCTCAGCCCGTTCCATTGGAAATGGGTGAAATCAGCCCAAATCGCTGTAGGGTATGGGGGCCTTTAGAGTGTGTGTGTGTGTGTGTGTGTGTGTGTGTGCATGTGTATATATATATGTTTATTGTCTGTGTGTCTCTGAAACATTGCCATCTGTTGGCAGTGAGTGAAACTACATCTCTTTCTCTCTCTGAGGTGGATCATGTACAGCAGTGGTTCCCAACCTTTTTTCTCTCCCGTACCCCTTGATTAAGCTTTTTATTGAAGAGTACCCCCTCTCAATTTGAAATATAGACAGTACTTAGGAGTGGAAGTGAGCGGTATGCGTATCCTTATGCATGTCCTTATATTAAGGAGTAGTGGACAGGAATCGTGCCCTTCCGTGTCTGGCCGCTGTTTGTGTATTGTCTCCAGGGTTCCCACTAACACCTGTAGGATTAATGTCGCTGCTTCCTCTACCTGTGTCAGCACAGGGCAGATGATTGCTTGCTAATGTCTGAGGGCAGCATGGGAAGCTCCCCATGGATTGCTGGTCAGGCAAAAGCACCAGGAGACACTGATGATGCTGAGACGCTGAAGACAGAACCGTAAGTGACAAAACATGGTTCTTCTCCATGGCAATAGGTCTTCTGCCATCAAAATACTTTTTTTCATCTTCCGCCATTACCAATATTATTTTCAAGTACCCCCAACTGGTATGCAGAGTACCCCCAGGGGTACTAGTACCCCAGGTTGGGAACCACTGATGTACAGTATTCGTGCATTATCCCAATCAGTTGTTACATTGTTTTACTGCGATTCTCTGCTTTGCATGGGGCTGAAGCCAACATGACAGTTGTTACAATACATCTAGCGGAAAATAGCTCCTATTGTATGTGTGGGTGTGTGATTGTCTCCGCTATGTACAGTGTGTGTATGTCTCCTATGTACAGTGTGTGTGTGTGTGTGTATCTCCGCAATGTGCGGTGTGTGTGTGTGTCTCCGCAATGTGCGGTGTGTGTGTGTGTCTCCGCTATGTGCAGTGTGTGTCTCTGCAATGTACAGTGTGTGTTTGTGTTTCCGCTATGTACAGTGTGTGTGTGTCTCTCTCTGCTATGTACAGTGTGTGTGTCTCTGCTATGTACAGTGTGTGTGTGTGTGTGTGTGTGTCCCCGCTATGTACAGTGTGTGTGTCTCTGCTATGTACAGTGTGTGTCCCCGCTATGTACAGTGTGTGTGTGTGTGTGTGTGTCTGCTATGTACAGTGTGTGTGTGTGTGTCCGCTATGTACAGTGTGTGTGTGTGTCCGCTATGTACAGTGTGTGTGTGTGTGTCCGCTATGTACAGTGTGTGTGTGTGTGTGTGTGTGTCCGCTATGTACAGTGTGTGTGTGTGTGTGTGTCCGCTATGAACAGTGTGTGTGTGTGTGTGTGTCCGCTATGTACAGTGTGTGTGTGTGTGTCCGCTATGTACAGTGTGTGTGTGTGTGTGTGTGTCCGCTATGAACAGTGTGTGTGTGTGTGTGTGTCCGCTATGTACAGTGTGTGCATATGTTGTCTTTAAATAATTTTCTGATTGGCGTCTTCCATCCATTAAATCACTAAATTTGCCCGTAATTTCAGCAGGTAGATAAGTGCTTTTAATTCGGGCAGATGTGCCCATTGCCGGGGAATCTGCCACGCATCATTGGCTGCGGAGTACAGTGGGATTGGGCATACTGTCTGTGCTGCTTACTTACCAATTAACCGTAAGCTGCTCCGCTCGGACACCTGGCATCCCGTCCATCTGTTACCCCCAGTTCTCTTCGCCCCCCTCCTCTAATGCAGACATGACAAGTCAATTTCACCTTCATAGCAGCGCACATAATAATGGGCCAGTCCTGTAACCCTTTACATACCGGATTAAACAGAACACTATGCCCATCTTTAGGGGGGTTAAATCGTCGAAAGGTCAACATTTTGCAACTCAAGTTTTTTCTCTGTAAAAAAATATATATATTTAGTTTCATTTATTTATAGATTTTTTTTTTTCGTTATGGATTTTCCATGACTTTACTTCCAGCTGTGCCCGGCACATTGCCAGCCCTCTGCCCAAATGCAGGTGGAGCGTTAATAGGCTCCTAATTCTGGATCTCTTTCCTGTGCGCAGAAATATTGCATTTGCAAAACCACCAAAAATTCTGCTGCTTGGGATTCATAAGTCGTCCGGCTCCTAATAATATGCGTGATCCTCTGCTGACTGCATCTCACTTGTCAGCCAAACAGAGGACTTTATTTAGTGAATCATTATGTATGGACGCTTGTTTTCCCATAGATGATTGCAGCGACCAGTCACGCGTGTTGCTGTTTGCCTTGCCTGGCTTCTACTACTGTTCGGGAGCAAAGCAGACGACCGTTGTAAATCTACACGCCAAGGACATGCATCAAACTCTTCGGTTCTGGAATAGATAGTGGATGTCATTTTATAAGGATTTTTTTAAGGAAAAGACAGTAGGAGATGTTTTCCCCGTAGGAGATGTTTTCCTAGTGAATTGGAAAGTGTTTTATCTGGACAAGACTTTGTAGTGGGTCTCTCGGCTTTTAAGCGCTTACACATTTTATTGGGTATTCAAACAAGTTGACAGAACACTAACGGGGAGTGTGTAACGGGGGAGTATGACCGGGGCGGTATACCGTTAGCGTAGGTGTAACAGGGGAGTGTGACCGGGGCAGTATACCGTTAGCGTAGATGTAACAGGGGAGTGTGACCGGGGCAGTATACCGTTAGCGTAGGTGTAACAGGGGAGTGTGACCGGGGCAGTATACCGTTAGCGTAGGTGTAACAGGGGAGTGTGACCGGGGCAGTATACCGTTAGCGTAGGTGTAACGGGGGAGTGTGACTGGGGCGGTATACCGTTAGCGTAGGTGTAACATGGGAGTGTGACCGGGGCAGTATACTGTTAGTGTAGGTGTAACAGGGGAGTGTGACCGGGGCGGTATACCGTTAGCGTAGGTGTAACAGTGGAGTGTGACTGGGGCGGTATACCGTTAGCGTAGGTGTAACAGGGGAGTGTGACTGGGGCGGTATACCGTTAGCGTAGGTGTAACAGGGGAGTATGACCGGGGCAGTATACCGTTAGCGTAGGTGTAACAGGGGAGTGTGACCGGGGCAGTATACCGTTAGCGTAGGTGTAACAGGGGAGTATGACCGGGGCAGTATACCGTTAGCGTAGGTGTAACAGGGGAGTATGACCGGGGCAGTATACCATTAGCGTAGGTGTAACAGGGGAGTGTGACCGGGGCGGTATACCGTTAGCGTAGGTGTAACAGGGGAGTATGACCGGGGCAGTATACCGTTAGCGTAGGTGTAACAGGGGAGTGTGACCGGGGCGGTATACCGTTAGCGCAGGTGTCCTAAGGCAAGCTGAGGGAGGACAACCTCTCCTGGAGCTGAATTGCACAGATGTTTTTGTTCGCACCTCTATACGGCCTTCTAGCAAAACTGCGTGATTCCAGCACTAGAGGGGCCACAGCCGGGTGAGCATGGGTAATGGTCAGGACAACTTGCACCCATCTTCCCTCCACGCACACACGTCTTATTAGATTCTAAGCACTCCACAAATCCTTTACTGTAAACCTCATTACAGATATTGGTCCAGGTCTGAATAAATACAGACAGTGATTATAGGATATATGGGGGGGGATTCATTTCTTATACAGATCTTGTAGCTATTGAGTGGTTTACGTGAACGCGTGTGAGAATGCGCCGGTTTAACCACGTTAAGTGTAATACATCCCTGCCTCAATTAACGATGCGATGTATTACTTATCGCCACACGGTTGCTGTAGTGGTTAGCATTGCTGAGGTCAAGAGGTGAACCCCTGACACTAGGCACTATCTATTGGGTGTGTGTGTGTGTGTGTGTGTGCGTGCACGTGGTAGGAAATGTAGAGTGTAAGCTCCTCTGGCGCAGTGACCGAAATGTCTGATTTGAATATACTCTGTACAGCGCTGCGGAATCTGTGTGCGCTATATTAATAACCGCAATGTATAAGTAATGAATATTAGAATTCTAGCCAATACGCCCCAATCCGATGTTATACAGAGGACACACTACCTGGCACATTGGGATAACTGCGTCCATACACAACACCTTCCATAACACATCCGCACACGTTATATAGACAGAACCCGGATTGCAGAGGAAGCTGAATTCTATTCTTAGCTGCCGTCTCCAATTACATATTCACACATCCGCTAAGACCCAGATACACCAACGTCACGCCATATATCACCGCTGCGGCGGCGGCTGCTACACGGGAATCTTTGCACATCTAGCCTGGTACAGTGGTCCTGAAACTGACATCGATGTCAATTCTGTACTATTGTAGAGTTTTACAGCTGGCCATACGCTAATGCGATTTTGCCAGATATCACCTGATTACAACGTATCAAGACGATATATCGGGTGATAAGTGAATTGCATGTGTTCTAGATCCGATGTGTGGCCCCATCAGAGTAATTGGTGTAGTATTTGCATAGTAAGGCACCCCCTAATCCAGAAGCGGACATTAGTAGTAGTAGTAGTAGTATTTTTATTTATAAGGCACCACCAAGTGTCCGCAGCGCCGTACATAGCAATTAGGGGTCCGAGTCAAGGGTCGGACATGCAGCTGGTCTGCACGGGGCCAGGCATCGGACTGGACCTGCTACAAGCCCAACCACCGGACACAATATACTCTATATACAAATGTGTTTAATGAAGGAAACACAGATAGGAAAGACCCTGTATAATCATTGTTCTGCTGTCTCTCTCTCCAGTCAGGGGTTCCTACAAGGGGACTCCTGAGCAGCTGCAGCAAATCACTGTCCTTCTACAGAAAGTCCTTAGTGGGACCCCTGGCAGAATCTGATGAGTGCAGGAGATTAGGAATACAATGCAGGACAGAAGGAGATGTATGACTGAAAGGGGAGCATCCTGCAGGATAGGGGAGGGCAGAGAACTATGCTGTACGGTCTATGTAGTTTCCGCTGATTTGCCAGATGTCTTCCGCAGGTCCGTTGTTGCCATAAAAAGACAGATAGAAATACCAGTGGATCCCACATCGCAGGGATGTGTTGTAATGTGCATTAGTCACAATCCCACTTCCCACTCTGCTGCTTTTTCAGCATTTTCTGTAATCTATGCAGGATAAGTGCGAATTCAGGGGCTTGTGGCCGCGTCACAGAGCCAGGGGCTGTGCGGAGTCATCTGAGGTGGGATTACATTCATAACCAGCTGCAACCGTGGTGTCGGAACAAAGGGCATTGTGGGCATGTCCAGGGTTACATGCCCGTGTCTGGGGAAAGTTTAAAGAAGATCAACCTGAAATAAAAAGTTTCTCTAGTACATTTACACCGGCGCAAATGTTTTTTTGTTTCCATATGCTGTGTAGTGTGCTCCTGGGCCAGGTCCATCAGCCGGGGTGCTAGTAGGGAGTCCATGTAATGAGAGGGCGCTCGCCAATCTTGGTGCACCCCGGCTGATGTTCTGCCAGCGCTGGATCTTATGCTGTGCTCATCTACGATCCACCAGTCCCATAATTGCTGTGTATTCTGTTGGTGCTCTGCAGCATGGAATGATCGCAATCGTCAGCGGGCCACAGATAATGGCGGAACCGGCAGAGGTGAATTTCTCAGAATTTACAGTGAGTCCAGGGGACGGGGCTCCTGTTTTTGTTATTCGGGGAGTTCAGTCGTAAAACACTTTTCTTTATAGTATAGCGTCCAGGATTAAGCACATTAGTAACCGTAATATCAGGGTAACCCCGCCGTACAGACGTCACAATGAGACAATCGCCGCTGTGGTGGTGTCGGAGTAAATCCTCCGGATATGTTACACATTGAGGCCAGGCAGATGTTCCCGAGAGCCGGCTGTGTAATCAGGAAGCCGCTCCTTATCCTGGATGCACGTGTGTATCCGCAGCGAGCTATTGTCACCCCCATGGCTGTCGCACTCTCACGGAAGTGCGTTCCGAGCAGCGAGCATTCCACGCCAACAATAAAAGATGCGGCACAGCCGTAGGATGACTTCATATAATGACTGGCATCCCAGTGACCTTTATTGTGCATTTTAAGGTTGTTTCTTGATGTTTCATATTAAGTGCAGCATGATAATTAGACTTGTCACGCACCATTTATTGTCTTCTGTCTGCTCCTGGGACTGTGCGAGGGTAGAGGAGACCTGCAGCTGGTCCTGGGCGTGGCCTGTGCAGGGTCTGGGAGGGGCCAGGACAGAACTCCGCCCCTCCGCCAGTTCGCAGTACATATAAAGCAGCGGAGCTAGTTATCCGTCTTTTTGTATTGTACATAACACAAGAAACATAATGTAATGTAAGCTCTCACGAGCAGGGCCCTCTCTCCCCATGTGCTATGTATACATATATATCAACCTCCCTGGCAATAGCGTCCGTGTCCTGTCCCCTGATGGACTGTCCATATTCACCATGTCCCTAAATTGCATTGTACTGTAATTCGTTATTTGTTTTTTGCTCATCTATGTATTGTCAGGCGCTGCGGAACCCTTGTGGCGCCACATAAATACACAATGATCATAATGATAATAATACACAAAGGAATCTAAAACCACCGTCAACACACGAAAAGGTCGACACGTGTTCTTCACGATTTTTCTTTCTTTCATTTTATGGATTTTTTCTTGTTTTCTGATCCGTGTGGACAATAGGGAACAGTGAAGTGGGCCGGGCTTATCGCAGCGCAGCGAGGCACCGTATGTGCTACATCAATTGGGGGGTCCGCGTCAACGGATGTCGACACAAAACCCTTTTCCACATCGACCCTTGGCTTGTGTCAATATTACTGCATGTTCTGTATTAGCCTAGGACGGCTGGAACCCCTAATCAGCTGCTGCCTTTGGGATACAGGGCCTGATGCAGACCAAGGTTGCTATTTTTGCAGATGGACAAAACCATGCTGTGCTGCAGGTGGGGCAGATGTAACAGGTGCAGAGATAGAGTTAGATTTGGGGAAGTTACTTTCTTTCTGTGTAGAGTAAATACTGACTGCCTTAGTTTTACACTGCAATTTAGATTTCAGTTTGAACACACCCCACCCAAATCTAACTCTTTCTGCACCTGTTACATCTGCCTCTCCTGCAGCGCAGCATGGAAGTTCTGAATCAGGCCCACAATTCCTTATAGAGCAGATTATTGCCTCTCGCCGTGGCCGTGCTAATTAGTCTCAGTACCACTGGCGAGCTGCTTGGTCGTTCCTCCGATCTGGCTGCAGCAGACGGACTCCAGGCCTGCTCAGTGGTAATGACGGCTTCTGCGCTTCATCTGCCTCACTTCATCCATCTGCAGGGTTGTGGCTCCCTTCGGTGGAGGGACAGCTGCTATACCAGGGGCATTGCTGCGCTCTGTGAATGTAATTGCTGATAACAGGTTGCCTTTTAGACTGGGTCCATTAATTAGCGGTATATTTCTGGTGGCTGAGGGGAAGCTGTGTAGCGAAGGTAACCTTCCCCCAGTGCTGCTGTGCAACAAAGGTAACCTTCCCCCAGTGCTGCTGTGCAGCGAAGGTAACCTTCCCCCAGTGCTGCTGTGCAGCGAAGGTATCCTTCCCCCAGTGCTGCTGTGCAGCGAAGGTAACCTTCCCCCAGTGCTGCTGTGCAGCGAAGGTATCCTTCCCCCAGTGCCGCTGTGCAGCGAAGGTAACCTTCCCCCAGTGCTGCTGTGCAACAAAGGCAGCCTTCCCCCAGTGCTGCTGTGCAGCGAAGATAACCTTTCCCCAGTGCTGCTGTGCAGCGAAGGTATCCTTCCCCCAGTGCTGCTGTGCAGCGAAGGTAATTGTCCCCCAGTGCTGCTGTGCAGCAACGGTAATCTTACCCCAGTGCTGCTCTGCTAAGGAGACTCTGGTTACTCCTAGTACTACTGTATGCTGGCCGCACCGATGATTCACCGCACGTAAAGGCGGCCGGAACACCGGATCTGATCTCCCATCACATCCTCTCCCTGACATTTTCTGTTATATAGAATGTTGTTTCTTCCGCTGATTTATTCCGGCACTCTATAGAAAAACGGCCATTAGGTTGACACGCATTATGTCGACAGGGTTGTAAGGTTGTCACGAGCATTAGGCCGACAGTCAAAAGGTCGACATGCGTTTCAAACAAAATATTTTTGACTGACATGTGCCGACAGGCAGTGTTTTATGCCCTACCATCCATTAGGGCACGGAGGGAGAATAGAATAGTGTGGAGGACAGTGAGGCACCGTGCCCAAAGCATGGACGGTGTCCATGTCAACTATGTCGACATTCGGGACAAAAACCGGGAAAACTGTAATTCTTGTGTCAACCATCCAACCCTGTCAACCTAAGGCTGTGTTGACCTTCAGCGGATGACATAATGCGTGTTGACCTAAATTATACCCCCTGTAGAGGGGTGTACACACCGGCAGGCTGCTGAATGCACTCAGTCATAGACCAAATACACACATGCGGCTGTCGCTGCACTGTCTGTATCGCCGGGGGATAGCGACGCTGCGGTGCCGCGCTTCACTACTGCCAGCAGCGTACACAGGGTGTGGTTTCGGCTAACCTTCACTGTGATATTGGCTAGTAGCTAGTCATTATCGCCTGTCCCAATCGTACCGTGTGTACATGGCCTCACACACCGTGCAATGTGCTGCATACAATGGAGGGCAGAGGGTGCCAATAATATGCGCAGTAGGTACATTGGTGGGCAGCAGAAGAAAATGGCACTGAGGAGCGGCCTGGGTGTGGCTATGATAGGGCGAGTCATTCTTCATTTAGCACCTACACACTGACGAGGGGCGAAAAGTGACCTGCCTGCACCTGTGACAAGCAAACTGGATGAGCGAGCGGTGGGATCGGTCATCGTAGCGTATTGTGAACCATATAGTTTAGAAGGGCAAAAATGATCGATATTGGTCAAAAATGCACCTTAAGGCCATACACACTCGATTAGTGGTGTCCAACTCATGGCCATCCAGCTGTTGTTGAACTACACGTCCTAGCATGCCCTACCACAGATTTGATATCATGGATTGCTAAAACTTTGGCGAGGGCATGCTGGGACGTGTAGTTCCACAACAGCTGGAGAGCCAAGAGTTTGACACTACTGATCTAGATGATGTGTGCAGCGAACGATATTGGTGATTGATTTCCCTTGATCTTCCCAGTGTCCTGGACAATCGATATTGTGCAAACAAACGGAACGATATGACAATCGATGAACAATGATCTACCCAGAGTCTAGTAATAGGCAGATTTTTGTGAAAGACGTCCAAAATTGAGCTGTATACACAGACAACATGATACCTGATGAACAACCATCGCTCATTTATACACGCTGGCTGATATTTCGAAATATATCGCCCGAAATTAACAATATCTTTCAGAATATTCCCAAATCTCTGCTGCTGGGAATTGGAGCCGTCTGTGCTGGATAATGAAGGATAAAGTGACCATTAGCCGCATCTGCGCTGTATGACGGTATAACGTAGATCAGGGGTGGGGAACCTTTTTTTGCCAAGGACCAATTGTATGGTGGAAAAATCCTTCGGGGGCCATATGTAAAAATTTCTCTTACAAATTGTCCTGCTGCAGCCGTCCCACGCTCCGGCGGCTGCCGTTGAATAGGACTGACAGTCTCCGGTTGCTGTTAATTAAGAGGAAACTCGCAAGAACTACCGACCTCTCGCAAGAAGTCACCTGTACTTGACTCCCGGCAAAGCCACCGGGTGGGTAGGAGGGCCACTCAGACCGGCTACGGGGGCCGCATACGGCCCCCGGGCCTGAGGTTCCCCACCACTGACGTAGATCATGGCAGTAATTGTCTATGTGACATAATCATGTAATCTGCTGTGAGGCCGGAATGTTTCTCTGTGTAACGTTTGCTTTTCCTGAGCTGCAGGAAGTAGATTTGCTCTCCTCGCCCGCCACGGTCCGCGCTCGGTTACTTATGGCTGCGCTAAGCACAATGTGTGTAATATATATCCGATTTGTCGCTCTCATCTGTTTACACGGCTCTGGTGACGACCCTAGGGCACCATTCGCTACCTTTTCATACCATGAAGGAGCCTTTTCAGAAAGCAGCGCCGGCTTTCCGAAGCACTAAGAAAAGTTTATTACGCGAACAAATCATCCACAATAGCAAAACTGAAACGCTTCAACGCTCGGGGAAATCTTCCAGCGTATATTGCTGAAAGCCTGTGGAACGTTTTCCTGGCAGCCTCCCGGGTCCCGCTCTGCCCGGATTTGTTGGGTTCATGAAGGCTGGGAACCTGGCTTTCCAGTCGGCCTTTGGGGTGTATTCTGGTTCATTCGCTCGGATGCGAATTCGCATCCTTGCGAGCCAACCAAACCCCGGCTTGCAAGTGGTGATATGACGGCCCACCATTCGCGTGGCGCGTACGTTCACACTGGGAATGGATGATTTCCATTCGCAGCCTGCGGGGGAACACCCACTTCATTCGATGGTCGCATCCCCACGCCCCCCCCCCCTCCAATCGCAAGCATGGGTGGACGTACGCATGGGAACGCATGCGGGCCGGCTGACGGACTAGTATGAGGTCCTTTGTGTCAGCCGATACCGGTGGGGTAGTAATCCGATGCCTCACGAACAATGTCTGGGCAGACCGTTAATAGGTCGACACCAAAACATTGACAAAAGGTTGACACATGAAAAGGTCGACATGCATTATTTTGTTTCATGATTTACCTTCCGTGTGGACCCCGATTAAGAACGGTAAGCAGAGTGAGTAAAGCGGGGGTACCCCCATACAAGGGTATGCCCTACACTATTCCGGGGTTCAATTCCTTAGGTGTCGGCAATGACACCAAACACACCCTCTATCCAGTAAAACGCATGTTGACCTCTTCATGTGTTACGTGTCGACCTTTTCCATGTCTTACGTGTCAACCTTTTGTCAATGTCAACTTTTTTTGTCAACCAAATGCATGTTGTCCTTTTGGTGTGGACACATTGTCTACCTAGGCATTGTCCACGGGTGCACAGCGGACGCGGTGGGTAATTTGCATGCCCCTAATTGATGAGCACTTAGGGATTGTTACTGTGATGACTAATTGGGTGCAATGGTCCGAAACTGTAGGTTTGTATTAAACCCAGTGGATCACTGTAGGTTTGTATTAGACCCAGTGGATCACAGTAGGTTTGTATTAGACCCAGTGGATCACTGTAGGTTTGTATTAGACCCAGTGGATCACAGTAGGTTTGTATTAGACCCAATGGATCACTGTAGGTTTGTATTAGACCCAATGGATCACTGTAGGTTTGTATTAGACCCAGTGGATCACTGTAAGTTTGTGTTAGACCCAGTGCATCACTGTAGGTTTGTATTAGACCCAGTGGATCACAGTAGGTTTGTATTAGACCCAGTGGATCACTGTAGGTTTGTATTAGACCCAGTGGATCACAGTAGGTTTGTATTAGACCCAGTGGATCACTGTAAGTTTGTGTTAGACCCAGTGGATCACTGTAGGTTTGTATTAGACCCAGTGGATCACTGTAGGTTTGTATTAGACCCAGTGGATCACAGTAGGTTTGTATTAGACCCAGTGGATCACTGTAGGTTTGTATTAGACCCAGTGGATCACAGTAGGTTTGTATTAGACCCAATGGATCACTGTAGGTTTGTATTAGACCCAGTGGATCACTGTAAGTTTGTGTTAGACCCAGTGGATCACTGTAGGTTTGTATTAGACCCAGTTGATCACAGTAGGTTTGTATTAGACCCAGTGGATCACAGTAGGTCTGTATTAGACCCAGTGGTGCAATTCTGTCACTCAGGGCCCTCATTGTAGACCAGCGATATGGTGCGGTATAGCAACAGCATCCGAGTGGCTAAATTCCCTATTTTACCCATTTACGTCCCATGCTCCCCTATATCTCAGTAAGAATGGGATTTCTCTAGTCCGTGATCGCCACTTTATGTTTTTTTTATTATTTTTTCAGCGCAGGTGAGAATTGCGATGAGGCCCAAAAGCGCATTATGTAAATGTTCTGAATCATCCTTCATGTAGATCCTCAGCGTGTTCTGGGTAGTCCGGTGCAGATAAACAGCAGAGATTCAGAGGCTCTTACACAAGTCTCTGCAGACCGTCTCCAGCCTGACGTGTCAGACGCGTTACCTTGGCAGAGCATTTCCGAGAAGTCGGCATGGTTAGCTGATTATAATTAACAAAGGAAGAGAGTCCCAAGAGCGAGTCTCTCGGTGTGAGAGATCTGAGCTGACCGTGTCCATGCAAGCTGCTAGCTACAATTACACTGGAATATTATATATATATATATATATATATATATATATATATATATATATATATATATATATATATATATATATATAGCGTTATGGGGGGGGAAGCTGCACTCACGGCGTATTTTCAACAAGACGCCGTGAGTGCAGCTTCCCCCCCCATAACGCTGTCTATACACTTGCACCTGCTTGTGTTTGATGCTGACACCCGGTGCAATTACTTACCGCAGACGGAGAGCCGGGACCCTGGTCTGTATATATATATATATATATATATATATATATATATATATATATATAAAAAGGGTAGGTTCAGAGGGCGCTATTGCTAAAATGTTTGATATAAAAAGTTTTCACAGCGGAGAACATTGCACTGTAAGTACATACCGCAGTACAAACAGCCAATTTTCATAAATAATAGCGGTGAAACGCCGAAGTGGAATCTTAAGATGTCAGCAGTACAATCATCAAATCAAAAGTATAAACCGAACGCGTTTCCTCAAAACATGACTTCATCAGGGGTGGATGTACAGTAAGTTTGATTGAGTGCTACAACTATCAGCAAGACTTCCATATATATAACCACAGCACAGCTTCCATATATATAACCACAGCACGGCTTCCATATATATAACCACAGCACGGCTTCCATATATATATATAACCACAGCAATATTCCATATATATATATATATATATATATATATATATATATATATATATATATATATATAACCACACCGGTCCACCCTGAATAGGGTCATCTTGTTCTGGTGCCCATCTAGAGGTGAAAAACCTCTCAATAGACCCAGTTTTTGAGCATCATTTCACTTCATGAAACAGCCGGCAACATTCTCACACATAATAATGACAAATAGAAATTGTGCTCTCTCTCTGTCTCCCCCCCTCTCTCTCTCTCTCTCTCTCTCTCTCTCTCTCTCTCTCTGTGTCTCTCTCTCTCTGTCTCTCTCTGTCTCCCCCTCTCTCTCTCTCTCTGTGTCTCTCTCTCTCTCTGTCTCCCCCTCTCTCTCTCTCTCTCTCTCTCTCTCTGTCTCCCCCCCTCTCTCTCTCTCTCTCTCTGTGTCTCCCCCTCTCTCTCTGTCTTCCCCTCTCTCTCTTCTCTCTCTCTGTCTCCCCCTCTCTCTCTCTCTCTCTCTGTGTCTCCCCCTCTCTCTCTGTCTTCCCCTCTCTCTCTTCTCTCTCTCTGTCTCCCCCTCTCTCTCTCTCTCTGTGTCTCCCCCCCCCTCTCTCTCTCTCTCTCTCTCTCTCTCTCTCTCTCTCTGTGTCTCCCCCTCTCTCTCTGTCTTCCCCTCTCTCTCTTCTCTCTCTCTCTCTCTCTGTCTCCCCCTCTCTCTCTCTCTCTCTCTCTCTCTCTCTTTTCTCTCTCTCTGTCTCCCCCTCTCCCTCTCTCTCTCTCTCTCTCTCTTTGTCCTACTCTCTTTCTCCCTCCTCCCCCTCTCTGTCTTTTTCCCCCTCTCTCCTTCTTTCTCATCTCTTCCTCACCCACTCTCTTTCTCTCATCTTTCTCTGTGTCTCTCTCTCTCTCTCTCTCTGTCTCTCTGTCTGTGTCTCTCTCTCTCTTTCTCTCTCTGTGTCTCTCTCTCTCTCTCTGTGTCTCTCTCTTTCTCTCTCTCTCTCTGTCTCTCTCTCTCTCTCTCTAAAAGCTTTTGGTCATTTACCATAATGTGTGTGAGGTACAGAAATCAGAGAGCGAGACCATTAGAGACGACATAAATAATTTAGCGACTGGAGTTTTGCGCGGAAGCCGCCGCGTGATGTAATTGGCGCTTTCTAGACAAAATATTTTCTAAGTCCTAGTAAATAGGGTCTATGTACTAAGCCTTGGAGAGAGATAAAGTGCCAGGGAAACAGCCTGTTACATGCCAGGAGCTGGGTGGTTGGTATTTTATCTCTCTCCAAGGCTTAGTACATCTGGCCTGCATGAGAATATATAACAGAATCCTTATCTCTTTATTGGTCAGATTTATTTATTATCATGATGTATCATCGCCGTGGGGGGTGGGTTAAATGTCGCCATGGGGTTCTCACTGGTAAATGTCGCCATGGGGGGGGGGGGGGGGATAAATGTGTGTGTGGGGGGTTAAATGTCGCCATGGGGGTCTCACTGGTAAATGTCGCCATGGGGGGGGGTGGTTTTCTCACTGATAAATGTCACCATGGGGGGGGTGGTTTTCTCACTGATAAATGTCACCATGGGGGGGGTGTCTCACTAGTAAATGTCGCCATGGGGGGGGGCCTCACTAGTAAATGTCGCCATGGGGGGGGGGGCCTCACTAGTAAATGTCGCCATGGGGGGGGTGTCTCACTGGTAAATGTCGCCATGGGGGGGGGTCTCACTGGTAAATGCCGCCTTGGGGGGCCTCACTGGTAGATGTCACCATGGGAGGGGGGGGGGGGTCTCACTGGTAAATGTTGCCGTGGGGGGGGGGTGCCTCACTGGTAGATGTCACCATGGGGGGGGTTTCTCACTGGTAAATGTCACCATAGGGGGGTGTCTCACTGGTAAATGCCACCTTGGGGGGCCTCACTACTAAATGTCGCCATGGGGGGGGGGGTCTCACTGGTAAATGTCGCCATGGGGGGGGGTCACACTGGTAAATGTCGCCGTGGGGGAGGGGGGGGTTGCCTCACTGGTAGATGTCACCATGGGGGGGGGGGGGTTTCTCACTGGTAAATGTCGCCATGGGGTCTCACATTGTCACGGTTCCGTTACGCTACATGGATTACCTAAAACACTGCTGATATCCCGCACTCTGCAACGTACACGATTTAGGGAATCATTTAAACACATAAACATATTGTTTCCTAGAAAATGATAGGCAGAATCTGATTGGTTGCCAGGGGCAATGGCACCTCTTTTAATTTTTTTGAAGCTTTAGTAAATTTGTGGAGAATGCACAGAACTACTTGTGTGGTGTTGGGTGGTTCTGTTGTCATGTCCCCGGTGTGTATAAGGCCAGGCACCGAGACGGCGACTAGTTCCAGTAGCTGTGTTCTGCCGATGTACAGACTGGAGTCTATTAGGCTGATAGTAATGTGGTGATGGCAAAGTAATAGTAATGTATGTCTGTATGTATATAAGTGTGTGTGTGTGTGTGTGTGTGTGTATGTGTGTATATATATATATATATATATATATATATATATATATATATATATATATACTCTCTAGTCTGAGACAGGTGGGAATAGTCCAGGGGGCGTAATTACAGGTTGGTGGAGCGCCAGGCCGGTCTGGAAGGGACCTGGGAACTAGGCCTGTGCCAGGACATAGAAACTCCGTCATTGTCTTGCTGTATTGTTAGAATCCACATATTGCTCATTATTCCGCAGCTCCAGAAACCACAGTAATCAATAAAAAGATCTTAGCAATGACAGAAGTTAGAGGACTAGATTACAGGTTGCACCCGCGCTTCCTATCTTGGTTCCATATATGTTGCTCCATTATTCAGCACATTCATATTGTATAAGATTTGTTAAGAAATGACACACCAATATTGTTGTTATTATTATTATTTATGCTAATATTATTTATAAGGGCACCGAAAGGGGTCTAAGTCTAAAACACCAAAAGGGGTCTAAGTCTAAAACACAGAAAGGGGTCTAAGTCTAAAACACTGAAAGGGGTCTGAGTGTAAAACACAGAAAGGGGTCTGAGTCTAAAACACCGAAAGGGGTCTGAGTGTAAAACACAGAAAAAGGTCTGAGTCTAAAACACAGAAAGGGATCTGAGTCTAGAACACACGGGGATGTGAAACGCACTATAAGCCAGATTCAGTGATGCAGAAAACAAACCACGTTGAATTGCAGGGGGAACAAATCCATTTATGTTGTTTCTGTGCAGAGTAAATACTGTCTGCTGTTGCATGTACACCAAATATGTTAGACAGCTTTATTATTACACTGCAAATTAGATTTCAGTTTGAACACACCGCACAGAAATCCAACTCTCTCTGCACGTTGCATCTGCCCCGCCTGCAGTGCAGCATGATTTTGCCCATTTGTGTGCTGAATCCGGCCATATATTTGGTGCAAGCATTGCCTGCTACGTCACCAGAAATCCACCTGTAACATCATGTGTGGTTGTGGGAGTGCAGCGGGAACAGGGACGTGCAGTCAGGGGAGGCAGTGCCTCCCCTGTCACTAATTATTAAAATAATACAAAGAAGATACTTATGACACAACTTCTGTGTCATAAGTATCTTCTTTATATTAATTTAATCATTCCCATTGTTGTATAATGTTTCAATTAAATTTGGAGGCATCAAAAGCGGTGCCTCCTGCTTCCCATTAAAAAAGCTGGAAGCAGGGGGTGGGAAGGGGGCCGGAACAAGCAGCGCACTGTAAAAGCCCATAAAAAAACTATTGAAAGCGGCACCGTTATAAGTGCCTCAGTGACAGGGGATATGCTTTCAGCCAATATGAAAGCTCGCCCCTGTCACTGTAGCCAATGGGATTGGGCACAGGCAGCAGTGCTCGAAGTGGACTTCCGCACTGACTGCCCGGAGAGGATCAGCTGGAGTGGGACAGCAGCAGTACAAAACTCATCTACTAGGCAATCTTTGTGCTGTCCCACTCCCTGCTACAGCCGCAGAGTCGCTGCCGCGCACCTGTTCTGTAAGCCATACCACGGGGCGCCGCACGGACCAGGCATCAAGGAGAGCTGCGGTCACTTCAGAGCGCACAGAGACGGCTTCAATCATCCTGGTCGCACTGTACATACAATGTAAGACTGCTGTCGGCGGTGGGCGGGGGACGTTTATCGATGGGGGGAGGGGGGGCGACGATGTGGTCTGGTGTCAGCAGCGGCCGGGTTTGTGGGGTGCAGTGGTGGCTGTGACAGTGCCTCTCTGTTCACAGCCACCACCGCACGTCACTGAGCGGGAAGGGGCTTAGAAGGCACACCCTAATTCCAGACATAATAAGAGGTGCTATGCTGAGACTTGTAGTTCCACACAGAAAAGAAAATGCAGATACATATTCTATAAATGCATACTATGTATATTATATATAGGTGACTATTTCTGTATGGCTGTGGGAGTATGATGCCGCATCAACTATTGGAAAACTTTCCAATCAACTGGGTAATCAATTGTCCATTTTTTACATTTTTCAATAATAAAAAAAATGGTACTTGTTTCCTAGCACGGCGCAATCCCCCACAATCCACGTAGGCATGGAGTTGACTTTAGATAGTGTGGCAAGCGCAGCGAGGGGACGTGGAATATGAGCCCGAAGCATGGCAAGCGCAGCGAGCCCCGCGAGGGGACGCGGAATACATGTAAAGTAATGTGTCACCTCGCGGGGCAACTCCGTGCCGAAGTGGATAGTGGGGGTATGAAAAGGTCGGAGGACGCGTACCGCCGCCCCCTCGCGCGCTCGCTAAACTCGCAACGCTTTGGGTTGGCGTTGATAGTGGGGGGTGGCGTTGCCAATCAGGGTGCATTTAACATTGAAAGCACCCATCAGGCTGCTTGTACAATTAAAAATCGAATCGCATTGCATGCATCGCATGCCGCTATATTGCATGCCACTATATTGCATGGGAGGCGATTGTATAAGATGCACTACGATCAAAATCGGGGGCGCCGTGCTAGGAAACAAGTACCAAAAAATCTTTACCTTTTTGTGACTTTTATAATTATTATTATTATTATAGGTTTGTTTTTGATTTGTAATTGATTCGTTCTTTGTAAGACTTCCCCCAATAAATCCATTTCGATAATATAAGACAAATAAACTAAAAAATGGAGTAATAAATCCCCAACGCGCGGGCTGTGAATACATTTATAGCCGCCATTTACTGATGTCGGTAATGTCTCCTTACTTGACGGCTGGGCGCATTTTATAGCTTTCACATTAGAAGCACTTTATACTTTATCATATCTCTGAAGTGGTTGTTCCGGGAATCCGCGAGGAATTGCAGCTCTCCGAGTGTAGCAGTCTCCGTGTTTCCGAACTATATGGATCATAGAGTCACTAGGGGGTTATTCTGCTCGGTACGGTGGGACCGTATACGGGCGGATCAGGTTTTTTTTTTCATCTGCGCATGCGTATCTTTCGCAATGCACATGTGCGGCGACCTCACACCGCTCACGGACGGGTCTCTCCATGCGAAAAAACCTTTCCGCAAGAACACGGTCATTGTGGGCGGCATGTGGGCGTTTTTATGGGAGCAGCCGGAATAATGAGGAAAACTGGGCGTAAACATGGGCGTACACTGGGGTGTGCACACAAAATGTATGGTGCCACAACCGCCTTGATCGGCGAACGCACCATGCACTTTGGCCCAAAAGCAGGCGGACGCCAAAGATAGCTCCAGACCACCCCTAGAGATACCGCATGAGAGCGGACGCCTGGGTCTGCTAATTAACGCTGATTACTACACCTGAATGTAATAAGCAATGCTGCAGCCTATTAAGTGAAAACCATGATTTCACTACCTGCAAGCCACACACAGCACTCAAACACATTGGAAGCATATCTTTCTACACTTCTCTACATGTAAAGGTCGGTTTCATTTTAGGTAAGATTCATTCAAGACCTGCTTATATATGTCAAGGTAGTTAGTTTATAACCATCTACACCCATTCAGTCAGTGTTTTTTTAAAAAGCAGGACACTCAATTCACAGGAGTTGACATGTGTCAACTTTTTCACTGTAACACAAACATACCAGTTTTCTATTATGGAAAAGACACATAAACCACGTCTAAGAGCAACAAGGATGTTTTTGGACTCAATTTCTACTTGCAATGGTGGAGCAATGTCCTAAGGCCATGGCCACTATTTTGCACACAATCTTTATATTTTTGCCCAACAACATACATTATTCTCTTTCATATCTGCTATGAACTTTATGTAGTACACTCTGTATGTAAGATGCCACCAAGCACATTATTGCAATCACATATCTCTAACAAAGGATCCCAACATCTGCCTATCACACTCTAAAGTCTTATTTTGAACAATATTAGAACATGTTTGCATGTGGCGTACGCTCAGATATACGGAAGGTGTCGGTGGGAAAACGGACGTGATCCCTCCGTGCACTGTGGCGTACGCTCTGATGTACGCCAGGTATCGGTGGCTAAGAGGGAGATCTGTCCGGACACGGTGGCGTACGCTCAAGTGAACGCCACTCCCCATTGTCGGTGTTTGTGACCGTCCGTGTGCGGCTGTTCTGTGGGCAGACTTACGCTCACCGTGAGCGTACGGTGTGACGGACCGTACATAAGTTTCACTGTACCAAACAGAATAACCCCCACGGTCTGGAAAGTGGTCTACACAAGCAAGCGGCCGACATGGGAAAAAGTTGAAAAGGTCACTGTTTTTTGGTGTCAATGTCGACACCTCAGCACCTGGATTTGCACAGCGTAGTGCGCCCCATTTCGCTGTACATGCTTTGGCCCAGGTTTGACGTTCCTAATCGTAGTCCGTACAGTTGGTAAAGTATAATTTTTTTAAAAGTAGAATGTAATAAACCGGGAAAAATTCATGTTTTCTCGGGTTGAACGCTGCAATGTTGACCTTTTGTCTATGTCGATCTTTTGTGTGTGTCGACCTATTGTCCAAATCTTGTTTTTGTGAAAGATTCAGGTCTTGCAATTTGTGCACAGGTCACAATTAACTGCTTGTGTCAACACCGACATAACTGACAAGGCGCCGGCTTCCGACAAGCGCTCTGCCATTAATGTCCGCAATCTGCATCGTCTACCGAATAAGCCTTTGTAGGAACCGCCATTGAACACATGAGCTCAGCAGCCGGCTCAGTTCTCCTCAAGTAGCATCAATTCAGATTGTAATTGTACTTCGGGAACTGATCTGCTGCAAACCTTCGTCGCGAGCTTAATAGTTCTCTAATGGATTAGAGGGAAGAGAGGCATTAGGGAAAGCAGCGTGCCGTATTTATACACAGTGCGCCAGGACGCTTCTGGGAGCCTCGGCCTTGTGATTGTTTTCCTTGGCGAGCGGCGCTGTGGCATTGACAGGTTTAAAAGTTAATTTAAGGGATAGTGTACACTCAGCAAGTCTGGGGGGGGGGTATCGGTGCTAAACAGCCACAGAAAATGTAATTTAGGGCCTTATTCTGGTCGATGCGTAATTTTCCCGAATTCTTTCGGATGGCGTTTTTTAGCCGTCTGCGCATGCGTGGGCAACGCTATGCGCATGTGCCACGCAAGGTCTCCGTACTCGTTCTTACTAACACCGTACAGAAATGTGCACCGCATTCACTCGGGAGATATGGGCGTATTATGGGCGTCATTCTGAAGTACACAGGGGCGTAGTTTCAAAGTGGGCTAAACTGGGCGTAAACATGGGCGTACACGAGGGAGTGCACTAATTATGGTATGCGTGCATTCGGACAGAACACCGACTGCAAACGAACCAAAAGGCAAGAAATATGCGGTGTCCATAAGCAAGTATTTCTTTGCGGACACCACTCGGTCATGCGCTAGGCATTCGGAACGCCCAATCAGTACAGCCGCACCTGAACCAATGTCAGCTGAACACAATACAATCCACTCCTTTACTCATTACTCATTAATTACACTCTTTTCATTGCTTCAATTGGAACCATTGCAGCTTAAATGGACCATTACAAAACACACAAATATATGCTGAAAGGCAGGTTCCCGTCCGTTCTGACGCGGTAAGACCGTGCAAACGCTGTAAGACCATGCAGAATATGTGTGTGTCCACCGCACACGCAAGGTTTGGATGTCGTCCGTAAACACGCCCTGTTCTTAAAGTGTGAGTCCGTCCGTATGCGGAGGACCGGTGGGCGTTTCTTCGTATGATGTCCGCACAGCGTGGCGTGCGGACCGCTCCGAAAGAATTCGGAAATTTATGCACCAACCAGAATAACCTCCTTACTCTCAGATTCATTCTGTCCGACTCCGTGACGTTTTCTGAAATAACTGGGTGCATAAAATGGCTGTCAGGGTGGTAAAGGGGGCTTTAAAAAAAAATTCCATTGTGACCATGTAATATTCTACTTGGCAAAATAGTAACTGGTTTAAAATATTTTGTGCTCATTTACTTAACAGGCTTTTGTGCAAACTGGAATCCCCTCTAAAAGAGCGCAGTTTGTTGTTTTTTAAGCTTCACTGCTTAGTTGTTTTTATATTTAAACTATAGCCATTACAGTTTGAGTGTATTGTGATCACCATGGCAACCACAGACTCATGACATTGGGCCTTATTTTGGTTCACTCTTTCTGACAAAATCCTTCTTAGATGGACAAAACCATGTGCACTGCAGGGGGGCAGATGTAAAATGTGCAGAGAGAATTAGATTTGGGTGAGTTATTTTGTTTCTGTGAAGGAAAAATACTGGCTGCTTTATTTTTACACTGCAATATAGATCTCACTTTGAAGTAAGACCCCACCCAAATCTAATTATATCTGCACAAGTTACATCTGCCCCACCTGCAGTGCACATGGTTTTGCCCATCTAAGAAGGATTTTGTCAGAAAGAGTGAACTAAAATAAGGCCCATAGAGGAGGGTTTTGTGTACCTTCCTTACACTTCCACCCTTCCTCTGCCCATTATGAGCTCTTTCAATCTTACCCCTGCTGTGTAGGACATCTCCTAACACTCCCACCCTACATCTGACCCTTTCTGGAGTATTGGGGTGCTGGGAGACCATGCACAAATCCATCCTGCCTCCTCCTGCTGACGGACTGATATCCATACCATGGACAGCTCCATCTTCTGTTAGTGCAGGCCTGGGCCCTCCAGCTGCTATGACACTACACATCCCAGCATGCCTTGCCATAGTTTTATCATTTACTAATAGCAAAACTGTAGCATGGCTTGCTAAGACTTGTAGTATTACAACAGCTGGAGTGCCACAGGTTGGTTAGGCCTGTGGTAGTGTAATGGAGAAGACAAAGGGCCTAATTCGGATCTGATCGCATGGCTGCTAATCTGCAGAGCCTTGCAAACAGTTATAGGCCAGAGTAAGATCCCGCCCCTGTGCAAACCTGTGAATTGCTTAGCACGGCTTGCGAAAAGTACAGTAGCTAGATCAGCGATCATGTCTGAATGAGGCCCAAAATCTCCTGAAACGTCCTTATTTCTTTGGAGCTACAAATGAACAACATGGTTCTAGTTGTAATTACTTTCCACTCACATGAAATAGAAATGTTCAACCATCGCAATAGTCATATAAAGCGTAAGTCATTGCACCGGGTGTGGATTGGAAGGTAGATCGTGTCTAAGTTGACACCTGAATGAAGCGCGCATTTCACAGCAACGCACAATATAGGCGTCCATAAAATTCCTTTGCAGAAAGCGAATGACAGGAACGTTCTCCCTGGCTGTGTTTGCAATTGTGTAAGTGCTTTTCCTTTCTTTTCCGACGCTTGCGGTCTCTATTACGGAACGTGCGTCGCCGTAATCTTCCCTGACACCGGTTTCAGCCTGAATTCCAGTTACATGAAATATCGCCGAGTCGTTTTCTTATAGGAATTCATTCAAATCTCCACTCACTCTGTCAGCTCCTAAATCTCCATCACATTACCCCGGCCTTGGGCTACCGTTGTAATAACTTATTTTCCAAGGCGCTTAAGCTCCATAGGAAATATCCCCGCGTTGTCTCTGCGCATCCTTTATGCTTTATAAAAGCCGTTATTGTTCGCCGGCTAACCATTACCGAAAGTTAATAACATGTTAATTTCTCGCGGAAACCCCTAATCCAGCTCTGTTTGTCAATGGAAGTGACTTAAAGTACAGCGCTTTTATTATTATTATTTTTATAGAGTGCATTTAGAGCGCGTTTTAAATAAATTGGTATTCATGGCGCGGTTTTGGGAATTCCACAGAGAAGTTGTTAAAGGCCAGTAAAAAAAGAAATGGGGGAAGGAGTGAATGTTATCGCAGCCCGTCAGATAATCCCGGAATGCCGGGCTGCATTTATTTCAGTTTTATTTTTTTATATCATTGTCTACTAGCAAACAGATGCAGCGAGCCCTCAGCGTCTAGTTGTGGTTTCTGGTTTTTGCTTATTCGTGTATTGTGGTAGGCGCTGCTGAACCCTGTGGCGCCAAATAAACCATAATAAAAGTATTAATAATAATAATACCGCTGAGGAATATGTGTTCACTATATAATGGTAATAAGTTAAGATGATTTGTAGGGGTAAAAACAAGATTGCCATAGAAGATGCCAATTACTGCCCCCATTTACAGAAGAATTATAGTTTATTTTAAAGTCGAATCTGCATCAGTGGAAATTTGTCGAAAAAGGCCACATTTTTTACTAAAACACTTGGTCCGGTGAATTACTCACCAATCCTTGTGTTTTTGGACCATGACAAATTTTCTAACCGTTGGAAAATCGGCACCTGGATTGAATAGGTCAAATGACAATTCGAATGAAAATTGTTGAAAAGTGCCCATTTTCCGAATGTCAGAAAAATCAGCACAGATTGAATACCCCAATATTGCTGCGGGCTTTTACAGGTTTTTTTTTTCTGGTTAGCTTTCATAATCATATACCACCTACCTTCTTTGAGTCAAGGCTTAAGTGCTGATTCTCCTTGAACTCCTGATGTCATCTCCCTGACCCCCTTGAAGGGGCTAGCCTTCTCTCTGTGGCCAGATTAGGTGTGCACAGCACATATTGATGACTCCGTCCCTCTCCACCAACCACAGTGCAAAACCTGGGAAGGAGAAATCGACCATGTGTGCTACAAGAAAATGGCTGCCACTCTCCAGCACACTGATGTGTCCTCGTGGCTGTGCGATAAATCACATAAACCTGGTGGAAGTAGAGACTTAATGGGGTCATTAAACATCCGTGAATCTGATGTGTGACCTAGTTTGGATTCGGCATGAAAAGCCGGGGGTCGGGATCCCGGCGTTCAAAATCCAGACGCCGGAATCCCGAACGCCGAAATACCGACAAGGGGGGGACGTGGGTCGCCCCCCCCCCCCCCTTGCGGGCTGCGCTCGGCACACTAATTTATTCTCCATCCGAGGGTGTCGTGGACACCCACGGGGGGGGGGAGAAAGTGTCGGGATTTCGGCGTTCGGGATTCCGGCATCAGGATTTTGAACGCCGGGATCCCGACCGCCTGGATTTAAACTGCATCCCCCTAGTTCGTGTATGCAGTTTACCACTTATTTAAACCTGAAATAAAGATTCGGAGACTTAGGTTTGACAGAAAGTGATGTATTTATTATTGAAGCACTTTGGACTAATTAGTTTGATTATAATTAATTAAGTAATGGTGGCCAAGAAAGAACGGCTAATTATTTAAGCTCCACCCACAACTGACCTACGTAATCAGCCAATACCCTAACAGCAAGCGGTATCTTCTCAGTCTTCTACATTGACTTCCCACCCATCCAGGTGATGGTCCCCGAACGGGTGATCCAGCAAAGGCCTATAGTCAACGAATGTGAGCGCACCGAAAAACCACTATATACATCAAATCATCGTTTAATGAAGACCTATGCCATTATTTAATGAAGACCTATGCCTTTTTTTACCGGGGAGAGCGGGAAACTCTGGAAAATCAGGAAGTTTCCTCCTCTTCCTGCAGCCAATATCCCAGCTCATATTGCCATCCCCTGCATCCTTATTGGAAGCAGAGTCACATGCTTCCCCAGGGTCACAGCCTTGGATGTTTAACCCACTACATTCCTATTGCAGTCATTCCATTATTCTGAAGCTGTTAAACATATTACAGTGCACGCCCGTGTACAGTGTAGTTTTCCCATGTACAGTGTAGTGTTCCCATGTACAGTGTGGTTTTCCCATGTAGTTTTCCAGTGTACAATGTAGTTTTCCCGTGTAGTGTAGTTTTCCCATGTACAGTGTAGTGTTCCCGTGTACAGTGTAGTGTTCCCGTGTACAGTGTAGTGTTCCCATGTAGTTTTCCAGTGTACAATGTAGTCTTCCCGTGTAGTGTAGTTTTCTCGTGTACAGTGTAGTGTTCCCATGTACAGTGTAGTTTTCCAGTGTACAATGTAGTTTTCCCGTGTAGTGTTCCCGTGTACAGTGTAGTGTTCCCATGTACAGTGTAGTGTTCCCATGTACAGTGTAGTTTTCCAGTGTAGTGTAGTTTTCCAGTGTACAGTGTAGTTTTCCCTTGTACAGTGTAGTTTTCCTGTGTACAGTGTAGTTTTCCCGTGTACAGTGTAGTTTCCCGTGTACAGTGTAGTTTCCCTTGTACAGTGTGGTTTTCCCTTGTACAGTGTGGTTTTCCTGTGTACAGTGCAGTTTTCCCGTGTACAGTGTAGTTTCCCTGCGTACAGTGTAGTTTCCCTGTGTACAGTGTAGTTTTCCCGTGTACAGTGTAGTTTTCCTGTGTACAGTGTAGTTTTCCCGTGTACAGTGTAGTTTTCCCGTGTACAGTGTGGTTTTCCCATGTACAGTGCAGGTTTCCCGTGTACAGTGTAGTTTCCCTGTGTACAGTGTAGTTTCCCTGTGTACAGTGTAGTTTTCCCGTGTACAGTGTAATTTTCCCGTGTACAGTGTAGTTTTCCCGTGTACAGTGTAGTTTTCCCGTGTACAATGTAATTTTCCAGTGTACAGTGTAGTTTTCCCGTGTACAGTGTAATTTTCCCGTGTACAGTGTAGTTTTCCCGTGTACAGTGTAGTTTTCCCGTGTACAGTGTAATTTTCCCGTGTACAGTGTAGTGTTCCCGTGTACAGTGTAGTGTTCCCATGTAGTTTTCCAGTGTACAATGTAGTCTTCCCGTGTAGTGTAGTTTTCTCGTGTACAGTGTAGTGTTCCCATGTACAGTGTAGTTTTCCAGTGTACAATGTAGTTTTCCCGTGTAGTGTTCCCGTGTACAGTGTAATGTTCCCATGTACAGTGTAGTGTTCCCATGTACAGTGTAGTTTTCCAGTGTAGTGTAGTTTTCCAGTGTACAGTGTAGTTTTCCCTTGTACAGTGTAGTTTTCCCTTGTACAGTGTAGTTTTCCCGTGTACAGTGTAGTTTCCCTTGTACAGTGTGGTTTTCCCTTGTACAGTGCAGTTTTCCCGTGTACAGTGTAGTTTCCCTGCGTACAGTGTAGTTTCCCGCGTACAGTGTAGTTTTCCCGTGTACAGTGTAGTTTTCCCGTGTACAGTGTAGTTTTCCTGTGTACAGTGTGGTTTTCCCGTGTACAGTGCGGTTTTCCCGTGTACAGTGCAGTTTCCCTGTGTACAGTGTAGTTTTCCAGTGTACAGTGTAGTTTTCCCGTGTACAGTGTAGTTTTCCTGTGTACAGTGTAATTTTCCCGTGTACAGTGTAGTTTTCCCGTGTACAGTGTAGTTTTCCTGTGTACAGTGTAATTTTCCCGTGTACAGTGTAGTTTTCCCGTGTGCAGTGTAGTTTTCCCGTGTACAGTGTAGTTTTCCCGTGTACAGTGTAGTTTTCCCTTGTACAGTGTAGTTTTCCCGTGTACAGTGTAGTTTTCCCGTGTACAGTGTAGTTTTCCCGTGTACAGTGTAGTTTTCCCTTGTACAGTGTAGTTTTCCCGTGTACAGTGTAGTTTTCCCGTGTACAGTGTAGTTTTCCCGTGTACAGTGTAGCATTGACCGTGCTATGTCTTTATTGGTGTAGTTATTGGAATGTTTTGAGCACAAAACATTCTGCTTTGCTGTCGCATGTGCTGTGTTGTTGATGCCTCTCTCTTCTGTTATATCCGTAGACGTGCCTGGAGCTGGAGCGGTACTTGCAGACCGAACCAAAGAAGATATCTGAGACTTTTGGGGAAGAATTGGACTGTTTCTTAAATGGCTCTATTGGTCCAGGGATGGACGTCTGCGGCAGAAAGCTGGATCCCATTGTAATTCCTTTGGACATTAGCGCGTACGAGAAGCGCCCCAGTATGGACCTTTTGCTTTCTCAAGACAAGCTCCTGTCAGAGACCTGCGTCAGCCTCCAGCCTGCCAGTTCCGCTATGGACTGTTATACGTCAGTAAATCAGGCGCAGCTAAATGCGGTGACATCCCTAACGCCACCATCTTCTCCAGAACTTAGTCGGCATCTGGTCAAAACCTCACAGTCTCTCTCTGCTTTGGACGGAACGGTGACATTAAAACTGGTTGCAAAAAAGGCTTCTATTAGCTCTGGAAAGGCCGCGGAGTCCTCATCAGCCGCCATAACGTCAAAATGTGGTCTAAGCGACAGCGAGCAGGCCGGGAATGGTGGAGAAGCCTCGCCTGAAAATAAGAAAAGGGTCCATCGCTGTCAGTTCAATGGCTGCAGAAAAGTCTACACAAAGAGTTCACATTTGAAGGCTCATCAGAGGACGCATACAGGTATTTTCTGGTTCCTTGTCCTTCTACATGTGGCACTGTTATTACCGTCATTGTACATTGTCTGCTGTGATATGCTGGGCTACACGTGGCAGCGTGGAAGGCTTTAAGTAGGCATACGCTGTTTTTAGATTATGGCAGTGGTTCTCAACTATAGGTCCTCAAGTACCACCAACAGGTCGTGTATTCTGGATTTCTTTCATCTGTTTTGTTGATCTGTAATTATCCCACCAGCTTCCCCAGACCAGAAATCCACACACCATGACCTGCTGGGGGTACTTTAGGGGCTGGGGCTGGGAACAACTACTTCATAGTGTGACATTTGGGATAAGATTTCTTTGCTTTGAGGGGGGCACTTGGGAAACAGCGATGGAGCTTTTAGGGATCGGAGGAGATTTACCGGACCCCTGGTTAGTTTATGGAGCTGATTAAACTAATTTCCATGTGCTATTTTTACAATTGGTTTAATCAGTGTTCCCCAAACTCTATACTCAGAGCAGTATCACAGTGCAGGATTGATGGATATCCACGCTTGTCATGTACACAGATGTATATGCTGGGGGCACTGTCTACGTGCCGTCGGCTGGCAGTGTCAGGGGCAGGCAGACAAAGCCGTCTGATAGAGAGATGGCAGAGGGGACTGGCAAGAGCGTGTAGACTGGAAGATTAGATCGCAGATGAATTTAGAAAGTGGGACGGCGGCCAAATATTGATCCCACCGTCCTCCCATTCAGCATTTGGCAGGAGGCTTAAACCAATTAGTAAGGATTATCTTTGAAAATATAAAAACTTCAGAGGCTCCAGAAACATAATTCTAACTGTGTATAAGAGCAGCGGCTTCTGCCTGCGACCATGCAGGGATCTGTGTTTCAAAGGAAACTTGTCTTTCAGCTGTTGTACATTTACAGTAGAGACAATGCGGCCATTCTGCGCCTTGGCCATGTGACTGACAACAGAAGGAGCGTTGTGTATCCTTCAAGGAAATGTGTGTGGTACAATCAGTGGACATGGGAAGATCCCTCCACGAATGGGCACTAGAGAAACTAACGGCTCATGTTGTCATTTGCAATTTGGAACTTGTAGGGACACATCCAGTGCTGTGTTCAAACGCTTCCCGGCATAATGGCGGCAGGTTCCTCTTTCCTGCCCTTGGTGGCGCTCTCTGCTGTGGTGCTTCTAGCACAGTCTGGTCTGTATCTCAATACAGACTACACTGGTTCTGGTTGATAGGTCGACTGTGTCTACAGTCAATAGATTAACACCTATTGGTTGACAGACAATTGCTCGACACATACTGTAATAGTGTATGGCGTACAAATGCTGCAAGCACTGGGAAGCGCACCCGCGTCACAATGGAATCGTGTGTCCGAGCAAATGCGCACAAGGTCAGCCGCTCGCCAACATTCGCTTGTTTGGCATTGGCCAGTCGGATCACCAGGACCCAGTAGGTGGCAGGGTGCCCGCAGTGACAACATGGCTTTATAAATCTATATACTTGGAGGCAGACTGAGCAGAGTTCTTGCAGTATGAAAAGAAAGATGGTTTCTAGAAAGAGAACAGAACTGCAGTTTGTGGGTTTTTTATTGCCTATGACGTTATTTACTAAAATTGCGCAAATGAGTAGCAACGTAACCCAACAGCAATTTGCATGCATCCAGCCAACGCAAGTCACGTAATTATGCCATTTTTCTAATGACGCCATCGCACTTGTGTGATCTAGGAAAGGTGACAGGGTTAAATTGAAGCGATGGGGTTAAATTGTACATTTAAGTTTCCTCCGACCTCAAGAGAATAATAGCAGGCGGAGGTGAAGGAACTATAATTAGGGCTTTGCAGAGTGCTAGGAAAAGGTGTTGAAGAGCGAGGCTGAGGAAGATGAAGGTGGGGGGCTGGGGCGTGAGGAGGATGATGGTGGTGGTTGTTGCTAAGTAACCCCTGCAGCAGTAAATGCAGTCTGCTAATTGGCCGGCTTGTTTAATCCTGGGCCCTGTCCCCCCAGCCTGCTTCTCAGCTGTTTCTTCTTAGTTACTCTGTTGCTAGGCGACCGCATCTCTCCTCTCACCGCTGCTACATACTGACAGCTAATTGGCTGCTTGGTGTTTCTGCCGGGTACCAGTCTGAGCTTGCATCTCGCCTGTTATCCCTGGAGGCGGAGGGGGGGGGGGGGGGAGGGGGAGGGAAGGAGTGAGGAGGATATGTCAGCAATTAATGGAGCAAAAGTGTAAATTCTATACAGCGTCTGCCACCTGCGGCCCCCTGCTACAGCCTCAGCGCACAGAATCCTTCTCTATGGCCGCCAGCGCAACACGAGTGCGTCCTGCCCGGGTTGGCCGCTTTTTTTATATTTTATTTTACTTTATTTACAGATCTTTCAGGGTTTTTTTTTTTTTTTTTAAAGTAAATGCAAAAAAATATTGCATTTACATGAATTTTAATCAATCTGCAATCTACTGAAGTCGAAAAACTTCCAACATTCGGAGATATACCCCTTGGAGATCAAGGCATTATTTTTAATACTTAGCTATAATGAAGCTGGTGCTGGGACACGGGGCCCTAGTATTAGTCTACCTGACTGAGGTGCTCCCCCATACTAATATACCTGACTGAGGTGGTCCCCCATACTAATATACCTGACTGAGGTGGTCCCCCATACTAATAATACCTGACTGAGGTGGTCCCCCATACTAATATACCTGACTGAGGTGCTCCCCCATACTAATATACCTGACTGAGGTGCTCCCCCCCCCCCCCATACTAATATACCTGACTGAGGTGCTCCCCCATACTAATATACCTGACTGAGGTGCTCCCCCATACTAATATACCTGACTGAGGTGCTCCCCCCCCCATACTAATATACCTGACTGAGGTGGTCCCCCATACTATTATACCTGACTGAGGTGCTCCCCCATACTAATATACCTGACTGAGGCGCTCCCCCTTACTAATATACCTGACTGAGGTGCTCCCCCATACTAATATACCTGACTGAGGTGCTCCCCCATACTAATATACCTGACTGAGGTGCTCCCCCATACTAATATACCTGACTGAGGTGCTCCCCCATACTAATATACCTGACTGAGGTGCTCCCCATACTAATATACCTGACTGAGGTGCTCCCCCATACTAATATACCTGACTGAGGTGCTCCCCCATACTAATATACCTGACTGAGGTGCTCCCCCATACTATTATACCTGACTGAGGTGCTCCCCCATACTAATATACCTAACTGAGGTGCTCCCCCATACTAATATACCTGACTGAGGTGCTCCCCCATACTATTATACCTGACTGAGGTGCTCCCCCATACTATTATACCTGACTGAGGTGCTCCCCCATACTAATATACCTGACTGAGGTGCTCCCCCATACTAATATACCTGACTGAGGTGCTCCCCCATACTAATATACCTGACTGATGTGCCCCCCCCCCCCCATTCTAATATACCTGACTGAGGTGCTCCCCCATACTATTATACCTGACTGAGGTGCTCCCCCATACTAATATACCTGACTGATGTGCCCCCCCCCCCCATACTAATATACCTGACTGAGGTGCTCCCCCAAACTAATATACCTGACTGAGGTGCTCCCCCCATACTATTATACCTGACTGAGGTGCTCCCCCATACTAATATACCTGACTGAGGTGCTCCCCCATACTAATATACCTGACTGATGTGCCCCCCCCCCCCCCATACTAATATACCTGACTGAGGTGCTCCCCCATACTAATATACCTGACTGAGGTGCTCCACCATACTAATATACCTGACGTAGGTGCTCCCCCATACTATTATACCTGACTGAGGTGCTCCCCCATACTAATATACCTGACTGAGGTGCTCCCCCATACTAATATACCTGACTGAGGTGCTCCCCCATACTAATATACCTGACTGAGGTGGTCCCCCATACTAATATACCTGACTGAGGTGGTCCCCCATACTATTATACCTGACTGAGGCGCTCCCCCATACTAATATACCTGACTGAGGCGCTCCCCCTTACTAATATACCTGACTGAGGTGCTCCCCCATACTAATATACCTGACTGAGGTGCTCCCCCATACTAATATACCTGACTGAGGTGCTCCCCCATACTAATATACCTGACTGAGGTGCTCCCCCTTACTAATATACCTGACTGAGGTGCTCCCCCATACTAATATACCTGACTGAGGTGCTCCCCCATACTAATATACCTGACTGAGGTGCTCCCCCATACTAATATACCTGACTGAGGTGCTCCCCCATACTATTATACCTGACTGAGGTGCTCCCCCATACTATTATACCTGACTGAGGTGCTCCCCCATACTAATATACCTGACTGAGGTGCTCCCCCATACTATTATACCTGACTGAGGTGCTCCCCCATACTATTATACCTGACTGATGTGCACCCCCCCCCCCCCCCATACTAATATACCTGACTGAGGTGCTCCCCCATTCTAATATACCTGACTGAGGTGCTCCCCCTTACTAATATACCTGACTGAGGTGCTCCCCCATACTAATATACCTGACTGAGGTGCTCCCCCATACTAATATACCTGACTGAGGTGCTCCCCCATACTAATATACCTGACTGAGGTGCTCCCCCATACTATATACCTGACTGAGGTGCTCCCCCATACTATTATACCTGACTGAGGTGCTCCCCCATACTATTATACCTGACTGAGGTGCTCCCCCATACTATTATACCTGACTGAGGTGCTCCCCCATACTATTATACCTGACTGAGGTGCTCCCCCATACTATTATACCTGACTGATGTGCACCACCCCCCCCCCCCACATATTAATATACCTGACTGATGTGCCCCCCATACTATTATACCTGACTGAGGTGGTCCTCCATACTATTATACCTGACTGAGGTGCTTCCCCATACTAATATACCTGACTGAGGTGGTCCCCCATACTAATATACCTGACTGAGGTGGTCCCCCATACTATTATACCTGACTGAGGTGCTCCCCCATACTATTATACCTGACTGAGGTGCTCCCCCATACTAATATACCTGACTGAGGTGCTCCCCCATACTAATATACCTGACTGAGGTGCTCCCCCATACTAATATACCTGACTGAGGTGCTCCCCCATACTCGTACACCGGACTGATATGCCCCCCCCCCATACGAGTATACCTGACTGATGTGCCCCCCCATACTACTATACCTGACTGATGTGCCCCCCCATACTAGTACACCTGACTGATGTGCCCCCCCCCCCATACTAATATACCTGACTGATGTGCCCCCCCCATACTAATATACCTGACTGATGTGCCCCCCCCATACTAATATACCTGACTGATGTGCCCCCCCATACTAGTATACCTGACTGATGTGCCCCCCCCCTCCCCTCATACTAGTACACCTGACTGATGTGCCCCTCCCCATACTAATATACCTGACTGATGTGCCCCCCCCCCCCCATGCTAGTATACCTGACTGATGTGCCCCCGCCCCATACTAATATACCTGACTGATGTGCCCTCCCCCCATACTAGTACACCTGACTGATGTGCCCCCCCCCCATGCTAGTATACCTGACTGATGTGCCCCCCAATACTAATATACCTGACTGATGTGCCCCCCCATACTTGTACACCTGACTGATGTGCCCCCCCATACTAGTATACCTGACTGATGTGCCGCCCCCCCATGCTAGTATACCTGACTGATGTGCCCCCCCCCCATACTAGTACACCTGACTGATGTGCCCCCCCCCCCCATACTAATATACCTGACTGATGTCCCCCCCCCATACTAGTATGCCTGACTGATGTGCCCCCCCCCCATGCTAGTACACCTGACTGATGTGCCCCCCCCCCCCCCCATACTAGTATACCTGACTGATGTGCCCCCCCCCCCCCATACTCGTACACCTGACTCATGTGCCCCCCCCCCATACTCGTACACCTGACTCATGTGCCCCCCCCCCATACTAGTACACCTGACTCATGTGCCCCCCCCCATACTAGTATACCTGATCTATTCCCCACAACCTGTCAGTTGTGCGCCCTAGGCAGCTGCCCATCTTGCCCAGTCCTTAGTTACGGACCAGAGATACTGCGCCTGCCTGATCCTATACTGGGTGCAATACTGTCCCTTTAATCTGTAATATAAGAATTCCCCAACAAAAGGAGATTCCTTTCTTTTTCTGTGCTCTGTCCCTTTAATGTGACTGAGGGTTGCAATGCTGAGGTCTACACCTTGATGTAACATCAGATATTTCTGTATGTGTCAGAGGAGCGGTGGGAATTCTCACCTCCTCTCCCGGATTCTCACTTCCCCGCACATAACGTGTCACATCACAAGATTCCCAATGCTGTTTGCTGGTGTTCAATTTGCAATTCTCTGTCCTTACTTCTCTTCGATTTCTTGCAACGTTATAAAATTAGATCTTCGCTTCTCGTAGAAATGTCGCTTTCCTGTCCAGTAATATTATCCGCTTCCAAAGTCTTTAAAATGCAGCTTATTCAGGATGAAGGTATTCACTGGGTAATTTACTGGTATGAAACATGACATTAAACTCTCGCTGTTTAGAAAAATACAGACTCCAAATGCTTTCTATATACGGCAATTGCTACAGTGACCTCTCTGCAGTTAAAGAGTAGGAACTGCACGGTAAAAACAAACGTGTGAATATATTACTTTATCGATATAGCGCACACATATTCCGCAGCGCTATACAAAGAATATTGTTACCAGTTATTTATATAGCGCGCAGATATTCCGCAGCGCTGTAAAGAGACTATTACTACCAGTTATTTATATAGCGCACACATATTCCTCAGCGCTGTATAGAGACTATTATTACCAGTTATTTATATAGCGCACACATATTCCGCAGTGCTGTACAGAGACTATTATTACCAGTTATTTATATAGCGCACCCATGAGCGCTGTACAGAGAATATTATTACCAGTTATTTATATAGCGCACCCATGTTCTGCAGCGCTGTACAGAGAATATTATTACCAGTTACTATATAGCGCACACATATTCCGCAGCGCTGTACATAGAATATTATTACCAGTTATTTATATAGTGCACACATATTCCGCAGCGCTGTACAGACTATTATTAACAGTTATTTATATAGCGCACACATATTCCACAGCGCTGTACAGAGACTATTATTACCAGTTATTTATATAGCGCACCCATGTTCTGCAGCGCTGTACAGAGAATATTATTACCAGTTATTTATATAGCGCACCCATGTTCTGCAGCGCTGTACAGAGAATATTATTACCAGTTATTTATATAGCGCACCCATGTTCTGCAGCGCTGTACAGAGAATATTATTACCAGTTACTATATAGCGCACACATATTCCGCAGCGCTGTACATAGAATATTATTACCAGTTATTTATATAGTGCACACATATTCCGCAGCGCTGTACAGACTATTATTAAAAGTTATTTATATAGCGCACACATATTCCACAGCGCTGTACGGAGAATATTATTACCAGTTATTTATATAGCACATACATATTCCACATCGCTGTACAGAGAATATTATTACCAGTTATTTATATAGCGCACCCATGTTCTGCAGCGCTGTACAGAGACTATTATTACCAGTTATTTATATAGTGCACACATATTCCGCAGCTCTGTACAGAGAATATTATTACCAGTTATTTATATAGTGCACACATATTCCGCAGCGCTGTACAGAGAATATTATTACCAGTTATTTATATAGTGCACACATATTCCGCAGCGCTGTACAGAGAATATTATTACCAGTTATTTATATAGCGCACACATATTCCGCAGCGCTGTACAGAGAATATTATTACCAGTTATTATATAGCGCACACATATTCCGCAGCGCTGTACAGAGACTATTATTACCAGTTATTATATAGCGCACACATATTCCGCAGCGCTGTACAGAGAATATTATTACCAGTTATTTATATAGCGCACACATATTCCGCAGCGCTGTACAGAGAATATTATTACCAGTTATTATATAGCGCACACATATTCCGCAGCGCTGTACAGAGACTTTTATTACCAGTTATTATATAGTGCACACATATTCCGCAGTGCTGTACAGAGACTATTATTACCAGTTATTATATAGCGCACACATATTCCGCAGCGCTGTACAGAGACTATTATTACCAGTTATTATATAGCGCACACATATTCCGCAGCGCTGTACAGAGAATATTATTACCAGTTATTTATATAGCGCACACATATTCCGCAGCGCTGTACAGAGAATATTATTACCAGTTATTATATAGCGCACACATATTCCGCAGCGCTGTACAGAGACTTTTATTACCAGTTATTATATAGTGCACACATATTCCCCAGCGCTGTACAGAGACTATTATTACCAGTTATTATATAGCGCACACATATTCCGCAGCGCTGTACAGAGACTTTTATTACCAGTTATTATATAGTGCACACATATTCCCCAGCGCTGTACAGAGACTATTATTACCAGTTATTATATAGCGCACACATATTCCCCAGCGCTGTACAGAGACTATTATTACCAGTTATTATATGGCGCACACATATTCCGCAGCGCTGTACAGAGACTTTTATTACCAGTTATTATATAGTGCACACATATTCCGCAGCGCTGTACAGAGACTATTACCAGTTATTGTATAGCGCACACATATTCCGTAGCACTTTATAGATGATATTTCTGCACCAGTGGAGCTTGCACTCTATTATCCCTATCACATGTATACACACAGTCACACTAGGGAGATCTTTGTTGGGAGCCAATGAATATATTTGTATGGGGGAGAAATCAGAGGAAACGGACGCAAGCATGGGGAGAATATACAAACACCACACAATTAGGGTCATAGAGGGAAATTACCCCATGACCTCAGTGCTTTCCACTAGGATCAATAGGTCGACATAGCAATGTTGACACATGAAAAGGTCGACATGAGTTCTTCACAAATTTCTCCCCCAAATTGTTTATTTAGTTTTTCATGTTTTACCAGTAGCAGGAGCACGTGGAACACTAAATGGGGGTCCGCATGATAAGGTGCACCCCAAAAAAAGTTAAAACCTCATGTCAATCTCTTTCATGCATCAACCTTTTGTCTCTGTTGTATCACTGTGCCTTACACGCGCAGATCTCCATATTGCTGCTATCAGAATGGCTCGGCTCCGCCTACAGCGCTATCACTGACTGTAATGCATACTATGATCTCACAATGCTGGAAGCCAGCCCTGTTATATCCCTATGACGCGCAGTAGGCAGGGTATTGCTGTCCTGCGGCTGCGCTGCATCACTGTGCCTTACACGCACAGATCTCCATATTGCCGCCATCGGAATGGCTGAGCTCTGCCTACAGCGCTATCACTGACTGTAATGCATACTATGATGTCACAATGCTGGAAGCCAGCCCTGTAATATCCCTATGACGCGCAGTAGGCCGGGTATTGTCCTGCGGCTGCGCTGCATCACTGTGCCTTACACGCACAGATCTCCATATTGCCGCTATCAGAATGTCTCGGCTCCGCCTACAGCGCTATCACTGACTGTAATGCATACTATGATCTCACAATGCAGGAAGCCAGCCCTGTTATATCCCTATGACGCGCAGTAGGCCGGGTATTGCTGTCCTGCGGCTGCGCTGCATCACTGTGCCTTACACGCACAGATCTCCATATTGCCGCTATCAGAATGTCTCGGCTCCGCCTACAGCGCTATGACTGACTGTAATGCATACTACGATCTCACAATGCTGGAAGCCAGCCCTGTTATATCCCTATGACGGGCAGTAGGCCGGGTATTGTTGTCCTGCGGCTGCGCTGCATCACTGTGCCTTACACGCACAGATCTCCATATTGCCGCTATCAGAATGTCTCGGCTCCGCCTACAGCGCTATGACTGACTGTAATGCATACTACGATCTCACAATGCTGGAAGCCAGCCCTGTTATATCCCTATGACGGGCAGTAGGCCGGGTATTGTTGTCCTGCGGCTGCGTTGCATCACTGTGTCTTACACTCAGATCTCCATATTGCCGCTATCAGAATGTCTCGGCTCCGCCTGCAGCGCTATCACTGACTGTAATGCATACTATGATCTCACAATGCAGGAAGCCAGCCCTGCTATATCCCTATGACGGGCAGTAGGCCTGGTATTGTTGTCCTGCGGCTGCGCTGCATCACTGTGTCTTACACTCAGATCTCCATATTGCCGCTATCAGAATGTCTCGGCTCCGCCTACAGCTCTATCACTGACTGTAATGCATACTATGATGTCACAATGCAGGAAGCCAGCCCTGTTATATCCCTATGACGCGCAGTAGGCCGGGTATTGTCCTGCGGCTGCGCTGCATCACTGTGCCATACACGCACAGATCTCCATATTGCCGCTATCAGAATGTCTCGGCTCCGCCTACAGCGCTATCACTGACTGTAATGCATACTATGATCTCACAATGCAGGAAGCCAGCCCTGTTATATCCCTATGACGCGCAGTAGGCCGGGTATTGTTGTCCTGCGGCTGCGCTGCATCACTGTGCCTTACACGCACAGATCTCCATATTGCCGCTATCAGAATGTCTCGGCTCCGCCTACAGCGCTATCACTGACTGTAATGCATACTATGATCTCACAATTCTGAAAGCCAGCCCTGTTATAAATTGTCAGCCACCCCAGCAGAGACCCCGCGCCCGCCTTCTGCGTGCCGTCTGTTCTTTATCCTGAGGCTTTGGGGATTTGAGACGCCTATAGGAAACCAAATCAAAAATCCCAGATCTGACATCTGAAAAGACCCAGGAGACGGCTGAACCCATTATACCTGCAAAGGGAAGAAAATCCATTTACTAAAATGAGGCCTAATGCACACGTTATGGATGGCGCACCCCCATGGCGAGCCGGCGTCTTCGGCATTATAATAATATAATCATGCAGAATGGATTATCCTTCCCCTGGTATACGCTGCTGGTACAGGAGGCAGATATACCAGGACGAGCGCCTCTGTGCATAGTTATTGCAGTAATAGTATAATTCCACCATGCACACCCCCACCCCCCTCATAGCACATCCAGACCCAGAATTAGGGACTTTGGGGTACATTTACTTATTGCCATCCGTGTCTGGTGAATTTGATCAGTGTTGTTCCCAGAGGTGTTTTGCCCCTTCCTCGCCCATCTCTGCTGACGCCACCCTTCATTTCAGCTGCCCACGGCCGGCATACTGCAGGGATGACCTTAGTGACGCACATTGTATCCATCCCAGTAATCACGGACTGTCCGATAGCTCCTCTTATTGGATACAGTATTGTCACAGAGTGTGCAATGTATCATCCATTGGTAAATACTTCCATATACATATTACTGGGCGATATGGATGTACATGAATAGCCATTCTCTGATTATGCCGCCAAGCATTCATACAGTGAGTTACTATTGGCTCTAGAGCTAAGTCAGCTGACCCTGTGACCCCGGAGCTGATTGGCTGGTGCTTATCGCCATCCAGATCCGTCAGGCTGCGTTTGCTGGCCTGATTTTTACAACATCACACAAACATTTCAGCATCCTACTTACCTCAAATCGCAGTCAAAACACTATGGGGTATATTTATTAAGATGGGAGTTTTGTTGACGATGCGATGTTGCCCCTAGCAACCAATTAGATTCTACTTTTAATTTATTTAGCACCTTCTAGAAGATAATGGAAAGTATCTGATGCTAGGGGCAACATCCCAGCTTCAAAAGAACTCCCACCTTAGTAAATTTACTCCTGTGGGTCCATCACCTCCATGATAACGTGTTCAAATATAAATATTAAAGTAAAAATGTTGAAATTGTAAATTTTTCACATTTCTGTTTTACAAAATGCTAAATTTTTTAGCTAAATTCTTCACAGACCGATGTTGTCATCCAGTTTCCTGCCGCCCGTTGGTCTAATTAGAACAGTTAATTAGTATCTGTGGGATATGGATAAGTCCTAATTCACTTCCAGACTTATCGTTGGTGAATCCCTTAACGCCAGATTAATGTGTCCTGGTCAGCCAGGCACGCAATGGGCGCTGATTGTGGTGGCAGCGCCCGGATTGCTTCAAATAATAAAAAAATCTCAAGGTTTCCACCGCCTTTGTTTTGAAACTAAAATAATGACATCTGTTTCCTCAATTTATTGTGCAGGGCGGTGGCGCTTGGGGGGCTGGGATAGTATGTGCGTTCTCTAGGGGTAACGCAGGGTCGTCAGTGCGTTATGGAGCTGCAGAGCATTTGCCGCCAATGTCTGCGGATGACACGTGCATGATAAAATTATAATACATTAAACTAGTTAAAAGCCCGTCAAAATGATGGTTTAATCCCTATCTGCTCCTACCTCCAATCTCTGTCCTCGCAGAACCCTCTCTTCATTCCCAGCATGTTGGAAACAGATCATTTTGCTTTCACTTTCTTTTAAGGAGTAATTTGTTCTGTTGAGTGGCCTCTAGTGGTCAGTGAAGGTACTTCACCTTAGAGGTGAGGCGTATTTGGCCTTTTATATACTGTATATAGATAATAGATAGTAAGTTTATTTTTATGTTATTTCTATAAATGCTAAATTCCCTGATATATGGGCAAATGTTATGTTCCCTGTAACATAACTTTTCTAAGGCTCTCTCCATTAAGGGGGCATTCAGCAGTGTCCGCAGAATTGCTAAACTCGCTATTTGCCGACTTTAGCATGTCTGACGCATCACGCACGTCACAGCCCACAGATGCGAGGGCTTAAGGTGCCCATACACCTACAGATTTATCTTCAGATCTGGCTGGTTGGAACAAAAACATGGTTATGGATGAGTGACAGTTTGGCAGTTTTCCAGCATTTCCAAGCCAATGGTCAACTGTCATCTACTCTCATCCATAACCATGTTTTTGTTCCAACCAGACAGATCTGAAGATAAATCTGTAAGTGTATGGGCACCTTTACATGCGGTGCATTCTGGAAAATGTGACCACAGAATAATTGGCGGCGTTGGATGGATGATGATGCAGCGGTGGGTGGTCACAATCAGGACAATGGAGGCTCGTCCTGAACATTTTTGACGCAGTTTACACCAACCGCTGCTGGCCAAACCATGGCGGCCCTTCACAGCTATTTACATGGCAGCTGGGATCTGACTGACTGCTACTTCATCTCTCTCCAATGTTTAGTTGATAGGGAAGTACAATACACATTGGTTACTGTAGACATTCCCATAGAGCAGCGGTAGTTGCCTCTTTTTATTTTCTTGGCGATGTTCTGCGTCGTGCGGCCTTATTGTCATTGTACGGAGTCTGTGGTTTTACCGTGTCTGGCTGCTTTCGGGAAGAAAAAAAATCAAAGAAGTTCCTGTGAGCTGCGACCCTGATTGGCAGATCCAATCTCTAATCTGCTGAGGGTCGAAAATCCCATCTGACGGAGTTTAATAGGTCACCTCCACATTTAGCTTTAAGTAATACTGTAAGGATTGGAGTGTAACCTTTGTATTGTAGCCCCAGGCAGGCCAATGACTCACTGTCTATCAGAAGACAGACGCTGCCTTACTAACAGCGGATAACAATGAGAGGAATTTATCAAATCCCAAATATTGTGCTGGAGAATCGCTAAGCAGCAACATTCCTTATAGGGTGACGCACGGATCGCATTCCCCTACTATTACTATCCGGGTCTGGGTGAGGGCCGACCAGCTACACCGCACTTCTAGGGGAGGTTCCTTCAATAAATAGAAATTCAATTAAAATTGATAAAAAGCTGAAGTTTGGTTTGTACAGCGGGAAAACAATACATTACACAATAGATAATGTTGCAATCTTTGGTAAAAAAATAATAATAATTCTGAGAAGGGATGGCCATTGGCTCAGTATCCAAACATTGTCACCATGGCCCTTATTCTGGTTGGTGCGGTAATTTCCGCGTGCCGTCGGTCCGCCGATGCTTTGTGTCTGCGCATGTGCAGATGCGACTCTGCGCATGTGCGAGCGGGGTGTACGGCCAAATCCCGCATGAAATGTGAACACTCCGAACAGGGGGTGGAGAGGGGGCGTGAAGGGCTATTTGGGCTCATTACCATATGCATACGCCCCGCGTTTCATGGGCGTTCCCATGCAAACGCTGGGCGTACGTATGGTAATGCAGTCGTGACGCACGTGTAGGGGGCGGACATATGACATCGCCGGATGTCAGCTGCCCGCCCAGATCCCTGCTTTTGCACGGAAAAATGTCCGTGTGGTCTGAGGTTGCGGGAGCTGGTGGACCACTCGGCCCTGCATTTGATGTTCTGCGACCATCGAATGATGGGGGAGGTTCCCTGAGATGGAGGAGGTGTATTCATGAGAAATACACGTGCGGTCCGTTCGGCCAGCTTCTTACCGCGTACGGACGGAGTTGGCGATCTGTATGGAAGGCGGGGTTTCGCACGCACGGTCCTGGCCGCATATTCGGATCCGGCCGCACCGATCAGAATAAGGCCCCATCAATTGTACCTTTGGTAGGTAACCTTGATGGTGTGAAGCCATCCACATGGGAGCCATTGATGCTTTCTACCACCAATGAGTGGGTCAATAAGAGACTGGAGGTGGAGCTTTATAGGAGTATCAGGGGCGGAGCTAAGCTAAGTGTCCCCTCGGTTAATAAAATAAAAAGAAAAACATTTGCTTGCTACTTTTCTAGTTCTCCCCATCGATGGTAAAAGTATTTAACATAGGCCATCAAATTTTTTTATTTTTTTGTCGATGGCCATCTCTAATTTTGGGCAGACTGACCAGACGGGGGGAGACTTTGGTCAGCGAAGCAAATGTTGCAGTAAGCTGGGTACACATATGACAATATGTTTTCCCAGCGATGTAAGGAGCGACAGAAACCGACCGGGGAACCGGGAGCAACAAGCGATGGTGGGTGCATAGTGGGGGCCATGCTGCATTCGGCAGAATGCCCCTCGCGATATCCGACATCGTCCTGCCTACAGGTACAGATGACAGAGGACATCGTTAGCGACGCACGGGATTGCGCAAAGTGAATGATATGGCGTGATATGCCCGAATCATTAGAAAAAAATTGCCTTGTGTGTACGCACCTGAACGATCCCTGTATATAGCATGTAGAGAATGCAGCTTGTGGGGTATATGATATATATGTGAGTGCAGAGGTATAGGACAGGTGAGTGCAATAGACCGTGAAGTGCCACGTGAAGTTGTCAAAATAGGTGTGAAAATTGCCAAATAAACATTTATATTCATTATAACAACCGGTAATGTCACCTTATATAGGAAATATCATGAATGAATATTTGAATTTCTATAACAAATGTGAGCAACGCTGGGATTTTTAGGGGGTATTTTACGCATCACTCCCAGATGTTGGCACTCAATGGGTTAATTAATGTTTATGTGATCACGTCTTCGCTTGCACCCCAGTGTCATGTAATCCTGCCCGTGTTGGATGCTGTCCTATGTGCAGATGGGAGACGGGATCTGAGGTTTCCATTAGCAGCTCCCTGATCAATGGACTGGTCACCAAAATCTCCTGATGTGAAGGGGAAAAAAACCCAATTCATGCTGAGAGGTCTGAGAGTCATCGTCCACTTGGAGGGGAATAGGGGGGGGCCGCACCCAATAGGGGGGGTGGGGGCAACAGCTGACTCCATAGCCCATCCGACAATAGTGGAAACTGCTCTGGTCATTGTTACAGCACTTATCCACATAGAGACCAAGGACATAAGGGGTCATGAGAAAATAAAGTAAAATATGATTATAAGAACTGTGCCTTCATCTCTATGCCTGTAGCAAAGTATAATAGCTTGGATCTTACACACTTCCTCCCCCTCCCTCTAGATTGTAAGTTCCATGGAGCAACCCCCCCCCCTCTAACCTCGCATTTCAATTAAAGCTCTCTACTACTCAGCAATAGCATCTCTTCTCTCGTGTGATCGGTCATCGCTGCCAACAAAAGCCGCTCCTGGTAGTACACGGACACCTCCTCTGCTTCACTACATCCCAGCTGTATTGTGTACTGAGCTGTTGTAGTGTCTCAGTCACTGTAATGTTCTGTGTCCCCTGTATTGCACTAATGTGTGCGCTATATACGGCGCTGCCCCTGGTAGTACACAGACACCTCCTCTGCTTCCCTACATCCCAGTTGTATTGTGCACTGAGCATTGTGCTGCTGTTACCTGTGCTGTTGTAGTGTCTCAGTCACTGTAATGTTCTGTGTCCCCTGTATTGTACTAATGTGTGCCCTATGTACAGTGCTGCCCCTGGTAGTACACGGACACCTCCTCTGCTTCCCTACATCCCAGCTTTATTGTATACTAAGCATTGTGCTGCTGTTACCTGTGCTGTTGTAGTGTCTCAGTCACTGTAATGTTCTGTGTCTCCTGTATTGTACTAATGTGTGCCCTATGTACGGCGCTGCCCCTGGTAGTACATGGACACCTCCTCTGCTTCCCTACATCCCAGCTGTATTGTGTACTAAGCATTGTGCTGCTGTTACCTGTGCTGTTTTAGTGTCTCAGTCACTGTAATGTTCTGTGTCTCCTGTATTGTACTAATGTGTGCCCTATGTATGGCGCTGCCCCTGGTAGTACATGAACATCTCCTCTGTTTCCCCACATCCCAGCTGTATTTTGTACTGAACATTGTGCTGCTGTTACCTGTGCTGTTGTAGTGTCTCGGTCACTGTAATGTTCTGTGTCCCCTGTATTGTACTAATGTGTGCTCTATGTACAGCGCTGCCCCTGGTAGTACACGGACACCACATCTGCTTCCCTACATCCCAGCTGTATTGTGTACTGAGAATTGTGCTGCTGTTACCTGTGCTGTTGTAGTGTCTCAGTCACTGTAATGTTCTGTGTACCCTGTATTGTACTAATGTGTGCCCTATGTACGGTGCTACCCCTGGTAGTACATGGACAACTCCTCTGCTTCCCTACATCCCAGCTGTATTGTGTACTAAGCATTGTGCTGCTGTTACCTGTGCTGTTTTAGTGTCTCAGTCACTGTAATTTTCTGTGTCTCCTGTATTGTACTAATGTGTGCCCTATGTATAGCGCTGCCCCTGGTAGTACACGGACACCTCCTCTGCTTCCCTACATCCCAGCTGTATTGTGTGCTAAGCATTGTGCATTGTGCTGCTGTTACCTGTGCTGTTGTGGTGTCTCAGTCACTGTAATGTTCTGTGTCTCCTGTATTGTACTAATGTGTGCCCTATGTACGGCGCTGCCCCTGGTAGTACATGGACACCTCCTCTGCTTCCCTACATCCCAGCTGTATTGTGTACTAAACATTGTGCTGCTGTTATCTGTGCTGTTTTAGTGTCTCAGTCACTGTAATGTTCTGTGTCTCCTGTATTGTACTAATGTGTGCCCTATGTATAGCGCTGCCCCTGGTAGTACACGGACACCTCCTCTGCTTCCCTACATCCCAGCTGTATTGTGTGCTAAGCATTGTGCATTGTGCTGCTGTTACCTGTGCTGTTGAAGTGTCTTAGTCACTGTAATGTTCTGTGTCCCCTGTATTGTACTAATGTGTGCACTATGTACAGCGCTGCCCCTGGTAGTACAAGGACACCTCCTCTGCTTCGCTACATCCCAGCTGTATTGTGTACTGAGCATTGTGCTGCTGTTACCTGTGCTGTTGTAGTGTATCAGTCACTGCAATGTTCTGTGTCTCCTGTATTGTACTAATGTGTGCCCTATGTACAGCGCTACCCCTGGTAGTACACGGACACCTCCTCTGCTTCCCTACATCCCAGCTGTATTGTGTACTGAGCATTGTGCTGCTGTTACCTGTGCTGTTGTAGTGTCTCAGTCACTGTAATGTTCTGTGTCCCCTGTATTGTACTAATGTGTGCCCTATGTACAGCGCTGCCCCTGGTAGTACACGGACACCTCCTCTGCTTCCCTACATCCCAGCTGTATTGTGTACTAAGCATTGTGCTGCTGTTACCTGTGCTGCTGTAGTGTCTCAGTCACTGTAATGTTCTGTGTACCCTGTATTGTACTAATGTGTGCCCTATGTATAGCGCTGCCCCTGGTAGTACACAGACACCTCCTCTGCTTCCATACATCCCAGCTGTATTGTGTACTGAGCATTGTGCTGCTGTTACCTGTGCGGTTGTAGTGTCTCAGTCACTGTAATGTTCTGTGTCCCCTGTATTGTACTAATGTGTGCCCTATGTACGGCACTGCCCCTGGTAGTACACGGACACCTCCTCGGCTTCCCTACATCCCAGCTGTATTGTGTACTGACCATTGTGCTGCTGTTACCTGTGCTGTTGTAGTGTCTCAGTCACTGTAATGTTCTGTGCCCTATGTACAGCGCTGCCCCTGGTAGTACACGGACACCTCCTCTGCTTCCCTACATCCCAGCTGTACTGTGTACTGAGCATTGTGCTGCTGTTACCTGTGCTGTTGTAGTGCCTCAGTCACTGTAATGTTCTGTGTTCTCTGTATTGTACTAATGTGTGCCCTATGTACAGCGCTGCCCCTGGTAGTACACGGACACCTCCTCTGCTTCCCTACATTCCAGCTGTATTGTGTACTGAGCATTGTGCGCTGTTACCTGTGCTGTTGTAGTGTCTCAGTCACTGTAATGTTCTGTATTCCCTGTACTGTACTAATGTGTGCCCTATGTACAGCACTGCCCCTGGTAGTACACAGACACCTCCTCTGCTTCCCTACATCCCCAGTGTATTGTGTACTGAGCATTGTGCTGCTGTTACCTGTGCTGTTGTAGTGTTTCAGTCACTGTAATGTTCTGTGTCCCCTGTGTTGTACTAATGTGTGCCCTATGTACAGCGCTGCCCCTGGTAGTACACGGACACCTCCTTTGCTTCCCTACATCCCAGCTGTATTGTGCACTGAGCATTGTGCTGCTGTTACCTCTGCTGTTGTAGTGTCTCAGTCACTGTAATGTTCTGTGTCCCCTGTATTGTACTAATGTGTGCCCTATGTACAGTGCTGCCCCTGGTAGTACATGGACACCTCCTCTGCTCCCCTACATCCCAGCTGTATTGGGTACTGAGCATTGTGCTGCTGTTACCTGTGCTGTTGTAGTGTCTCAGTCACTGTAATGTTCTGTGTACCCTGTATTGTACTAATGTGTGCCCTATGTACAGTGCCGCCCCTGGTAGTACACGACAACCTCCTCTGCTTCCCTACATCCCAGTTGTATTGTGTACTGAGCATTGTGCTGCTGTTACCTGTACTGTTGTAGTGTCTCAGTCACTGTAATGTTCTGTGTCCCCTGTATTGTACTAATGTGTGCCCTATGTACAGCGCTGCCCCTGGTAGTACACGGACACCTCCTCTGCTTTCCTACATCCCAGCTGTATTGTGTACTGAGCACTGTGCTGCTGTTACCAGTGCTGTTGTAGTGTCTCAGTCACTGTAATGTTCTGTGTCCTCTGTAGTGTACTAATGTGTGCCCTGTGTACGGCGCTGCCCCTGGTAGTACACGGACACCTCCTCTGCTTCCCTACATCCCAGCTGTATTGTGTACTGAGCATTGTGCTGCTGTTACCTGTGCTCTTCTAGTGTCTCAGTCACTGTAATGTTCTGTGTCCCCTGTATTGTACTAATGTGTGCCCTATGTACAGCACTGCCCCTGGTAGTACACAGACACCTCCTCTGCTTCCCTACATCCCAGCTGTATTGTGTACTGAGAATTGTGCTGCTGTTACCTGTGCTGTTGTAGTGTCTCAGTCACTGTAATGTTCTGTGTACTCTGTAGTGTACTAATGTGTGCCCTATGTACAGCACTGCCCCTGGTAGTACACGGACACCTCCTCTGCTTCCCTACATCCCAGCTGTATTGTGTACTGAGCATTGTGCTGCTGTTACCTGTGCTGTTGTAGTGTCTCAGTCACTGTAATGTTCTGTGTCCCCTGTATTGTACTAATGTGTGCCCTATGTACAGCGCTGCCCCTGGTAGTACACGGACACCTACCTCTGCTTCCCTACATCCCAGCTGTATTGTGTACTGAGCATTGTGCTGCTGTTACCTGTGCTGTTGTAGTGTCTCAGTCACTGTAATGTTCTGTGTCCCCTGAATTGTACTAATGTGTGCCCTATGTACAGCGCTGCCCCTGGTAGTACACGGACACCTCCTCTGCTTCCCTACATCCCAGCTGTACTGTGTACTGAGCATTGTGCTGCTGTTACCTGTGCTGTTGTAGTGCCTCAGTCACTGTAATGTTCTGTGTTCTCTGTATTGTACTAATGTGTGCCCTATGTACAGCGCTGCCCCTGGTAGTACACGGACACCTCCTCTGCTTCCCTACATTCCAGCTGTATTGTGTACTGAGCATTGTGCGCTGTTACCTGTGCTGTTGTAGTGTCTCAGTCACTGTAATGTTCTGTATTCCCTGTACTGTACTAATGTGTGCCCTATGTACAGCACTGCCCCTGGTAGTACACGGACACCTCCTCTGCTTCCCTACATCCCCAGTGTATTGTGTACTGAGCATTGTGCTGCTGTTACCTGTGCTGTTGTAGTGTTTCAGTCACTGTAATGTTCTGTGTCCCCTGTGTTGTACTAATGTGTGCCCTATGTACAGCGCTGCCCCTGGTAGTACACGGACACCTCCTTTGCTTCCCTACATCCCAGCTGTATTGTGCACTGAGCATTGTGCTGCTGTTACCTCTGCTGTTGTAGTGTCTCAGTCACTGTAATGTTCTGTGTCCCCTGTATTGTACTAATGTGTGCCCTATGTACAGTGCTGCCCCTGGTAGTACATGGACACCTCCTCTGCTCCCCTACATCCCAGCTGTATTGGGTACTGAGCATTGTGCTGCTGTTACCTGTGCTGTTGTAGTGTCTCAGTCACTGTAATGTTCTGTGTACCCTGTATTGTACTAATGTGTGCCCTATGTACAGTGCCGCCCCTGGTAGTACACGACAACCTCCTCTGCTTCCCTACATCCCAGCTGTATTGTGTACTGAGCATTGTGCTGCTGTTACCTGTACTGTTGTAGTGTCTCAGTCACTGTAATGTTCTGTGTCCCCTGTATTGTACTAATGTGTGCCCTATGTACAGCGCTGCCCCTGGTAGTACACGGACACCTCCTCTGCTTTCCTACATCCCAGCTGTATTGTGTACTGAGCACTGTGCTGCTGTTACCAGTGCTGTTGTAGTGTCTCAGTCACTGTAATGTTCTGTGTCCTCTGTAGTGTACTAATGTGTGCCCTGTGTACGGCGCTGCCCCTGGTAGTACACGGACACCTCCTCTGCTTCCCTACATCCCAGCTGTATTGTGTACTGAGCATTGTGCTGCTGTTACCTGTGCTCTTCTAGTGTCTCAGTCACTGTAATGTTCTGTGTCCCCTGTATTGTACTAATGTGTGCCCTATGTACAGCGCTGCCCCTGGTAGTACACAGACACCTCCTCTGCTTCCCTACATCCCAGCTGTATTGTGTACTGAGAATTGTGCTGCTGTTACCTGTGCTGTTGTAGTGTCTCAGTCACTGTAATGTTCTGTGTACTCTGTAGTGTACTAATGTGTGCCCTATGTACAGCACTGCCCCTGGTAGTACACGGACACCTCCTCTGCTTCCCTACATCCCAGCTGTATTGTGTACTGAGCATTGTGCTGCTGTTACCTGTGCTGTTGTAGTGTCTCAGTCACTGTAATGTTCTGTGTCCCCTGTATTGTACTAATGTGTGCCCTATGTACAGCGCTGCCCCTGGTAGTACACGGACACCTACCTCTGCTTCCCTACATCCCAGCTGTATTGTGTACTGAGCATTGTGCTGCTGTTACCTGTGCTGTTGTAGTGTCTCAGTCACTGTAATGTTCTGTGTCCCCTGAATTGTACTAATGTGTGCCCTATGTACAGCGCTGCCCCTGGTAGTACACGGACACCTCCTCTGCTTCCCTACATCCCAGCTGTACTGTGTACTGAGCATTGTGCTGCTGTTACCTGTGCTGTTGTAGTGCCTCAGTCACTGTAATGTTCTGTGTTCTCTGTATTGTACTAATGTGTGCCCTATGTACAGCGCTGCCCCTGGTAGTACACGGACACCTCCTCTGCTTCCCTACATTCCAGCTGTATTGTGTACTGAGCATTGTGCGCTGTTACCTGTGCTGTTGTAGTGTCTCAGTCACTGTAATGTTCTGTATTCCCTGTACTGTACTAATGTGTGCCCTATGTACAGCACTGCCCCTGGTAGTACACAGACACCTCCTCTGCTTCCCTACATCCCCAGTGTATTGTGTACTGAGCATTGTGCTGCTGTTACCTGTGCTGTTGTAGTGTCTCAGTCACTGTAATGTTCTGTGTCCCCTGTATTGTACTAATGTGTGCCCTATGTACAGCGCTGCCCCTGGTAGTACACGGACACCTCCTTTGCTTCCCTACATCCCAGCTGTATTGTGTACTGAGCATTGTGCTGCTGTTACCTGTGCTGTTGTAGTGTCTCAGTCACTGTAATGTTCTGTGTTCTCTGTATTGTACTAATGTGTGCCCTATGTACAGCGCTGCCCCTGGTAGTACACGGACACCTCCTCTGCTTCCCTACATTCCAGCTGTATTGTGTACTGAGCATTGTGCGCTGTTACCTGTGCTGTTGTAGTGTCTCAGTCACTGTAATGTTCTGTATTCCCTGTACTGTACTAATGTGTGCCCTATGTACAGCACTGCCCCTGGTAGTACACGGACACCTCCTCTGCTTCCCTACATCCCCAGTGTATTGTGTACTGAGCATTGTGCTGCTGTTACCTGTGCTGTTGTAGTGTTTCAGTCACTGTAATGTTCTGTGTCCCCTGTGTTGTACTAATGTGTGCCCTATGTACAGCGCTGCCCCTGGTAGTACACGGACACCTCCTTTGCTTCCCTACATCCCAGCTGTATTGTGCACTGAGCATTGTGCTGCTGTTACCTCTGCTGTTGTAGTGTCTCAGTCACTGTAATGTTCTGTGTCCCCTGTATTGTACTAATGTGTGCCCTATGTACAGTGCTGCCCCTGGTAGTACATGGACACCTCCTCTGCTCCCCTACATCCCAGCTGTATTGGGTACTGAGCATTGTGCTGCTGTTACCTGTGCTGTTGTAGTGTCTCAGTCACTGTAATGTTCTGTGTACCCTGTATTGTACTAATGTGTGCCCTATGTACAGTGCCGCCCCTGGTAGTACACGACAACCTCCTCTGCTTCCCTACATCCCAGCTGTATTGTGTACTGAGCATTGTGCTGCTGTTACCTGTACTGTTGTAGTGTCTCAGTCACTGTAATGTTCTGTGTCCCCTGTATTGTACTAATGTGTGCCCTATGTACAGCGCTGCCCCTGGTAGTACACGGACACCTCCTCTGCTTTCCTACATCCCAGCTGTATTGTGTACTGAGCACTGTGCTGCTGTTACCAGTGCTGTTGTAGTGTCTCAGTCACTGTAATGTTCTGTGTCCTCTGTAGTGTACTAATGTGTGCCCTGTGTACGGCGCTGCCCCTGGTAGTACACGGACACCTCCTCTGCTTCCCTACATCCCAGCTGTATTGTGTACTGAGCATTGTGCTGCTGTTACCTGTGCTCTTCTAGTGTCTCAGTCACTGTAATGTTCTGTGTCCCCTGTATTGTACTAATGTGTGCCCTATGTACAGCTCTGCCCCTGGTAGTACACAGACACCTCCTCTGCTTCCCTACATCCCAGCTGTATTGTGTACTGAGAATTGTGCTGCTGTTACCTGTGCTGTTGTAGTGTCTCAGTCACTGTAATGTTCTGTGTACTCTGTAGTGTACTAATGTGTGCCCTATGTACAGCACTGCCCCTGGTAGTACACGGACACCTCCTCTGCTTCCCTACATCCCAGCTGTATTGTGTACTGAGCATTGTGCTGCTGTTACCTGTGCTGTTGTAGTGTCTCAGTCACTGTAATGTTCTGTGTCCCCTGTATTGTACTAATGTGTGCCCTATGTACAGCGCTGCCCCTGGTAGTACACGGACACCTACCTCTGCTTCCCTACATCCCAGCTGTATTGTGTACTGAGCATTGTGCTGCTGTTACCTGTGCTGTTGTAGTGTCTCAGTCACTGTAATGTTCTGTGTCCCCTGAATTGTACTAATGTGTGCCCTATGTACAGCGCTGCCCCTGGTAGTACACGGACACCTCCTCTGCTTCCCTACATCCCAGCTGTACTGTGTACTGAGCATTGTGCTGCTGTTACCTGTGCTGTTGTAGTGCCTCAGTCACTGTAATGTTCTGTGTTCTCTGTATTGTACTAATGTGTGCCCTATGTACAGCGCTGCCCCTGGTAGTACACGGACACCTCCTCTGCTTCCCTACATTCCAGCTGTATTGTGTACTGAGCATTGTGCGCTGTTACCTGTGCTGTTGTAGTGTCTCAGTCACTGTAATGTTCTGTATTCCCTGTACTGTACTAATGTGTGCCCTATGTACAGCACTGCCCCTGGTAGTACACAGACACCTCCTCTGCTTCCCTACATCCCCAGTGTATTGTGTACTGAGCATTGTGCTGCTGTTACCTGTGCTGTTGTAGTGTCTCAGTCACTGTAATGTTCTGTGTCCCCTGTATTGTACTAATGTGTGCCCTATGTACAGCGCTGCCCCTGGTAGTACACGGACACCTCCTTTGCTTCCCTACATCCCAGCTGTATTGTGCACTGAGCATTGTGCTGCTGTTACCTGTGCTGTTGTAGTGTTTCAGTCACTGTAATGTTCTGTGTCCCCTGTGTTGTACTAATGTGTGCCCTATGTACAGCGCTGCCCCTGGTAGTACACGGACACCTCCTTTGCTTCCCTACATCCCAGCTGTATTGTGCACTGAGCATTGTGCTGCTGTTACCTCTGCTGTTGTAGTGTCTCAGTCACTGTAATGTTCTGTGTCCCCTGTATTGTACTAATGTGTGCCCTATGTACAGTGCTGCCCCTGGTAATACATGGACACCTCCTCTGCTCCCCTACATCCCAGCTGTATTGGGTACTGAGCATTGTGCTGCTGTTACCTGTGCTGTTGTAGTGTCTCAGTCACTGTAATGTTCTGTGTACCCTGTATTGTACTAATGTGTGCCCTATGTACAGTGCCGCCCCTGGTAGTACACGACAACCTCCTCTGCTTCCCTACATCCCAGCTGTATTGTGTACTGAGCATTGTGCTGCTGTTACCTGTACTGTTGTAGTGTCTCAGTCACTGTAATGTTCTGTGTCCCCTGTATTGTACTAATGTGTGCCCTATGTACAGCGCTGCCCCTGGTAGTACACGGACACCTCCTCTGCTTTCCTACATCCCAGCTGTATTGTGTACTGAGCACTGTGCTGCTGTTACCAGTGCTGTTGTAGTGTCTCAGTCACTGTAATGTTCTGTGTCCTCTGTAGTGTACTAATGTGTGCCCTGTGTACGGCGCTGCCCCTGGTAGTACACGGACACCTCCTCTGCTTCCCTACATCCCAGCTGTATTGTGTACTGAGAATTGTGCTGCTGTTACCTGTGCTGTTGTAGTGTCTCAGTCACTGTAATGTTCTGTGTACTCTGTAGTGTACTAATGTGTGCCCTGTGTACGGCGCTGCCCCTGGTAGTACACGGACACCTCCTCTGCTTCCCTACATCCCAGCTGTATTGTGTACTAAGCATTGTGCTGCTGTTACCTGTTCTGTTGTAGTGTCTCAGTCACTGTAATGTTCTGTGTCTCCTGTATTGTACTAATGTGTGCCCTATGTATGGCGCTGCCCCTGGTAGTACACGGACACCTCCTCTGCTTCCCTACATCCCAGCTGTATTGTGTACTGAGCATTGTGCTGCTATTACCTGTGCTGTTGTAGTGTCTCAGTCACTGTAATGTTCTGTGTCTCCTGTATTGTACTAATGTGTGCCCTATGTACGGCGCTGCCAACCGTGTGGCCTTACAAATAAAATGATATAATAACAATATAAATAGCCTGTAGCACAGGATGCTGGCAGCTTCCTGGATAATTCCGCAGTGTTGGAATCAGCAAAGTGTCGTCACTGTTGGCCCGATTCAGTGCGGCACGCCGGGCTGCAAATCCTCAGCCCGAGCTATTTTCGAATGAATTTGCATGCGCATATTACACACTGTGCATGCTCAAACCACCCGCACCTCGGAGCACAGCGCTCCTCCGCGCTGCCAGTTAATGACTTCGCAGTGACGAGTGTGTGCGTTTTGCCACACACGTCGCACCCAGGACAAGGCGGAAGTTGGAGGTTGCTGGCTATATCTGTACTCTAGATAGATTTTGAATTCTTATTTAATGTACAGACCTCGGCAGCGCTGGGGGAGTTTGTGGAAAGTTAATGCTGAAGGAGAAAGCGATGACTCCCTTCCAGCCTGGAATGTAATTATGCACCGCGAGGCCGATAACGGGAAAACCGAACATCAGCTACAGAAATAAGCTAATTACGAAGAAAAGGATTACAGGACCAATGCAATTTACGGAAACCCAAACAATTAAAAATGTGCTGGTTGAGGTCATTTGGAGCAAGGTCCAGCTGTATCTAGAGTAGATCAGCTTCCTGTACCTAACGAGGTATGATGGGAGCTGGCAGCGGTGTTTCTCTCGTTACAGCTACGCTACACCGACTGCCCATTAATACTTCTTTACCCATAAATGTCTCATTACATATGGGGATTTCTAGCACAGTGGCGTCCCATAAACACTTGAAAAATCACCGTGAAATGTTTCTTTCTGGACATAAAAACATGACGAGTGTCTCCCGGTGGGCGTGTGTATGTCGCCAAAGCACCGCGCCTGGAGAAATAGCCACGTTCTCTGTCCCCGCAGGAGCGCGCCGAACCTTTGCTCAGACCAGTGATCTCGCTAATCTACCGGTGAAAGCCATTAAACATACAGAGGTGACCCTGGTCTAGGCCTGAGGCTCTGCACTGCGTCTGCCAACTTCTTGTCGGTCACCGAGAATAAAGTATTGTTTTAAGCAAACTACAACCACGTTTGGAATTTCCTGTCCGTGGCTGAAACTGTGCAAATTGTTTGTCCCCCGAGTCGCCCTCCTACGCATTCCCTGCTCACTTTCAGGCCGATATTGTATTTTTCCTTTATAGTATCTATTTTGGGGGGTTGGCGCCATTGTTAGATCTGTGGGGCTTTGGGGGTTATCGGGAAGGACGTTTGCACAAGTGACCGCTGTAACCCACCCCAAGACTAACTCTCCTCATGTCTTTGTCCTGCAGGTGAGAAGCCATACAAGTGCTCCTGGGAAGGGTGCGACTGGCGTTTCGCCCGGAGTGATGAGCTGACGAGGCACTACAGGAAACACACGGGGGCAAAGCCATTTAAATGCAACCATTGTGACAGGTGAGAGAGTGGTCTGACCTCAGGGGAGACCCCCATGTCTTTCAAACAGGGACCTAAGGTGACCCGTGAGATCATAGAACACCTATTTTAGCACAATTTTATAGTGTTCATTCTAGCACCAATATCCTTGCAGTTCCCCGTTCCTGTCTGGTGTGCCACTCTCTTCTAGCTCGATCTGGTCTGTTTCTCAGCACTGATATACAACCCACACTGTGCTGCAAACACCACAGCAGAGAGCGACACCTCTGGCAGGAAAAAGAACTGCACGGTGCAAGGGGCTTGAATGAATTTATATTTATACTTGCAGAACTCTCCCAAGAAAATAGATTTGGATGCCGATCCACTTATACCATCATATTTAGTTAGATTATCCTTAATTTTAAATTGCACATTTCTAGCAGTCATACCCAGGACATTCAATAGCATCTACTTTATTTAAAGTACACATATCAAAATATGCATGTACCCTGGACTCGAACCCATGACCTTCCACGTTGTAGTCAGACACCTTAGTCCTGTAGCTTTTTGCTCTTGCGTGAGAGTGTTTGGAAATCTGCACCTTACATAAAAGAATGGGTCTGTCCAGGTGATGCCGGGGATTAGAGAGGGGGATGTTGCAAGTGAGATTAATAAACAAAAAATTGACAGGCGCTATAGAACTGCGCTCCCTGCTCTGTGCGGTGGCATACGTCGCACCACAGTACGTATAGCCCTTAGAAGAACTACAGGTGAGCCTCAGTCATCAGCGACCTTACGTTTTGTGGGCCTCTATGGCTGCAGACCATTGCATTGATGCACAACACCACAGCAAGTGTTCTATGCCACGACTCATATGTGTTGTTTGATTTCACATTCATTGTTTTTGGTGTAATGTTGCCTTTGATGTGATTACAGAACAGAGGCCTTTGAGTGCTTTTGTCAGACACTTCTTAGTTTTTTTATATTGTTTTTTTACTCCAGTCGTCGTTTCATTCTGTAGCAGCGCTAGAGCTCCCGGCGTGGGCGAGTTTTCCTGGTATGAGGGGAAGACGGTGGAAGGGTGAAAGGATGAGAGTGCCGGAGTAATTACAAATGACAGCCCTGACATTATCATCTTATGAAAGGGAGGTAGCTGAGGCCTAGCAGGGCCAGACCAAGCCTCGCTCCGGCTATTGTTAACGTTATTGAATAAGGATGCGCTCCTAATCACATTAGAAAAGGGCTGAGGAAGAGGATTTATCAGGCCAGAGGAACCCGGGAGTGGCATTAAAAGAAAAGGCCAGGGAAATGTCTGTAATGCAATCAGGGAGATATATATAGCTGCTAGCAAAATCACAGGTCAGGAAACAGGAAGACGGCTTCTGCCTTTCATTGCATGCGTTACTGTGCACATCCTGCCTCCCAGGACCGTGCTCTCCTGTGACATAGTCATCTAAAGCAACACCGCTTCCACATAGACAGTCCCTGCAGTCACGGTCAGTGCAACGCAATAGGAAATGAGCAAAATCTATGTTACGTGATATGAAATAATTACGTATTTATGGAGGGATAGTGTGAGGCCATTTATATTAGCTGTATATTGCATGGGTAACTACATGGTGCGTTCTTCTTTGGTGGCGGCTCCTTATTACCCAGAAGCCTTTTCTACTTTAAAAGTCTCTCGTATGTAGTAGTGACCCCCTGACACTGCCCTGTGGGTACAAAGCTGCGTTCTTTCTCCTCTGTGGGATTTTAGTTCAGCATCTGAGCTTGTTCTGAACAAGAAAATGAACAGGAGAAGTGTAACTGAGAACTGTACACATCTTTGTCCTCGGTGACATCTGCGTTTGGTGGACATGGGCACCTGGGCTACAGCCCAAATGTTGGGCATCAGCCATGTTGTATGTCAAATCCGGGGGCCCTAGCCCTAGGATCTCCGTGAGGGACGCGGCCATTAGATAGGCATGCTGGGGTATTCCAGAAGTCATTTGGCCATACATTGTACAAGTTATGTGGGTGCAGGCTGTGCAGTGCATATGGGCCAGGGGGGTTTCTGCACTCTCCCCCCTATTCTTTACCTCAGGAATGTATTCGGGAAGATGGCACCGGTACAGCAGACAGCAAAGACTCAGGTACTTTGCCATCATTCCAAATACGTCTCCAGGAAAATAGCTGCACCAACAGCAGCAGCGGGGAGGGGGGGGGGTGGACTTTGTTGCAGCGCGCTGGACACTAGTACAGATATTGGTGGTGGGTGACGGGGGGAGGGTTGCACACCACCTCCCGCATCTCTCATAATACCCTTATAATATACTGCTCGCTGCTCCATTTACCTCACCCATTACAGTATATTCTGTCAAGTTCCTCATGATGGGCTCCCAGGATTATACCTGCTATTTATCAGGCTGTGGTAAGTATCCCCCTTTTCTCAAATTGCTGTACCACTGCTTCTCAGTGAATGGGGGATCAGCGTCACTAGTGGGGTGTCACTGGATTCCCTTTAGGCCAAACCTCAGATTGCATATGTGAACTCTGCTTGTCCTCTGTCACCCATGCTCGTTCTCTGTCACCCATGCTCGTTCTCTGTCACCCATGCTCGTTCTCTGGCACACATGCTCGTCCTCTGTCACGCACGCTCATCCTCTGTCACACATGCACGTCCTCTGTCACACATGCACGTCCTCTGTCACACATGCACATCCTCTGTCACACATGCACATCCTCTGTCACACATGCACGTCCTCTGGCACACATGCACATATGGCTGGAACCCTTCGCCGGCAGTGTTTGGTTACGGTAGGTGGACTGCAGGCTGCAGCAGTATAACCTATTTGTGCAGTGACAGAGAATGCATGCACCGACTCGCCGATGATAAACGGACCCACAGGTGTTCCATAACGCTGTGCTAAAGGACTGCGGGAACTGCAGAGGGCATCGCGCTCTGCCCGCCAGCTGGCATTCTGGTGCCTGCTGTAATGTGCCGTGTGTTTGGAACGTAACAGAAAATGTTTCAGTGGGGATTAGACGGTGCTAATTACCCGGTAGGCGAGTGCTTCTCTGGCTGCATTTATACCTAAATCCTTACAGCACGTTTCACGGTCCCTCAGCATCGCGCCAGATAACAGTATGTCAGCGGCTGCATTACGCTAAAGCTTCGTTCTTAGTTTGTGTTTAATGAGAAATATTGGTGAGAATAAGCCCCCTTCCATGGACATATCTCCTATGTCTGCCACATGCGGCAATCCATGCAAAAAAATGGTTCTGCTGGCGTTAGTGTCCGGCACTTGTCTGCGGCATCTGCAATCTCTGCATCACATCCCCTGCAGCAGGTAAAACAAACAATGAGCCCCTAGTTTGTACAGATACATATTTGTGATCAAACTACCCACTTCAGTGGCAAGCAACGGGGGTGAAATATATACTGTAAGCTCAATACATTTGGGCCCTTTTGGGAATCAAACACAATTCCTCAGTCACCTTGTTGTAACCATTACACAATCTGTGCTGGAAACTTTTCATTTCTTTATGGGATCAGTGGGGCTTAAACAGGGTTATTCCGTTACCATGCCTGAGCGGCAGCCGTGTACCCGCACATATCTACTGTATATTTTACTTTTCACACACAGAGACAGTTAAAATACAGACAGCACCCACACTCTTCTTCCTGGGCTAATTAATACCTCAAGTCGTTTCCTACAGTGACCAATAATTAAACCTCATTTAAATAAGCCTCTAAATTAAACCTTTAGAAGCTCCACACTGCCACGATTAGATGTCCTATTTTGGGGTTACTCCCAGCCCCCCTCTATTTGAGCCACAACTGATTTGCGGCTTTAAATACCAGACAATAGGAAACAAAGCCGGGCGGAAATAAATCTGTCTGTAAAACAAACAAAAAAACAAATAAATAAACTTTTGGTGTTGTTACCGATGGCCACATATAAATATGGTCATTTTTGGCTTTCTAAAGAAACTGTTCCCCCTTTATATGGAGATTATCAAAACTGAAGTAAAAAAAAATAATATTATTATTATTTATGAATAGCAGTTATTAATTATCATTATTATTAATAGTTATTACTTATTATTGTTATTATTTTATTTATATAGCGCTCTTTCTCCAACAGGACTCAAGGCACTTAACAACAATAGGACATTTTAAAAAAGCACCTTGATTATTTTGGATTAGTAGTGCACATTGATTGATCAACCAATCAGCGTTTTACAATAAAAATCTAAATATCCAATAATCTGAAATATTAAAAAAAAAAACATGGTTTTCGGAATATTTGGAATAAGAGATCTCCGGATACAGGAGACTCTACCTGTATAGATCAATTCATGCAGTGATTTGGGTCACCCAGGTGCAGATGCTAGCCCTGCCAACGCTGACACTTACAGTAGAAGGCTTACACTTACAGTGCTGTGCATGAAGGGCCCGCCGGTGGAAAAGCAAGGGCCCATGCTAATAATCCTTTTACCACAAAGCAATAACTCGTTTTTTTGTCGCGTCAACCCGGGTCACTGCTTGGTGTAAATGGAGTAAAGAAAAATAACCCGGGTCCTGATATCCAGAAATTCAACCCGAGAAATGTTCTTGGTTGAACATGGGTGAGACCCGAGTTCAGGGGAAGTGTAAAGGGTAAACCCGGGTCATCCCATTTACACCAATGGGTAAGGCCATACCTCCTGACTGCAGCGTCCTGCGGTTAGTCCGCGGGTTGGGCAGGGGCGCATACACCCTCTGTTGCTGTCTGCTGTATATACAGACAGCAGTGGAGCCGGTGAGGAGATGAATGGTGCCTGTGTGCGGCATCTATTCACCTCACGGATGGAGGCTGGGGGCAGCCCTGCAGCTTTCCCGGGTGCTGGGCTTGCCCTCAGCATGTCGGTTGGCATCACAGGGTCCTGCTTGGTGGATTTCCTGGCATCAGTGGGCTAGTCCAACCCTGCACAATGCACAAATACAAGTTTAATAATTAAATAATTATATATTCTTTTTAGAATGTGCGCAGCCCCAGCATCCAATACCCCTGATTGTGGCATTGACTGGGGCGCAATTTTAAAGGAATGGCGTTAGGCTGCTAGGATAGCACTGTGGCGAATGAGGGCACCCTGCAGGGTGGACGCTGCATGTTCAGGGAAGCCGCCTATAACGCCGCTCAGTAACCTTGTGGCTTCTTTTTTTTTAAATCTCCTTTTTATTAAACATTTGAGCACTATGTTATTGTATATATTGTTTATTGAGGGCATTCAGCCAGTAACGATACCTTCTGGGTCGCCATTTGCAGAAGCTTCCCGGTTCCTATGGGACCGGCTAAAATTCCAAGCACATCCTTCCGATTATCAGCTATTGTCTAGCAGGCAGCAAAGTCAGCGCGCTGCTAATTGTTGTCCTAATGAAATAAAGTGCATTTACCTCTGAGGGCGAAAGAGAAAATCCAGAGTCTTAAAGCAACGCCGGAGGAAGTCTTTGTGGGAGGACATTAAGAATATAGCAGCTCTCCAGCTGAGACCGATGGATCCTCAACAGATGGTACTGGAGCAGCAGAAGGCACTGGGAGGGGGTGGGGGGATACCTAACAGAACAGGCAGGGGACGAGGAGGAAGCAGAACAAGCAGGTTGTGAGTGTAATATACTGTAGTCACAGATTGCACCCAATGGTTATATGCATTGTGCAATCAGGCTGCATCGCCCCTTTCCGTGGAAACGCAGTCAAAATGGCGACGATCCCTGGACCGCGCTCTGCCAAGTATTGATTAGCAAGAGTTGTCTGCCCGTGTCAGACAGGGAACCCTCAACTCACCCCAATGATGGTGTGTAAGTGGCAACAGGGGCGCATCTAGACTGTTCTTTTAGGGGGCGATTTAATAATTAATCTCGATGACTCCACTTTACCTGTCTTCACACCTCGTCTTTCTGGTGTTAACCCCTCCACCTTGTTGGGGGATCACAGGGATTAGTCCAATTTATATATATATTATCTATGTTTATGTGTTCACTGTCTGTATGTATGTATATATATATATATATATATATATATTATTACGCACAGCTGAATAATCAATGCAGATGTACAGATAAGGGTAGGGCAGGAACGGACCTTAACTTCTTTATTACTGGGCTGTATTGGGTGGATCGTCCCGATTCCCACCCCCCAACCCGATCCACCACATGAACAGGAAATCCTGCGGCCCTGTGACAAGACGACGCGATATAAACCAGTTTATGTCAAATTAGGAAAAACATTTCAAAAAGGGTAAAAACTAATATGCTTAACCTACGCACTTAAATTATTAATCCCTATTAATCCCGCGCACGCACAGAAAAAGGTTTCCTTTTATAAAAGACATTTATTTTTGTTTTTAAATCTTATTTTGTTCAACGTCCTCCCCCCTTACACAACGACATTTTCTGCTCTAATGAAGGTTAAGGCCTAATCCCAGCCACGGTTGTTAATTTAACTTGAAAGATCCTTAAAACGAACGGAAAGTAGAACTTCCAGCAAATGGGACTTTGATCCATCTCTGGGGGATGGAACAAGTGTTGGAGAGAGATAAAATGAAGGAGTCCTTGGAATGGCAATTAGGCGCTGTGCCATTTTCTCTCTGTCCGACGCTTGATACATCTGCCCTGCTGTGTTTTCTAAATGCCCCTTTGTTCACTTTCAAAGACCCTTGTATCTGCCTAAAAGTTTCATTTCTATGGCCAGAAGTGTGGTGCCCGGTGCTACCCGCCTCCCCTCGTTACCGCTGGCGTGTCTTTTGCCTTCTGAAGTTTACTATGAAACACCGCTGCCGTAAACAAAGAATGTGTCTTATGCTGTAACGACCTTTGCATTTTATTTTATTTTGACACTTCCCGAATAATGACGATGCAGACAAAGCCGCCAGATGACTATGAAAGTGGTTTATTGCATTGGGCGGGTATCTGGACTCATGATAGAATGACTCTAGGTCAACAGTCATAAGGTCGACCACTATTGGTTGACAGTCAAAAGGTCGATTGAGTTTAGAAAAAATTGAGCCGACGTGCCGACAGGCGGTATTTCATGCCCTACCATCCACTACAGCGTGGAGGGAGAATGTAATAGTGCCTGAAGCATGGGCCCTTATTCTGATCTGTGCGGCCGGAGCCGCATACGTTGCTCCGGCCGCACAAACCAATCCCCGCCTACAAGACGGATCGCCACGGCCGTCCGTACGCGGACGGCTGGCGATCCGCATGAAAATGGTGGGGCGTACGCCTCCACCATGGTGGGAGCTGCCCCCTGCATTCGATGGTCGACGACCATCGAAGGCAGGGCCGCACGCTCCCCCCGCTCACGCAAGCTTAGACCACACGGACAATCGTCCGTGTGAAAGCTTGTATGGGGGCTGAGAGCTGACATCCGGCGATGTCAGCTTTCCGCCCCCATCACTGGCGTCATAGCCTCATTACCATGCATACGCCCCGCGTTTGCATGGGAACGCCCATGAAACGCTGGGCGTATTCATAGGTAAATGAGGCTATTAAGCCCCTCACGCCCCTATACGCCCCCTTTGCGGCGTAAAAAATTTTTGTGCGGCGAATTCCCCTGCACATGCGCAGAGTGACCTCTGCGCATGTGCAGAGCGAAAACATCGGCGGTACGGCCGCACGCGGGCCGTACCGCACAGATTAGAATAAGGGCCTAGGCGAGGGGACGCGGCACACTTAAGACAGTGTCCTTACCGACCTACAGATGGAGCCCCTCATTGTTGCCCGGTGCCCCGCCAAAACGTCCCTTTTGGCGAGTGTCGGCGGAGGGGGACTCCATTAAACTGGGATTCGTGTGCGTCTCACACACACAGGTGTCCCAGTCTCTCGGCGGCTGAGTGGCTTGTCCCTGCCCGTCTCCGATTCAGGGAGACAGGAAGGGGTCCCGGCAGCGGTGGGGACCAGCTCTTGTGGCAGGAAAGATGGCGGCGCGGAGCTCCGTCGTCACGGGGCACGCGAGCGTCACGTGCGCACATGCCCCCTGGCAGCTGGCGGGGGCTGGTAATAGTTTTGCCAGCCCCTGCAAAGATGGAGCACGCTCCAACTGTATGTCGACATGGACACACAAACTCAGTCACCCAGCATACGGCCAGGAATTGTCTATATTTATATTGCAGAACTTAAATGTCGTTTAATAAACCGTTCATATAAATGTTAACCCTAAATGGTATTAATAATGCTCTGCTTTTGTTGTAGGTGTTTTTCCAGGTCTGACCACCTTGCCCTGCACATGAAGAGACATATCTAAGGACACTTCAAAGCAGTCACCGCCCTTGGAAGGACCAAGGGTTTGCATCGAACACTTGTGTTTATGTCCGCGTCATTTCCAGGACATAGAGAACATGTAAAACTCTGTACACAAAAAATCCATATCAACTGTTCATGCACCGTCACATGTGGAAATATACGAGATAAGTCTGTCTGTTATGCCTTACCCCACGGCCTGAGAGAGGCGCGGAATGGTAGAGAGTTCAACGGTAAAAGAACAGTTGCATACCGGGCACTCTTACGCGTTACTGTGGAAACCAAGACGTTGAGACTTCCTGCAAGCAGACGGTCACCTTAACGAGCTCTGAAGAACTCACTTTATTGAAACTCAGAAGCTGCTAAAAAAAGAGTCACCTTCGAGTTGCATTGTTGTAGCACTAATATTTTTCTTTTATACTGTTACTCGAGAGACAGAAAAATGAAGAACTTTGATCTAGGACACCAAAACACCGTAACGGGTTACATTGGTGTCAGAAGAGTTCTAGATCTGCCAGGAACCTGTCAACCTGTTGGTCTCCTCTGGTTTGGCCTCCTTGCAGAGCTTCTGAGATCATTTTTAACTCTATGTCGTAGGCCTTACAGGCTCTGCATTGGTGGGGTTGAAACTGTTAGACCATTACCGCGATGGTTAGGTCTGTCTTTCAGAAGGATGTGGTGGATGGAGGAGCACTCTTAGAATACCCCAACCTTATTTATTTTTTTAACTTTTTTTGGCTGTTGTACACCTTATGCACTAGGAACTTGTTTAAAGCCGCTGATACTGACTGAAACGGGAGCTCGTTTTCCCACCACCAGTGTGCACACTTCCAAAGGTTGAACAACCTTTTGTTTTTTTATTATTATTATTTCGGTGATCTATTTTTTTACGTTTTGTTCATGTGAAAGGCTTGTTCAGAGCTCTGTTTTATTTCCTTCTGTGGACATGTATCCTTTCGAACTTCTCAATCTCCATCTGGACACTTGGCTTAAATTGGACCAGCAACCCAGACTCAGCTCCTGATGTCTAATGAGCAGCAAGCCTTCCCCCACTAAACTTTCCGAACCTTGTGCTTGATCATTTACCTTCTACTCCTAACAATATAACTAGTTAGAAACTTGATGTTTATTTCCAGAGCAGCTGCATTTTGTACTAAATATAAAGTTTTGAGTGTCTGAAGACATCAACAACAAAAAGCCAAATATATTTAACCATAAAACATTCGAGGACACTTTAGGCAAGTTGATTATGATGACTATTACTCAAAAGGTAGACCCTTACTTGTTTATTGAGGTCATTAATTGGATATGTTTAACTATAAGGTGTCCAAATGGGTAAACATACTTGGCATTCTTTAGCCAGGTTATTAGTTGATTTTCTACAGTTTTTTTTTTTTTAAAGATATTCCAAACTGCAGGTCTAAGGTTACCATTTCTTGGTAAGATCAATAGTCCTATGAATCTAATGTTAGCCCATCAATGCATAATTAACTAAATATCCATGTACATAAAACTCAAGTCAGTTGTCACTGGTCTTCGCTGAAAAGACCACCAATCAGACCATATAATGGGGTCAATACAAGTCGATGCGGTTGGGAACATGTTGTATAATTTGTATATTCTAGGACCACTCGTGAGCAGCTAGTAAAATTGCACATTTGATCCCACTTTGTCCGGATGAACGCAGCTCTTTACCCCAGCCGGCTGGCCTCTTTTTTTTACTTGTTTTGACTCCTTGACTGTTAAGCAAAAAAAAAAAAGAAAAAATACGTATAAAAAAAAAATATTAATAATGATTTAAAAAAAAACGAAAGAAAAAAAAAATCAAAAGATAAAAAAAACGATAAAAAGAGAACACAAAAAACACCTTAAATGTTTGATACTTAAAGCAAAGGAATAAATCCATAGAGCAGCCGTGACTATTAAGGCTTTAAGCCCAAAGCTGCAAGTGGGTCAAGAATTTCCGTTGACAGATCACTCTGGTTTAAATTTTTTTTTATTCCTCTTCATAATAATAACAACATATGGAACTTGCCTAAAAAACATAAAAAAAAAGTTTTATCCCTTTTTAATATTTCTTTCTATAAATATTATTATTATTTAATTTTTTTGTATGGGTGGGCTGTTCTAAAATGACCTGAGACCAAAACCCAAGAACATTTTGGGTGTTCAAAGAATCTGATGATGGAAAGAAAGAGAAAATGTTTGATTCCAAAGATTTAAAAATTAAAATGTACTTACTATACTTAGAGCACTGCTCGTCGACAATCCTCATAGCCCTCCGCTTCTGCGTACTAGATATACATATTTTAATGCGATGGCCATTTTGATCGGTTTTTCATATTGTGATAAAAAAATAATTCATTGGAACATTGATACAAACAGTGTAATCTTTAAAACATTGTAGGAATGGTAAATGCTAGTTTAACTGCATTTCAAAAGGCACCTTTTATTGTACATATTTTTATCACATGTAGTTGATTGAGGAGCATGTAGAACTATGGAAATAACTCATTTTGTTGAAGATGGTTCTGTCCACCAGTTTAAGTATACATTACCTTTTGCGTATGCAAATTTTTTAATATGGAACATAATTATACACTTAGGGGCATCCAATTTCCCACAGAAAACATTTTGGAGAAAAAATTCCCATTGGTTTTTTTCAAGCTATCCAATTTTACCCCCTTTTTTCCAGCTGAAAAACGCCTCATTGTTGGCCAAAGACTCCTGGAAAAATTTTGGGGACCCAAGCAGAAAAAAATAAACTTTAAAGGCTGGTTATCGGGGATTTTGAAACCTACTCCTCGATAAACAGCCGGCATTGGTAACAGTCAGTTAGCATCGATAAATGACTGTGGAAAATTGGATACCACCCTATCATTATGAAAAAAGTTATCTTGAGGTCTTTTAGCTCTAACGATCTCAAGGTCTTTCTCGGGTGAGATTTTGTAGATCAGTATTGTCCTCCCACTTCTGCCGACACACCACACCTTTTTTAGAATTGAAGAATTCCACTTTGTACACTTAGAGGTCCAAGCAGCGAATCTTACCTAAGGCATTCATGCTCTGCCTTTAGACCATCACATTTTTTATAAATGCATCTTTAATGCATATGCATAAACAATATACATAATTTAATAACCAAATTAGGTTTTATTTTGTAAAGTTATTTGCAATCCTGTAACAGGGTAAATTCCCAGTTTGGAGCCACACTATTTGTGTCTTTTGGTCCAACTGGCCAACCAAAATCTCATTGTGGGGACAGCTGGAAGAATGTCGTTTTGCCGTGTACGATTTCTCATTCGAAGACCCCTATTATTGGCCAACAAACCAAAACATTCCCAGGATTGTCCGCTAACGTGCCACTTTAGCTATATATCATGTTGTCTGCAATATAAACTTTATTTCCAAAGTAACACATTTGCAAAGCGTTAATAACATCTAAACGACGAAACGTAACATGCAGGTTGTTTTATATACAGAAAGTGATTTTTAATTTACACGCTTTTAAATTTGGAAACTATTGTTTGAGAATTCATTATAGCAACCTGCATCTTCCAAAAACCTATGCAGTTCCCCTTCCCTTCTTAAGGTGTCTCTTTCTGCTGTGGTGCACTGGTCTGGTCTGCATATCAGCGCTGAAATACAAACCACTTTATGCTAGAGGCACCACAGCAGAGAATGACCTACCAGACAGAGAAGGGGAACTGCACGGGTTTTGGAAGTTGCAAGGTGCTAAAATGAGCACTAATATTTGTAGAATCCTATACGGCAAAACAGTAAGGTCCAGATAATATCCATCTTATATGCATTTATTACTTGTGTAATTAGAAAACCCTACCCTACACACCTATGCATTGCAAAGGCCGAGCGTCTTGCTACAGTGTATCCAAAATCTGCCCGGTTGATTTAGTGACGTCCGCTAACCTCTCTACATTGGTATGTGCCAAAGGCAGCCTTGAGAATTGTACCTTTCATTCTTCTCCCACTTTATACAGATTGTACTTTGACGTTAACAGGCAAAACTTACGGCATTGATTTGTATTTGATGCCAACCAACGGTAATTTGTCTCCCTTGTGACCTGGGATAGTTCCAGTAGTCAGGCCAGGTGTCTTCACTCGGCCGATCTTCTCCGCCACAGAATCTGGTGTTGGAAGTGCACAGATAAGCATGATGTTCATGTGGATTATTCAGTCTAACACATTTGTGCACATGTGGTTGTGAAGAATCAGAAATTCAATTCCCGGCGGTATAGACCTGTGGTTTCCCTGCACGTATCACGGAGGGCCAATAGAGCGCTTTCTACATTCCCACATTCCCAGGCAGTTTAGCGGAAGATAGCTAATGCTTGAGGGTTCACAGATTGGCTCGCCAGGTCCCCCCGCCTGCCCCCGCTCCTAACATGATCCTATTCCATAAATGTTGCACTTTTTTTCAATATTGTATCGAGAGCAGATTATCCAGGCAAATGGCGAATCCTCCGTCTTACCTGGGTTGAGTGTATGGGGCTTGCGTGCTTTTATAACTCTTGGTAAGCAGGTATTCGGTGAGTTGGGGGTACTTCTGCTGCCTTATTTTTGATGCCCAAGATTGGAGTTCATAGTTGCATGGGGTTTGGTTTGTTTCATATAACAGTCACTCAAGCAATGCAACATGTGCTTTGGCCTCGCGGCACTGGAAAGTCCACACAGATTAATTCCTTATTGCGTGTAAAGAAAAAAGTTGGACGGTTGTATGTATTAAGCAGCGGACTATACTGTAACTAATCTCTCCAAGAGCTTATTTAATGGTGGCGGCTGATGTGGTGTGGGTAGTGCAATTTACTATATTTGCCAACACCTTTGAACCCAACTTGTGATTCTTTAATCTAGAATCGGATATTATGTTGCCAGGGTTATTCTGGGAATGGAAGGATGTGGTGTCATAGACAATGACTTTGTGTCGCTTTTATATCATGTTGCTTTCAACCTAATGTACTTTTGGCATTCAATTTATATATGGTCAAAAAGTTGTTCTAATTCCTTATTGGTTCAGAGCGGTTTTGGTTCTCCGCATTCCCAGCGGAGAAACATTTAGCTAGTTCTGTTTATTCACCGTCTTCAGAAACTGGTAATAATGTAACTTTAATATTCTGTTCTATAAAACCAACAAATGCCATTGTATTATTTGTTCTGGACAGAACCTGTCGTCTTGTATATTCTGAGTGTCATGTTATATTGTTATGGTCGTAGCTGGTAAAGCCAATTCTCTGTTACCTGTTCTATAAAGACCAAGTACATCATTTTCACAGAAAACATTTTCCAGGGTCTTTTAAATGACCCCGTCAGAGATTTCGGACCATCTTGGCCGTTTTTTGATTTTTTTTTAATCGGCAATCCTTTCCATGGCAAACCATCCCTTGTAAAGTATTGCCGCTTTAAAAAACGTTCTGTAAAATCACGATCAGAATTTTTTTAAATGGTTTATTTGTAGCTTTTTACTAGTCCTAGCTCAGCGGATATCTTCACACGATTCTGGTACTAAACAGGGTTATTTTCTCCAAATATTCAATCAAAACGAGATAAAGTCAACTTTGGCTCTTACATGTTGCTTTTTGTGTTGGTTTGCTATAGGTGTCACGGCGGTATCTGGTTGACGGTTCTTCATTGTCTTGGTAGACAGTCAATAGGTCAATACCAAAACATCGACCTTTACGAAAGCTCAACATGAGTTTCACTTTTTTATGACTTTTTTCATACTTCAATCACATGACCTACAGTTTGGAGAGGTAAAGTTTGCCGAGCACAGAGGTAGCAAAGTGAGACATGTGGGGGTACTCCGTACATAAATTGGGTGCCCATGTCATCCATTGTCCACATTGATACATAAAATTTAAAAAAAATCTCGTCAGTCTTTTTTCCACGTGTCAAACTTTTACGTGTCAACTGTTTGCTTGTGGCAACATTTTGCCAACGTCGACATTTCGTAAGTTGTACTTTTGGTGTTGGCATATTGACTGCCTACCTAGACCTTTCAAACCACACCCTTCACAGCTTGGGGGTGATATTAACTTATTCAGGACCAAAACAACTGCAAACCGGTGCCGTATTTTTCGCCGGCTACTCTGAGAAGAGACGGCATGGTATACAGTAGGATACATTTGCAGGTAACGTTGTTGATTAGGCAGTTGTTTGCCAAACGCTTGTTACTGAATATATAGAACTAGGAATACAATTTATGTAATGACCTGTCAAATGACTGCTAGACACAATATCATCCTTACAGGTGACAAATGATCGTTCAATTAGATAAGCGGACTGTCAATTGCCCCGAAGGCTCGGTATAGCGTCAGTAACTTGCTCCTTGATGTGTCTTCTCCCTCCATGTTGCCAAGATGTATTGCGGATTGGGATAGCGCATTGTGAAATGATGCGTGTGCTGAAATATACAAATATGAAAATATTCTGAATGCTTTTGAAACTTGGGAAAACAAATTGCTTGAAGGAATTTAATTTTGCACTATAATTTTAGGATGTATCTGTCTTCTTTTGGCCAGGCGTGTCGAACAAGTGCTTATGGAGAGACCCTCAATTATATTCTCTCAGGCCTTTTATGGTATTTCTCCTATATCTCGGAAATACCCAATTTATAGCTCTCCGTTCTCCCTTTTTATGTTTTTTTTTTTTTTTTTTGTGGTTTTATTTTGTTACTTTTTTTATATATATAAATATATATAAATATATTACTTTGTTTTTGTTTTTTTTTGCTGTACAAAAAGTCTTAAGATTTAAATAAAATATTATTTGTATTATATGATGGTGGTATGTTAATGTTACAAAATTATTAATGAAGAAAAAAATTTATTTTTGTTACTGGTCTGTTTCATAATTCTTTTTTAAATTGGTATATTGTAAGATATCTATGCAAAAATGTTATGTGACGCATTTTTATTTAAGAATGTAACGTGTAATAAACAGTAGAATGTGTTTGGCCTGGAAATTACCACACGCCTCTTGTGCTTTATTATAACCTCATATTTTATTTGATATATTGCGGAATAAGTGTACATATGGGCGAACGGGACACATCGATGGCTTGATGGGTAACGTTGGTATAAAATAGATTCCGCTGATCAATGGTGGAACTTGTGGGTGCAAAAATATAATTTGGGCCCCTTCCTCCAACACGGCAGCGAATGACGGTATCCGGTCACCAGGTCGACAATGGCTTGGTCAATAACTATTGGTCAACAGTGATTAGGTCGACACCTAATAATGGTTGACATACTCCATGTCGACATGGTCATCACAGGAAAATGTCGACATATTTTTTTTGTTTTTTAAACCAACTTGTTCATATTTTACCACCCCATTGATCATTGAGGGGGAACAGAATAGTGTCCGGAGCACAGGGAGCCATTAGAGGGGACGCAGTACACTGATACGGCATCCATGTTGACATAGACACCACAAAATATGTGAAAAACCTGTGTTGACCGTTTCCTGTATTGACGATGTTCATAGCAAATTTTTCGGTACTTGTGAGTTATCTGGACGCCCGATTTTTTGATTGTATGCCTTAAGTTAAGGCATACAATCAGATACGATGCGATGCGATATCGCATCGCATGCGACCATCGGATGCGATGACCCGATTTTTCCATAGGAATCAATGTTAAAATGATTCCTATGGAAAAAGGGGTCCTTTTCATACCCCTACTATCCAAGTGGGCATGGAGTTGGATATAAACCTGTGGCGAGCGTAGCGAGCCACCGAGCCCGAAGCGTGGCGAGCGAAGCGAGCCCCGCGAGGGGACGGTATTCCGTGTCCCCTCGCGGGGCTCGCTACGCTCGCCACGCTTCGGGCTCGGTGGCTCGCTACGCTCGCCACAGGTTTATATCCAACTCCATGCCCACTTGGATAGTAGGGGTATGAAAAGGACCCCTTTTTCCCATTGAATTCCATGTTAAAATGGACTCAGTCCATTTTAACATTGATTCCTATGGAAAAATCGGGTCATCGCATCGCATCGCATCCGATGGTCGCATGCGATGCGATGCGATGTGCCCGATCCGACCCGATTTTGAAATCGGGCGTCCGGATAACTCACAAGTACCAATTTTTCCTTGTGTCGACTTAGTGTATGTCGACCTTCTTGGGTGTCGACCTAATCACTGCCAGCCATTTCCCAGACCACCTAGTTGGTGAAACAGGTGCAGTCATTACTAACTCATTTTCCATACCATCTACGTTGTGCACAGGTGTAGTCATTACTTACTGTCACATATTCCGCACTACCTAGCTGGTGCACAGGTGCAGTTATTACTGTCACATATTCCGCACTACCTAGCTGGTGCACAGGTGTATTTATTACTGTCACATATTCTGCACTACCTAGCTGGTGCACAGGTGCAGTTATTACTGTCACATATTCAGCACTACCTAGCTGGTGCACAGGTGTATTTATTACTGTCACATATTCTGCACTACCTAGCTGGTGCATAGGTGTAGTTATTAATGACACATATTCCGCACTACCTAGCTGGTGCAGAGGTGTAGTCATTACTGTCACATATTCCACACTACCTAGCTGGTGCACAGGTGTAGTTATTACTGTCACATATTCCGCACTACCTAGCTGGTGCACAGGTGTAGTTATTACTGTCACATATTCTGCACTACCTAGCTGGTGCACAGGTGTAGTCATTACTGACACATATTCTGCACTACCTAGCTAGTGCACAGGTGCAGTTATTACTGTCACATATTCAGCACTACCTAGCTGGTGCACAGGTGCAGTTATTACTGTCACATATTCCGCACTACCTAGCTGGTGCACAGGTGTAGTTATTACTGACACATTCCGCACTACCTAGCTGGTGCACAGGAGTAGTCATTACTTACTGTCACATATTCCACACTACCTAGCTGGTGCACAGGTGTAGTCATTACTGTCACATATTCCGCACTACCTAGCTGGTGCACAGGTGTAGTCATTACTGACACATATTCTGCACTACCTAGCTGGTGCACAGGTGTAGTTATAACTGTCACATATTCTGCACTACCTAGCTGGTGCACAGGTGTAGTCATTACTGTCACATATTCCGCACTACCTAGCTGGTGCACAGGTGTAGTTATTACTGACACATTCCGCACTACCTAGCTGGTGCACAGGAGTAGTCATTACTTACTGTCACATATTCCACACTACCTAGCTGGTGCACAGGTGTAGTCATTACTGTCACATATTCCGCACTACCTAGCTGATGCACAGGTGTAGTCATTACTTACTGTAACATATTCCACATATTCCACACTACCTAGCTGGTGCACAGGTGTAGTTATTACTGTCACATATTCCACACTACCTAGCTGGTGCACATGAGTAGTCATTACTTACTGTCACATATTCCGCACTACCTAGCTGGTGCACAGGAGTAGTCATTACTTACTGTCACATATTCCACACTACCTAGCTGGTGCACAGGTGTAGTTATTACTGTCACATTCTGCACTACCTAGCTGGTGCACAGGTGTAGTTATTACTGTCACATTCTGCACTACCTAGCTGGTGCACAGGTGTAGTTATTACTGTCACATATTCCGCACTACCTAGCTGGTGCACAGGTGTAGTTATTACTTCACATATTCCGCACTACCTAGCTGGTGCACAGGAGTAGTCATTACTTACTGTCACATATTCCACACTACCTAGCTGGTGCACAGGTGTAGTTATTACTGTCACATTCTGCACTACCTAGATGGTGCACAGGTGTAGTTATTACTGTCACATATTCCACACTACCTAGCTGGTGCACAGGAGTAGTCATTACTTACTGTCACATATTCCACACTACCTAGCTGGTGCAAAGGTGTAGTTATTACTGTCACATTTTGCACTACCTAGCTGGTGCACAGGTGTAGTTATTACTGTCACATTCTGCACTACCTAGCTGGTGCACAGGTGTAGTTATTACTGTCACATATTCCGCACTACCTAGCTGGTGCACAGGAGTAGTCATTACTTACTGTCACATATTCCACACTACCTAGCTGGTGCACAGGTGTAGTTATTACTGTCACATATTCCGCACTACCTAGCTGGTGCACAGGTGTAGTTATTACGGTCACATTTTCAAACATGTGCTGCCTTCATTCGTAACCAACACATTCTACAGATCTACCGGATGCCTGGGAAACATGAACTGTGGGTAGATCTTGAGGACCGGTGTGGCCACGCCTGAGCCAGGTGATCTTGAAAACATGAACTGTGGGTAGATCATGAGGACTGGATTAGCCATCCCTGTACTAGAGAGCAGTTAGAAGTGTTCCTCACCTGCTCCCAATCCTACAGCTGGAACAACCCCACCGTATACTGTCATTGTGTGTGCGCTGCATAATTACTGATATTCATATTGGAATGTGACGGCACAATAGGTTCTGCATCAAAGGCGTTAATCCCACATTGTATAGTTTACAAGGTTCAAATTAATTGCATATTATTTAGAACAGTGGTTCCCAACCTCGGTCCTCAAATACCCCCCAACAGTTCACGTTCTTCAGGTCACAACACAGAATCACAGGTGATATAATTAGCTCCACCTGTGATCTTTTAAAATGTGTCAGTAAATAATGAGTGCAGCTGCTGGGGGTCCTGGAAAACGTGCACTGTTGGGGGAACTTGAGGACCGAGGTTGAGTACCACTGATTCAGAATACCAAATTAGACAATATTCATCTTTCTTGAGAAACGCTAACATATAGGTGTTTTTTTTTCATATATATATTATAATCAAAAAAGTGTATATTTTATTTGCTGCCAATAAGAGGTGTTTCAGGGCACAGATTGCCGGCGCTGGCAGGATTTATGGTCATTGGTATTTATCATTATGCACAACAGCGTCTTTCAAATTAAGTTGTTCATTTTCCTGGAATTCTGCAATCAGTTTAATGATTTCCAGGAATCCTGCCTGGTGGAGTTTTATTGTATTTAAATATTTATAATGATGCGCTGTGATTAGATTCTGTTTCGGAAACCGCTTGAAATGTCATTTAGTCCCAAAGTTTTAGGCTGAAATGGAAAATGACTTTGGAAGACATTCTTATGTCTTATAGATATAATTCAGAAATAATATCAAGAATATTATCCGGAGGTATGCACGCAGGTGGTGGTATTCAGGCAGGGGGTGGTGTTCAGGAAGGGACTGGTGTGCAGGCAGGTGGTGGTATGCAGGCAGATGGTGGTATGCAGGCAGGTGGTGGTATGCAGGCAGGAGGTGGTGTGCACGCAGGTGGTGGTATGCAGGCAGGAGGTGGTGTGCACGCAGGTGGTGGTATTCTGGCAGGGGGTGGTGTGCAGGCAGGGGCTGGTGTGCACGCAGGTGGTGGTGTGCAGGCAGGGGCTGGTGTGCAAGCAGGGGGTGGTGTTCAGGAAGGGGCTGGTGTGCAGGCAGGTGGTGGTATGCAGGCAGATGGTGGTATGCAGGCAGGTGGTGGTATGCAGGCAGGAGGTCGTGTGCACGCAGGTGGTGGTATGCAGGCAGGAGGTGGTGTGCACGCAGGTGGTGGTATACAGGCAGGAGGTGGTGTGCAGGCAGGAGATGGTATGCAGGCAGGAGGTGGTATATAGATAAAGGTGGTGTGCAGGCAGGAGGGGGTGTGCAGGCAGGGGTGGTGTTGCAGGCAGGGGGTGGTGTGCAGGCAGGGGAGTGGTGTGCAGGCAGGGGAGTGGTATGCAGGCAGGAGGGGGTGTGCAGGCAGGGGGTGGTATGCAGGCAGGGGGTGGTGTGCAGGCAGGAGGTGGTGTGCATGCAGGGGGTGGTGTGCAGGAAGAGGATGGTGTGCACGCAGGGAGTGGTGTGCAGGCAGGAGGTGGTATGCAGGCAGGAGGTGGTGTGTAGGCAGGGGGTGGTATGAAGGCAGGTGGTGGTATGCACACAGGTAGTGGTATTCAGGCAGGGGGTGGTGTGCAGGCAGGAGGTGGTATATAGATAGGGGTGGTGTGCAGGCTGTAGGGTGGTGGTATACAGACAGCTGGTGTGCAGGCAGGGGGTGGTGTGCAGGCAGGGGTGGTGTACAAGCAGGGGGTGGTGAGCAGGCAAGAGGTGGTATATAGATATATATGGTATATAGATAGGGGTGGTGTGCAGGCAGGGGGTGGTGTTCAGGCAGGAGATGGTGTGTAGGCAGGAGGTGGTATATAGATAGGGGTGGTGTGTAGGCAGGAGGTGGTATATAGATAGGGGTGGTGTGTAGGCAGGAGGTGGTATATAGATAGGGGTGGTGTTCAGGCAGGAGGTTGTGTGCAGGCAGAGGATGGTGTGCAGGCAGGTGGTGGTATACAGACAGGTGGTGTGTAAGCAGAGGGTGGTGTTCAGGCAGGAGGTGGTGTGCAGGCAGGTGGTGGTATACAGACAGGTGGTGTGTAGGCAGGTGGTGGTATACAGACAGGTGGTGTGTAGGCAGGAGGTGGTATATAGATAGGGGTGGTGTGTAGGCAGGAGGTGGTATATAGATAGGGGTGGTGTGTAGGCAGGAGGTGGTATATAGATAGGGGTGGTGTTCAGGCAGGAGGTGGTGTGCAGGCAGGTGGTGGTATACAGACAGGTGGTGTGTAGGCAGGTGGTGGTATACAGACAGGTGGTGTGTAGGCAGGAGGTGGTATATAGATAGGGGTGGTGTGTAGGCAGGAGGTGGTATATAGATAGGGGTGGTGTGTAGGCAGGAGGTGGTATATAGATAGGGGTGGTGTTCAGGCAGGAGGTGGTGTGCAGGCAGGTGGTGTGTAGGCAGAGGGTGGTGTTCAGGCAGGAGGTGGTGTGTAGGCAGGAGGTGGTATATAGATAGTGGTGGTGTGTAGGCAGGAGGTGGTATATAGATAGGGGTGGTGTTCAGGCAGGAGGTGGTGTGCAGGCAGGTGGTGGTATACAGACAGGTGGTGTGTAGGCAGAGGGTGGTGTTCAGGCAGGAGGTGGTGTGTAGGCAGGAGGTGGTATATAGATAGGGGTGGTGTGTAGGCAGGAGGTGGTATATAGATAGGGGTGGTGTTCAGGCAGGAGGTGGTGTGCAGGCAGGTGGTGGTATACAGACAGGTGGTGTGTAAGCAGAGGGTGGTGTTCAGGCAGGAGGTGGTGTGCAGGCAGGTGGTGGTATACAGACAGGTGGTGTGTAGGCAGAGGGTGGTGTTCAGGCAGGAGGTGGTGTGTAGGCAGGAGGTAATATATAGACAGGGGTGGTGTGTACCTACCATAGTTACCTACCCTCATACATTCTGCCAGAATCTCCCTGAAATACTGTAGTAGGAATGTCTCTGATTTCACCTAATTACCCACATTATGCAGCTGTTACATTCACATGGGTGTGGTATAGGTCGTGATCCCAACAGTCATTAGCCCGATGTTGGGATCCCGACTGACCGGACCCAGACAGCATGGCGAGCGCAACTAAGCCCCTTGCAGCCTCGCTGCGCTCGCCACGCTGTGGGCACTGTGGTTCGCTAGGCTCGCCACGCTGGGGGCATGGTGGTTCACTACACGAGCCACCTATTCTATTCTCCCTCTATGGGGGTTGTGGGAAAAAAAATAGCCGACGGCTGTCGGGAACCCAGCTCTCGGTGTTTTCACAGTCGGGATCCCGACGTCGGGTGAATGCCTGTCGGGATCCCGACTGTCGGGACCCCGTCCGGGACCCATTCACATGGGACCATCAGCGACTTTCACCCATGTTGACCTAGAACCCTGTCGACCCAACGATGTCAACCTAATGATTGTGGACCGACAATAACACACCGTACATGGACAATCCCTGACACGTGTCACTGACTGTTCTCCAACAAGTACAGTCGCTGTTACTAAAGGTGCCCATACACGGTGCGTTTTGCGGGTGCGATGCGTATGTGCTGCAATAGGTCCCAATCGCTTTGCAAAACGCATACGATACGATATAGCCCAAAGCGTGTGCGATAATCGCTGAATGTATGGGCACCTCTCCTGCTTTGTGGCTCATCTACATTAGGATATAGGTCATTGTATGACACGCCTTTCAGGTGTAGGAGGACACGCCCACTGCGCTTCTAGGTGACACCACTACATCTCCCTGACCTGCTACTATAGAGCACGTTAGTAAATATGATCCTCACTGAACCAGGCCCTGCACTAGGATTTCTGTCGCACCAGAGCTGATAGAAAGTGTCGCTCTGAGCACAACGCCGCGTATATAACGTAACCGCCTCCGGTGCTCTCCTGTCCATCTGGAATGTTAGAGCCAGATATACTAAGCTTGAAAAGTGATAAAATGGAGAGTGATAAATAGCCAGCCAATCAGCTCCTACCTGTGATCTCACAGACTGTGTTTGAAAAATGTCAGGTAGTAGCTGATTGGCTGGTTGTTTATCACTCTCCATTTTATCACTTTTCAAGCTTAGTACATCTCACCCTTAGTACGTGGAGCCGTCTTTGCTCCGGTGGAGTTCGGTTCCCGCGTCCTCAGAGATGGGAATGTTATTTCAGAGCTGCCTTTCTCCTGACTCAGGACCTCAGTTCCGGCAATTCTTGGCCAGCTGCTGCGGAAGCGGGGCAGGAAGACCAGCATGGGGCTGGAAGTAGATAAGGAATAAAGTTATTCTGTGTTCTTCCTATTGGCAGAGTGTATATAAGTACGTGCAGTGTGGTTGTTAGACCTCACACTTAGAAGATATAACCAGTTTGAAGGGTTTATTCAAGTGGCAGGCTTGTAGGTTACAACAGTACTTCATGAGTTAACTTCAAGCAGTAATACAACTTGTACATTTGGTAACGACAGTCTCTGGTTGTTACTTAGCTGTAGCGTTTTGGCGCGTGCAGGGTAAATGACAGTCTGCTGGTTTACGCTGCGGTATCTCTCCCAGTCTCGCTGCTGCCAATGATGACTGATCTCCCTGTGCAAAAGGTCACGCTGGTAACGGGTTTACAGCGGGGGCTTGCTCCTATGCGCTCCGGTGCACGTGGAGCTACAAACAGCATGGACGGAGTCACACACGATCTGAGGCACACTCTAACGCGGGGACTTCCTCACAGGAAAGAGTAACGCTGCCAGCAGGGTCAGGGGTCTCTGCCCTGCTATTCGCTTAAGCGACCTGTCACTCAGGGTGACGCTTAACTACGTTGGCTGCAAGGGGGAAAAAGAAGACTGTAAGTCTTACACTAAGCAGTGTATGCGGAGACAGGCGCTGAGCGCTGCAATCTAACACTCCCCCTCGCTTAAGGCTGTCTTCGGCTACATAAAAGAACTCAATACAATGCTTTGTCCTTTTGTAATACCTGTAACCGAAAATATGGTTAGAGAGAAAAAGACATTCAGAACATCAAAAACTTCAAATCAACATTTTTGAACTTAGACAAGTCCACAGTCCTTCACGAACTTAGTAAGCAAGTTTCTCGACAGTCCTTTAGTAAGCATGTCAGCGACATTCTGTTCACTTGCAATGTATTCAACATCGATGGACTTGTTCTCCACTAGTTCTCTGATGAAGTGATGTCTTATCGCGATGTGCTTTGACCTTCCATGGTGCTTGGTAGTACAGGAAAGATCTATTGCTCCCCTGTTATCACATGCGATACTGATAGTCTCTTCTTCATAAAGTAGACCTAACTCACACAAAGTCTCTTTGATCCAGAGTGCTTCTTTTGATGTCTCTGTAAGAGCCATGTATTCGGCCTCGGTTGTTGAGAGAGCAACGGTCGGTTGTTTTCTACTCGCCCAACTAACTGCTGCTCCGGCCAGTGTGAACAGGTAACCGGTGTGGGAACGACGATCATCTTCATCTGCTCCCCAGTCGGCATCGCAGAAGACTTTCAAATTTGAATTGCTTGTTTTGGCGAATTTTAATTTCAAGGAACTTGTACCTTTTAGGTATCTCAGAATCCTCTTCACTGCGATCCAGTGTTGTCTTCCAGGATTTATTGCAAATTGGCTCACCCGACTGACTGCATGAGTGATGTCTGGACGAGTTCCAATACTTGCATACATAAGACTTCCAACCACGTTCTTGTAAGGAACATCTTGCATTTCCTCTATTTCTTCTTGTGTGGTTGGTGACATACTTTTTGTAATCTTGATGCTTTTGTCAATTGGTGTATTCACTGACTTGGAGTCTGCCATCCCATACTTCAAGATTGTTGCCTCGATGTACATTTGTTGGTCGACTGTGACTGTTCCCTTTTGCAAGTCTTGAACAATTCTCATGCCCAACAGATGATTGGCTGGACCTAAGTCTTTCAACTTGAATCTCTGTTTCAGTTGATCTCTCACACTTGTGATGTGATCTTCGTGACCTGCTATAAGTATATCATCCACATAGACTGCTATGATGAACAACTTTTCTCCCAGAGTTTTGTGATAAAGGCAGTGGTCAGTCTCTGATCTAATAAAATTCATTTCAAGCAGTACTGTGTCCAATTTTATGTACCAGTAACGACCACTCTGCTTTAGGCCATATATGGATTTCTTCAGAAGACACACTTTCTCTGTCTGAAGTTCATTCTCATCATAATGATCTGGTGATTCCATATAGATCTCTTCAAGTAGTTCTCCATTTAGAAACGCTGAATCGAAGTCTAATTGGTATAGCAGTAAGTCTTGTAAAGTGGCGACTGCAATTACTAATCTGAGAGTGTTATACCTCGCAACAGGTGAGTATATCTCCCCATAGTCAATTCCGGATCTCTGTGTGTATCCCTTAGCAACAAGACGGGCTTTGTAACGGGCAACTTCTCCGTCTGAATTTAACTTCTTGCAGAAGACCCACTTGTTCTTGACTGTCTTGCGGTTGCTTGGCCTATCTACTATGGTCCAAGTGTCGTTCTCTCTCAGTGCTGATAGCTCTGTGTCTATTGCAGATTTCCATTTCGCCCAATCACTGCACGCTTTCGCTTCTTGAATGCTCTGAGGTTCACTGAAAGCAATATTCGCATATTCTTCCTCATATCTTCTGGCTGGTATGCCCTTGTTTCTTCTCACAGAAGCTCTTTTAGTTGGTTCGCTTCCTTCTTCAGTATTTTCTGTTGCAGGTATGCTTTCTATTTCACATACCTCTACTAGTGCTTGCTTTTCTTGCTCTTTTGCTTTTGTTGGTGATGCTGTTTCTTGAAATATCACATCTCTTGATTTCAGGAGACGTCTGTTCTCTGCATCCCAGAGCCTGTACCCTTTGCTCTCCTCACAATAGCCTAGCAATATGCACTGTCTTGATTTTGGGTCAAGTTTCTTCCTTTTCTCCTTTGGTATATGTGCATAAGCTCTGCTCCCAAAGACACGGAGGTGACTGATGTCTGGCTTCTTCCCAGACCAGGCTTCTAAGGGGGTTTTTCCCTTCACGGCCACTGTAGGTGTTCTGTTTTTCAGGTATACTGCAGTAGATACAGCTTCTGCCCAAAAACTCTTCTCCAGGCCAGCATCGTTCACCATCGCTCGTGCTCTTTCAACGATTGTTCTGTTCGCCCTTTCACTTACGCCATTCTGTTCAGGCGTGTAGGCCATCGTCAGCTGATGCTGTATGCCATGCCTTTTTAGGAAGTCGGTTAGTACTTCATTTTCGTACTCTCCCCCATTGTCGGATCTCAGGACCTTTAGTTTTAGGCCCGTCTGAGTTTCCACTAGGTTCTTGTACTCCACAATTTTCTTGACCACCTCACTTTTCTTCTTTATGAAGTATACGTGTGTCATTCTTGTGGCGTCATCGATGAGAGTCATGAAGTATTTGTAACCACTGGTTGACTCCTCTTCCATTGGTCCGCACACATCTGTGTGTACCAGAGCTAATTGCGTTTCTGCTCTGCCTGCTGACTTGGGAAATGGGTTGCGGGTCTGCTTGCCTTTTATGCAACTCTCGCACACAGGTCTTCCGGTGTCTTTCACTGTGATTCCTGTTGCCATCCCATCAGCTAATTTCTGGACATTATCATATCCTAAGTGTCCCAAACGTCTGTGCCAGAGCTCCATGGACTCATTTTCAGCAGAGGCTGCCAAAGCTACACATTCATCTGTGTCTAGGACGTATAGTTGGTTGCATCGGGTTGCTGAAGCAATTACAGTCCCTCTTTCATTATGCACCATGCACTTGCCCTTTGCAAACTGGACTCTGTAGCCTTTTGCCTCGAGTACGCTGATAGCGATGAGGTTACTTCCCAATTCTGGTACATACAGGACGTCTTGGATATCTGTGACTACTGTCTGTCCCTCAATTCTTAGTCTCACTGTGATTGTCCCAACACTTGAAGCAGTAAGGATCTTTTCACCAATCCCGGTAACTGTTGTGGGGTTACACTGTGTTAAAGAATTGAACCACTCCTTGTTGCAGCTGAAGTGTCTAGAGGCTCCCGAGTCCATGTACCAGAGATCCCTCCTTGGCTTGTCTGTTACATTCAGTGCTGACTCGTTCTTCTTATCATGCCGCTTGTGCATGCCACTAGTGTTCTTCAGCCTGCATTCTGAAGCCTTGTGCCCTACTTTGTGGCACACATAACATTTGAATGTGCATTTCTTGGGTTTCGCACCCTTTGCTACTAAGGCAGAACCTTCAGCTATGGCATCCTTGTGGATTCTCTCTTGGAACTGTAGTAGTTTGGCTCTCACAACTTCAGTTGTAAGCTTGGTCTCATTTGACTCTAGTGCGACAACCAGAAAGTCAAATTCCTCTGTCAAATTCTGCAGCATTACCATTGCTACTTCTTCCTCATCCACTTTTGCTCCTACACACGCCAATTGCTGAGCTATCGATAGTATTTTATCAATATAATCGTTCATGTCCTTGCATGCATTCAATTTTGTTCCATACAGTGTGCGTCTCAGACTTATCCTTCTCATTAAGCCTTTATTTTCATAAGCACCTTGTAGAGTTGTCCACATGTCCTTAGCGGACTCCTTCCCACAGATAGTAGAGTAAACATGCTGCTCCACAGCCAGGCCTATTGTGCCAATGGCCTTGTCTACCTCTTCTGGGTTTGGACTTTCTCCTGGGGCTATTGTGACTTTCCATAGCTTCTCCCTCTTAAGCTGCATTTCCATAGCGAACTTCCATGTAGTGTAATTCTCTGAGCCTTTGAGCTTTGGAAAGTTCATGCTATGCCCTGTACTGTGCATTCTCGTTAACTCTTCCACAAATGGCAATTTAGAAATAATTCCTTTGTGTTCTTTTATGTACTGCGCTAGCACTTTGTCTTCAGGGGGTTAATCTTCGCGCACGTGACGTGCTGGGCCCATAACCTATTGGCAGAGTGTATATAAGTACGTGCAGTGTGGTTGTTAGACCTCACACTTAGAAGATATAACCAGTTTGAAGGGTTTATTCAAGTGGCAGGCTTGTAGGTTACAACAGTACTTCATGAGTTAACTTCAAGCAGTAATACAACTTGTACATTTGGTAACGACAGTCTCTGGTTGTTACTTAGCTGTAGCGTTTTGGCGCGTGCAGGGTAAATGACAGTCTGCTGGTTTACGCTGCGGTATCTCTCCCAGTCTCGCTGCTGCCAATGATGACTGATCTCCCTGTGCAAAAGGTCACGCTGGTAACGGGTTTACAGCGGGGGCTTGCTCCTATGCGCTCCGGTGCACGTGGAGCTACAAACAGCATGGACGGAGTCACACACGATCTGAGGCACACTCTAACGCGGGGACTTCCTCACAGGAAAGAGTAACGCTGCCAGCAGGGTCAGGGGTCTCTGCCCTGCTATTCGCTTAAGCGACCTGTCACTCAGGGTGACGCTTAACTACGTTGGCTGCAAGGGGGAAAAAGAAGACTGTAAGTCTTACACTAAGCAGTGTATGCGGAGACAGGCGCTGAGCGCTGCAATCTAACACTTCCAGCTGGCAGAGACCTACAGAAGGCAAATATCCCCCGTTTCCTTACAGAACTGAAGCGTTTCTGGTTTAGCTGTTGGTATTATCCGTACAGAGCTGGTATACAGGATGCACATCACTACAGACCTGCAGCTGCTCCTGGGACTATGACTGGCGGAACAACCTCATTGTAAACGGGACTTATTTTCAAGCCTTGCAAAAAATGCTCAGAATTCAGGTGCTAATTGCACATGTACAGTACAGTAATTATTGCTGTTTAGCTGCAGTATCACATACACCGGGGACCTCACATTGCATTCTGGGAGGACAAAACTGAGAACGATTACTAAGTCATACAGTATATACATACCAGCCTGAAATCACCCCTTATGTGCCATCCCCAAATTACCCTTTATGTGCCAGCCCAGAGTATACCCATTATATGCCAGCCCAGAACCACCCCTCTTACTGTAGTCTCCCCCATTATGTGCCAACTCAGAATCAACCCCTTATGTGCCAGCTCAGAATCAACCCCTTATGTGCCAGCTCAGAATCGCCCTCTTATGTTCCAGCTCAGAATCACCCTCTTATGTGCCAGCTCAGTATCACCCTCTTATGTGCCAGCCCAGAATATACCCACCATATGCCATACCAGAGTACCCCCATTATATGCCAGCCCAGAACCACCCCCTTACTGTATTCTCCCCCCTTATGTGCCAGCTCATAATCACCCTCTTATGTGCCAGCTCAGAATCACCCTCTTATGTGCCAGATCAGAATCACCCTCTTAGGTGCCAGCTCAGAATCACCCTCTTAGGTGCCAGCTCAGTATCAACTTCCTTACTGTAGGTTCAAATTCTGAGTGCCCCCCTATGTGAGTATCCCTTACTGTATTCTCCCCCCTTATGTGCCAGCTCAGAGTATCCCCATTATGTACCAGCCTCAAATTACCCTTTATGTGCCAGCCCAGAGTATACCCACTATATGCCGGCCCAGAATCGGACCCTTACTGTATATTCCACTTTATGTGCCAGCTCAGAATCACCCTCTTACTGTATTTCCCCTTTAAGTGCTAGCTAAGAATCAACTTCCTTACTGTATGTTCAAATTCTGAGTGCCACCTCCCCCCCCATGTGCCAGCTTGGAATCACCCCCTTATGTGCCAGCTTGGAATCACTCCCTTATGTGGCAGCCCAGAGTCCCCTCTTATGTGCCAGCTTAGAATTACCCCAGTGTTTGCCAGCTCAGAAACACCCCTTATGTGCCAGCTCACAATCACCCCTGTGTGTGCCAGCTCACAATCACCCCTGCATGTGCCAACCCAAAGTTACTCTATTATGTGCCAGCTCACAATCACTCCTGTATGTGCCAGCTCACAATCACTCCTGTATGTGCCAGCTCAGAATCACCCCTGTATGTGCCAGCTCAGAATCACCCCTCTATGTGCCAGCTCACAATCACCCCTGCATGTGCCAACCCAGAGTCACTCTATTATGTGCTAGCTCACAATCACCCCTGTATGTCCCAGCTCACAATCACCCCTGTATGTGCCAGCTCACAATCACTCTTGTATGTGCCAGCTCAGAATCACCCCTGTATGTGCCAGCTCAGAATCACTCCTGTATGTGCCAGCTCAGAATCACTCCTGTATGTCCCAGCTCAGAATCATCCCTGTATGTGCCAGCTCACAATCACCCCTGCATGTGTCAGCTCACAATCACTCCTGCATGTGCCAACCCAGAGTCACTTTATTATGTGCCAGCTCAGAATCACCCCTGTATGTGCCAGCTCAGAATCACTCATGTATGTCCCAGTTTAGAATCATCCCTGTATGTGACAGCTCAGAATCATCCCTGTATGTGCCAGCTCACAATCACCCCTGTATGTGCCAGCTCAGAATCACTCCTGTATGTGCCAGCTCAGAATCACCCCTGTATGTGCCAGCTCAGAATCACCCCTGTATGTGCCAGCTCTGAATCACCCCTGTATGTGCCAGCTCAGAATCACCCCTGTATGTGCCAGCTCTGAATCACCCCTGTATGTGCCAGCTCAGAATCACCCCTGCATGTGCCAACCCAGAGTCACTCTATTATGTGCCAGCTCAGAATCACCCCTGTATGTGCCAGCTCAGAATCACTCCTGTATTGGGACATACAGGAGTGATTCTGAGCTGGCACATACAGAATCATCCCTGTATGTGCCAGCTCACAATCACCCCTGCATGTGTAAGCTCACAATCACCCCTGCATGTGCCAACCCAGAGTCACCCCTGTATGTGCCAGCTCAGAATCACCCCTGTATGTGCCAGCTCAGAATCACTCCTGTGTGTGCCAGCTCAGAATCACCCCTGTATGTGCCAGCTCAGAATCACTCCTGTATGTGCCAGCTCAGAATCACCCCTGTATGTGCCAGCTCAGAATCACCCCTGTATGTGCCAGCTCACAATCACCCCTGCATGTGCCAACCCAGAGTCACTCTATTATGTACCAGGTCAGAATCACCCGGGTATGTGCCAGCTCAGAATCACCCCTGTATGTGCCAGCTCAGAATCACTCCTGTATGTGCCAGCTCAGAATCACTCCTATATGTCCCAGCTCAGAATCATCCCTGTATGTGCCAGCTCACAATCCCCCCTGCATGTGCCAACCCAGAGTCACTCTATTATGTGCCAGCTCAGAATCACCCCTGTATGTGCCAGCTCAGAATCACTCCTGTATGTGCCAGCTCAGAATCACTCCTGTATGTCCCAGCTCAGAATCATCCCTGTATGTGCCAGCTCAGAATCACCCCTGCATGTGCCAACCCAGAGTCACTCTATTATGTGCCAGCTCAGAATCACTCCTGTATGTCCCAGCTCAGAATAACCCCTGTATGTGCCAGCTCAGAATCACTCCTGTATGTGCCAGCTCAGAATCACCCCTGTGTGTGCCAGCTCAGAATCACCCCTGTATGTGCCAGCTCACAATCACCCCTGCATGTGTCAGCTCACAATCACCCCTGCATGTGCCAACCCAGAGTCACTCTATTATGTGCCAGCTCAGAATCACCTGTGTATGTGCCAGCTCAGAATCACTCCTGTATGTCCCAGCGCAGGATCATCCCTGTATGTGCCAGCTCAGAATCACCCCTGTATGTGCCAGCTCACAATCACCCCTGTATGTGCCAGCTCAGAATCACTCCTGTATGTGACAGCTCAGAATCACTCCTGTATGTGACAGCTCAGAATCACCCCTGTATGTGCCAGCTCAGAATCCCCCCTGTATGTGCCAGCTCAGAATCACCCCTGTATGTGCCAGCTCAGAATCACCCCTGTATGTGCCAGCTCACAATCACCCCTGCATGTGTCAGCTCACAATCACCCCTGCATGTGCCAACCCAGAGTCACTCTATTATGTGCCAGCTCAGAATCACCCCATGTATGTGCCAGCTCAGAATCACTCCTGTATGTCCCAGTGCAGAATCATCCCTGTATGTGCCAGCTCAGAATCACCCCTGTATGTGCCAGCTCACAATCACCCCTGTATGTGCCAGCTCAGAATCACTCCGGTATGTGCCAGCTCAGAATCACTCCTGTATGTGCCAGCTCAGAATCACCCCTGTATGTGCCAACCCAGAGTCACCCCTGTATGTGCCAGCTCAGAATCACCCCTGTATGTGCCAGTTTAGAATCACCCCTGTATGTGCCAGCTCAGAATCACTCCTGAATGTGCCAGCTCAAAATCACTCCTATATGTCCCAGCTCAGAATCATCCCTCTATGTGCCAGCTCACAATCCCCCCTGCATGTGCCAACCCAGAGTCACTCTATTATGTGCCAGGTCAGAATCACCCATGTATGTGCCAGTTTAGAATCACCCCTGTATCTGCCAGCTCAGAATCACTCCTGTATGTGCCAGCTCAGAATCACCCCTGCATATGCCAACCCAGAGTCACTCTATTATGTGCCAGCTCAGAATCACTCCTGTATGTCACAACTCAGAATCATCCCTGTATGTGCCAGCTCAGAATCACCCTTGTATGTGCCAGCTCACAATCACCCCTGTATGTGCCAGCTCAGAATCACTCCTGTATGTGCCAGCTCAGAATCACTCCTGTATGTGCCAGCTCAGAATCACCCCTGTATGTGCCAGCTCAGAATCACTCCTGTGTGTGCCAGCTCAGAATCACCCCTGTAGGTGCCAGCTCAGAATCCCCCCTCTATGTGCCAGCTCAGAATCACCCCTGTATGTGCCAGCTCAGAATCACCCCTGTATGTGCCAACCCAGAGTCACTATTATGTGCCAGCTCAGAATCACCCGTGTATGTGCCAGCTCAGAATCACCCCTGTATGAGCCAGCTCAGAATCACTCCTGTATGTGCCAGCTCAGAATCACTCCTATATGTCCCAGCTCAGAATCATCCCTGTATGTGCCAGCTCAGAATCACCCCTGTATGTGCCAGCTCACAATCACACCTGCATGTGCCAACCCAGAGTCACTCTATTATGTGCCAGCTCAGAATCACCCCTGTATGTGCCAGCTCAGAATCACCCCTGTATGTGCCAGCTCAGAATAACAATGACCCCCCCCCCCCCCCACACACACACACACTCACACAACAATTTCCCAGCACGCACGCACATGGATGTTAAGCATTAGCATGTGGGGCCAAAATCATTCGATGGTCGCCAACCTCAGATCTGCGGGTCCATGTACGGGAAGAGGCCGGGCAGCTGACATCCGCTTGCATCAGCTGCCCTCCCCCTGTATTGGCATGGGGACGTCCATGAAACACTAGGCATACCCATGGGCATTACCCCTCACCACCTCCCCTCACCACCAACCCTCCCCCCCCATCCACACCACTGTGTGCGAGCGGCCGGCGAATCATCATTCTGCCATGGCCGCCCGCACCAAGAGCATGCGCAGTCTCTACACATCGCTGCCCTGTGCGAACATGCAGGGGAGCGAAGGAACCAGAATCAGGCCCAATACTTCATGTATTCTCTGTACTAATATTTACACACCAGTAACAACGCACTTAGGGGGTTATTCCGGCTGATTCGCAGCCTTGCGTGTCTACCAAGCCCCGCCTTGCGAATGGTTGGCTGGCACCGCCCAATCACAAGGGCCACTCGCTCACAGGGGCATGCGAATGGATGGTACACAGTACCACAGGGGGAACCTGCCACATCACGATGGTCGCGGACCATCGAAATAAGTGAAAGGTGCACCCATATTAAAGTCACTTCCATATGCGTGCATGCTGGGAAGGAAATGGGCGGGCAGCTGACATGCGGAGATGCCAGCTGCCCGCCCCCCGCATCCGCATCATGGCCTCATTAGCATGAGAAAACCTGGCATTCCATGTAACACTGGGCTTTCCCATATGCTAATGGGACGGCCCCACGCCCCTCTCCGCCCCCGCCTGCTGTCCTGGGGAACAGACTGTGCGCACACCCTGCGTATACACATGCGCAGGAATACGCATGAGCGGAACAAAAACATTGGACCCTGTGCGAACGGACCAGAATAAGGTCCCTATTGTGTTCTATCTGCGCACAATGGTGGCTGGAGACTACGCCAAGAACAGAGATCTCTGACTGGTAAATGGAGCGGAACCTAATAATGCAGGTATAACGCGGCCTCCTCGTTGCGAACCTGCCCATTCCCATTGTATTGTCCTTTATACAGGATCCAGCCACACACGGGAACATTGTACCAGCTGAAGGCTGCGGCGTCACAGGTGAGACACCGTCACTGGGCACTTCATTCACTTTCTAATGGTGTGTACACACGGTGAGATGTGCCGTGCGATGCGATCACCGATGTAATGGCACCATTTTGACTATATACAGTAGGTCAGATCTGCAGTATATAGTCAAGGCAGCCGAGCTGTGTGTGTCTGGCAACTAGAATAGAACTGATGCCATAATGTAGTCAGGGCCATTGAGAGCTGAACTGGGCCTGGGTACTGGGGGCGTGGCTAAATACAGGAGATGTGATCACAACCTCCAGCGCTCAGTGACCATGTAGCACAATGGGGATACATTAACCCACCTGCCTATAATAACAGTCTGTGTACAGATAATAGATGTGTGTGACTGATGTATTACACCGCAGCCACGCATGTTACTGTATGTGCAAAAATAATATAAATCTCAGACAGAAACCGAAGTGTATAAACACATATATATGTACCCCATTCCCTTTGTATTAGTCACAGCGGCATAGTGGGTGGTTGGTGGGGTCTGAGATTACTAACCATGGGTTCTCCTGACCTGCGACAGGAATCATTGTGTGTCTGTTATGGCTATAGAGGAAATAAGAGACTACGGACTATAAGCTGATTGTTCTCTACCATCAAAGGCTGTCTCCGTAGCGTTCTCTCTGCCAGGGATAAAAGGGACACATTGTGTGAGGTTTGCTGGGTAGACATACAGTATAGGCTGTTATTGGTCATTGTTCCCGGCACAGCCATTTCTTATCAGCATTTCTACAGTGCTGCTCGTGTTCAAGCAGTGGTTTGTTCTGTGGCAGAAGTCGCCACCCTTGTGGCCATTGCTTATCCCACCTGTGGCCCTGTACCTGTACTGATTTACTTTTTTGTGGTGACCCAAAATGATTTTTAATCCAGCTACTTATTTCTGCCCCTATTCCTATTTACTGGATTTGCCTGCCATGGCTTGTTTTATGGACTTTGCTCTGCATGCTGCCTGCCCTTGTAGCTCTGCCTGTTTACTGACCTTGTCTCTTGTATGTTGCCTGCCCTGACCTTGGCTTGTTTTTAGGACATTTGCTCTACCCCTGGCCTTGGCCTTTTTACTGAACTTTGCTCTGCATGCGGCTTGCCCTGAGCTCAGCATGTTTACTGGATTTGCCTGCCATGGCTTGTTTTATGGACTTTGCTCTGCATGCTGCCTGCCCTGACCTCTGCCTGTTTACTGACCTTGTCTCTTGTATGTTGCCTGCCCTTGTAGCTCTGCCTGTTTACTGACCTTGTCTCTTGCACGTTGCCTGCCTTGACCTTGATTGTTTTTTGGAATTTTGCTCTGCCCCTTGCCTACCCCTGGCCTTAGCCTTTTTACTGAACTTTGCCCTGCATGCTGCTTGCCCTGAGCTCAGCATGTTTACTGGATTTGCTCTGCTTGCTGCCCGCCCCGACCTAGCTATAAGAAGTCTCTACTTAGCCTGGTAAAATGTAAAACAATCCAGATGGTGCTTAATAATACATAAAACAAGTATTTAAATAATAATATTTAATAAACATAAAATACATTTATATACAGAAAAAACTCTCAGGGTTAAATAAAGTGTCAGTCAACATATATATAATGGATATCATATATAAACAGTTTAAAAACAGACACTTTCCCTTTAAGAACTCTAGCCCACTCTAGCACCTGAGACATTACTGTGTGCTTTTGTACTGATCCTGGTGCCTGAAGACCTGGGGGCATCCAATCACTTGTGAGCATACAGAACTCCACTGGAATGAAGGCTTGTTATACAGTAGGTGACAACATTGTTGTTCGCTTCTTGAAGTCTACGGTCTTGCCCTAACATACACTTACTGTACATATTTAGGTGGCTCACTGGTCACTGCTGACATTGGTATCTTAACTAGAGCACTGCAGGAACCGGTTCTGCTGCAGATTTTATATTTTACTTTAAATTGTTTTACTGTGGGGGTCACTATGTTTTAATGTTTTACTGTGGGGGCAGTGTGTTTTATTTTTATTACTGGGGGGACCAGTGTGATTTATTATTTTACTGCGGGGGGCAGTGTTTTATTTTATTTTTTTCTGTGGGGGGCAGTGTGTTTTATTATTTTAATGTGGGGGCCAGTCTTAATTATTTACTGTTGGGGTCAGTGTGTTTTATTTATTCACTGTGGGGGCCAGTGTCTTTATTTACTGTGAAAGCTAGTCTGGATTTTTTTACTGTAGGAGTCATTTTTTTTTTTTTTTTACTTTTGGGGGTCAATGTGTTTATTTACTGTGGGGCCAGTGTGTTTTTTTTATGTGTTACAGCAGGGGCCAGTGTGTTGTTGTTTTTCTACTGTGGGTGCCAATGTGGTTTTTTGTTGTTTTTTTACTGTGGGTGCCAATGTGTTATACTTTTTTTTTTTTTTACCGTGGGGCAAGAGTGTTTTTTTTCTACTGTGGGGCCATTGTGGTTTATTAATTCCTTTAGTGGGGGCCATTTTTTTTTTACTGTGGGGTTCAGTGTGTTTTAATGGGGGGGCAGTGTTAATTATTTACTGTGGGGGCCAGTGTGGTTATTATTATATTTTTTTTAACTGTGGGGGCCAGTCTGTTTTATTTATTTTTTTACTTTGGGCGCCAGTGTGTTTTATTTTGTTATTGTGGGCCCAGTGTGTTTTATTTTATTTTTTTTACTGTGGGGACCAATGTGTTTTATTTTTTTTAACTGTGGGTGCCAATGTGTTTTTTTGTTGTTTTTTTTACTGTGGGTGCCAATGTGTTATACTTTTTTTTTTTTTACTGTGGGGCAAGTGTGTTTTTTTTCTACTTTGGGGCCATTGTGGTTTATTAATTTCTTTAGTGGGGGCCATTTTTTTTTTTTTTTTTTACTGTAGGGTTCAGTGTGTTTTAATGGGGGGGCAGTGTTAATTATTTACTGTGGGGGCCAGTGTGGTTATTATTATATATTTTTTTAACTGGGGGCCAGTCTGTTTTATTTATTTTTTACCTTGGGCGCCAGTGTGTTTTATTTTGTTATTGTGGGCCCAGTGTGTTTTATTTATTCACTGTGGGGGCCAGTGTCTTTATTTACTGTGAAAGCTAGTCTGGATTTTTTTACTGTAGGAGTCATTTTTTTTTTTTTTTTACTTTTGGGGGTCAATGTGTTTATTTACTGTGGGGCCAGTGTGTTTTTTTTATGTGTTACAGCAGGGGCCAGTGTGTTGTTGTTTTTCTACTGTGGGTGCCAATGTGGTTTTTTGTTGTTTTTTTACTGTGGGTGCCAATGTGTTATACTTTTTTTTTTTTTTACCGTGGGGCAAGAGTGTTTTTTTTCTACTGTGGGGCCATTGTGGTTTATTAATTCCTTTAGTGGGGGCCATTTTTTTTTTTACTGTGGGGTTCAGTGTGTTTTAATGGGGGGGCAGTGTTAATTATTTACTGTGGGGGCCAGTGTGGTTATTATTATATTTTTTTTAACTGTGGGGGCCAGTCTGTTTTATTTATTTTTTTACTTTGGGCGCCAGTGTGTTTTATTTTGTTATTGTGGGCCCAGTGTGTTTTATTTTATTTTTTTTACTGTGGGGACCAATGTGTTTTATTTTTTTTAACTGTGGGTGCCAATGTGTTTTTTTGTTGTTTTTTTTACTGTGGGTGCCAATGTGTTATACTTTTTTTTTTTTTACTGTGGGGCAAGTGTGTTTTTTTTCTACTTTGGGGCCATTGTGGTTTATTAATTTCTTTAGTGGGGGCCATTTTTTTTTTTTTTTTTACTGTAGGGTTCAGTGTGTTTTAATGGGGGGGCAGTGTTAATTATTTACTGTGGGGGCCAGTGTGGTTATTATTATATATTTTTTTAACTGGGGGCCAGTCTGTTTTATTTATTTTTTACCTTGGGCGCCAGTGTGTTTTATTTTGTTATTGTGGGCCCAGTGTGTTTTATTTTATTTTTTTTACTGTGGGGAACAATGTGTTTTATTTTTTTTAACTGTGGGAACCAGTCTGTTTGTTTCTCCTATTGGGACAATTATGCAGGGTGCAAAACTAGGGTGTAAGGTAGTCTTTTTTCATCTCGTCTTACGAAGCCGTGACCCCTTTATTGCCATGTGTACAGAAGGTACACAGAATGGTCCCGCCTATATTTCAGGTTGGGAGGGGCACATTTAGACGCAGGGAGACCACGCAGGGAGCCCTATTGCCCAGAAGGTGCCCAGAAGTATATACTGGGAGGCATGCTCTGAAACAATATGCTTTTCGGACCCAGCGATGGATCTGGGCAGGGGGATAAGGGTAATTGCCATCTGTAACATTTTAGTCCAGCATACAGCAGCAGAGTGTGGGGTGGTAGTACATCAGGGCTGGGCCTGGATCCGCCACTGCTTGTTACCGGAGTGTGGCATCTTTATTTATGGAAATACTGCCTCATTCACCCATATACATAATATACTGTAAAGTGTTTTTATTCTGTTTTCATTCTATATAATTGTCTTTTTAAAGAGGGAAACAAAATTTCCAATCAGCCCCCCCCCCCCACGCACACGCAATTTGCACATTGTCTTGCCATCATTCCCTGCCAAGAGGATTGGTATAATTAGTAGTAATTGCAGCCGTGTACGTGTTGCGTCACTAAGGCAGGGCTGGCTGCGTTTCAGCGTAGACGCATTCATGTCAGGTCATGTAGCGGATTGTGTTCATACAATTTGGGTCCCCACCCAGGTAAAGTGTAAACGTTTAAGCATCGGTCTGTGTCGGCATTACCCTCCATAACTGGGAAAGAGGCAGGTAAGGAATGATACGTCAGCATTTAGAGTTATTAGGGTTGGGAGGAATAAAGGTGAGTTTACTACCAAGCAGGCCACCCAGACGACTGTCCCTAAATGTGATCACATGTTAAGGTGTGTCATGAATGCAGTATAGTCATTTCTGATCATATGTTCATGATAGAAGAACGTAAGTAAGATAAAAGATGTAAGGTTATAAATATATAAATGTTGTCATTTGCTATGTATCCAACTACGGTGTATCCAACATTATTGTTCTGTACCTTCAGTCGTTGTGTTGGGTGGGGTTCAGGCCTTTTTTCCAGCATCTACTGTATATTTAATGCTAGTTTTCTTCAGTTACCTTGCATATGATCCCCCCCCCCCCCCCCAAAAAAAAAAAAGGTTTATGCTCATTCTAAACCTGTTTTGTCACATTAAATACTACCAAGTCAAACGTTCCGTAGAACCGTAATCTAGGACCATGGAGACGTGCGGAGGCCGCCGACATCAGGTATCTGAAGCTGGGTATACACGGATAGATTTGAAGCCCGATGTGGGCGTTCCCGATCGATGGGAACGACCAATCGTTCAAATCGTTCCGTGCATCGTTAACGATGCGCGTACCCGTGAATCGTTAACGATGGTCTATGATCTTTCCTGCATGCAGGAAGATCATAGACAAATCTTTTGTCAAGTGTATCCAATCGTTCCGTGTGTAAGCACGATGAACGATTTGATACACTCGTTAACGATGTCGGAACGCTTCCGACATCGTTCCGTGTGTACCCACCTTTAGAGACCCCCAGATAAAGATAAACAAGGGCTTCTATCTTCTCCCCAATATGATGGCAGTAGACAAAGAAAGCAGAGTCAATTCAGGAACACGGAGGCCTACCTGTCGGCATAGAAACAGACACGCCTCTGCCGGTAGGTCCAATAGGGTGCTGAGGCCTTTCTGGTGGCAATGGCACAACGCGGAGCCCAAATCTCAATGCTAATGAACAAAGCAGTCCCAAAGGTTGTGCCTAGTACAGCATGGAAACGGGCGCATTACACTGGCAGGGACCAGCACATTACACCAGCAGGGACCAGCACATTATACTACCAGGGACCAGCACATTATACCACCAGGGACCAGCACATTACACTACCAGGGACCAGCAGATTATACCAGCAGGGACCAGCACATTATACCAGCAGGGACCAGCGCATTATACTACCAGGGACCAGCACATTATACTACCAGGGACCAGCAAATTATACTACCAGGGACCAGCACATTATACCACCAGGGACCAGCACATTATACTACCAGGGACCAGCACATTATACTACCAGGGACCAGCACATTATACTACCAGGGACCAGCACATTATACCACCAGGGACCAGCACATTATACTACGAGGGACCAGCACATTATACTACCAGGGACCAGCACATTATACCACCAGGGACCAGCACATTATACCACCAGGGACCAGCGCATTATACTACCAGGGACCAGCACATTATACTACCAGGGACCAGCACATTATACCACCAGGGACCAGCACATTATACTACCAGGGACCAGCACATTATACTGCTAGGGACCAGCACATTATACCACCAGGGACCAGCACATTATACTACCAGGGACCAGCACATTATACCACCAGGGACCAGCACATTATACCACCAGGGACCAGCACATTATACCACCGGGGACCAGCACATAATACTACCAGGGATCAGCACGTAATACTACCGGGGACCAGCACATTATACTACCGGGGACCAGCACATTATTCTACCGGGGACCAGCACATAATACTACCAGGGATCAGCACATAATACTACCGGGGACCAGCACATTATACTACCGGGGACCAGCACATTATACTACCGGGGACCAGCACATAATACTACCAGGGATCAGCACATAATACTACCGGGGACCAGCACATTATACTACAGGGGACCAGCACGTTATACCACCGGGGACCAGCACATTATACAACCGGGGACCAGCACATAATACTACCAGGGATCAGCACATAATACTACCGGGGACCAGCACATTATACTACCAGGGACCAGCACATTATACCACCGGGGACCAGCACATTATACTACCAGGGACCAGCACATAATACTACCGGGGATCAGCACATAATACTACCGGGGACCAGCACATTATACTACCAGGGATCAGCACATAATACTACCGGTGACCAGCACATTATACCACCAGGGACCAGCACATTATACCACCGGGGACCAGCACATTATACCACCGGGGACCAGCACATTATACCAGCGGGGACCAGCACATTATACTACCGGGGACCAGCACATTATACTACCGGGGACCAGCACATTATACCACAGGGGACCAGCAAATTATACTACCAGCACATTATACCACCAGGGACCAGCACATTATACCAGCAGGGACCAGCACATTATACTACCAGGGACCAGCACATTATACCAGCAGGGACCAGCACATTATACTACCAGGGACCAGCACATTATACTACCAGGGACCAGCACATTATACCACCAGGGACCAGCACATAATACCACCAGGGACCAGCACATTATACCACCAGGGACCAGCACATTATACCACCAGGGACCAGCACATTACCAATGCATTGCACTAGCTGCCCAAAAAACAGTGTGTGCGCTAGGGATGGGTAATCATATGATGTTTCATCGGTAACATCGGATTTATGGTTCCAATGTTCGATGTTTAACCCTGCGATGTTGAGGATCCAATGTTTCATCAACATCGCTAGATTTCTCCCCCGATGTTTTTCTCAATCTTCCAATGTTTTTTTCTTTTGTGTTTGCAGCCAGCTCACACTCTCCTTGATTTATATTCATTAAAAACTTAAGAGACTGATAAAAAAAACATTAACAAACATGACATTATCACTGCTGGCTGGGCTTTCATATGTGTGTGTGGCTGTGTGCTGCTGCTGTGGGTGGTAGCTGACAGTGAAAGACAGTCTGGCCAGCCATTCAGCAGCAGCACACAGGACAGCCCCACCCCTGCCTCACTGCAACTGGTGCTGTTAGTGAGTCACTGTCGCACAGGTCTGGTTTGCATATCAGTGCTGATATACAGACCACACTGTGCTAGAAGCACTACAGCAGACAGCGACACCCCAGGCAGGGAAGAGGAACTGCATGGGTTTTCAAAGATAGTGGGTGCTAGAATGAACAGTATAGTACGATAGTCACTAGTAGTGACATTATGGTAAACTCCCTTCATATCTATTTAAGTTTCCTATATAGCGCAGCATATTCACTTGCGCTTTACAATAAGAGACAGTGATACAACAAACAGGGTATTTACAGTCAGTCAAAGGTATGAGGGCCCTGCTCGCAAGCTTACAATCTATCAATTGATTTATTATTATGCAGCAAGTATATCACAGCACCTTACAAAGGGCCTGATTCAGTTGTGGATGCAGACATTTGCACAGTTTATTTCTTTGAAATGCAATGTCAGCCACACTGCACATGTGCAGTGACTTACAGCGGACGCAGATACTGAGTGACAGGTACAGTAGTTTCTATTTGAGGGAGGGGATGGGGGCAGGTTTGTCAAATGCAGACGTGTTTCAAACATTAATTTGCAGTTGCACTGGCTCCAACGTCTTTGTTCTGATGGTTATTCTAAGCAACAATAGGGTTGCTCATATGTTTGATGTTGGCAATGTTGCATCTTTTATACTTAAGTGGTGGATTTGAGAGTGCAACTGCACCCACCCCAACAAGATAAACTTAATAGAGGGATTATTTATCATTTCAGAAGCTTATTAGTGTATTATATGCTTTGGTAACCAGTTTATTTTAAAAAATATCGAAACATCGGTTAACATCGGGTTCACAGTACCAATGTTTAGGTCTAAATGATGTTTTGTAACCAATGTTGTAAAACATCATTTGACCGTTGTTTTCTTTCGATGTCCCATCCCTAGTGTGCGCCCAGAAAACTATGTATGTCCCCATGTGAACGCAGGCGTGTTGAAGCCTGTTCAAGGCAGGGAGCTGATGTCACATGACTTCAGCTCCCGCCCGAATTCCACCCTGTCTGTGGCAAATAGAAGACAGTCCAGACTTTTATTTGAGAAATGGATAAAAAAAAATCATTGTATAGTCCGCGACCATCGAATCAGTTTTTGCCCGTATGTAAGCACACAGAAACGCGGCCATTCGCCCGGGGGCAATAGGCGGGCGTTCATGCGTCCGGTGGCCAGTGTTTACCCTCTAAGACGCATAGATTCACTGCTTAGCGACCAACCTGAATCAGGCCCTTAGTGTGAAAGGGGCATAAGTCGCACTGCGTGCGTTCTCCAACGTTGGCGAATGACCCTTTGCGAAGCTCCCATTGGAACCAGAAAACAAGACAAGGAATACAAGGCGCAGGAACCTCAATGTATTAACCCAGAAGGAAAGCAGGCAGAAGGGGCGATGGGATAGATTACACCCGCACAGAGGGAGCAGGAGGTGGATACAGTACCGGGAAGACAGACACAATGACTGTCACATTACAGAGAGACAACTGTAGACAAAGGAAGATGAAATAGGCAGACGCAGGCAGGCACATGGGCGCTGGACGGAACAAAGGCTGCAAGACAATAGATTAGGCACAGCGAGGAGATGCGACAGATCCGTAACAATTCCCTGCACCAGAGGCCGCACGCTACTCCCGCCGACCCCAAATAACAGAATATCCGACAGCAGCCTCCGCTTCCAGCAGGCAGAGTGTATTTAATTCCTGCGTTTATGAGTCATTTAGTCATTCCCTAACGAGCGGAAACGCATTTCCACCCCCCGCTCCCTGCTGTTTTGTGTTCTATAAATACCGCACTAGTTAAAATAAATGGGGCAGGTAGGAGCGGGGAGAGCGGCTCGTTTGGCTTTTTGGCGCACACTCTATTTATTTTTATTGTCATAATCCTCTTGTGACTTTATTTTATGAACTACCCGGTTATTCCTGTGCTGCAGAATTACACACTGAGCAGAAACATCTCCAGGCCCCCTGTAAGGTCTTTATTCTGGCAGATTTGCGGCCTTGCGAGTCCCCCCAGACTCCGCCCTCCATTCGCAGCCTTGGGTGCTGGGGGGGGGGGGGGGGAATCATTCGGTCTATATGGCGTCTCTGATCTGCAGACGCCCTGTGTGAGGACAAGACGGGCATCTGACATCCACACCATTAGGGAATTACCACTGGAATGGCTGTAGCGTTCTCACGGGAACGCCCATGAAATGATGTGCGTTCCCATAGGCCCGCCTCCCCATGTCCCTCTGTGCCCCCCGCTCAGACTATGCAAGCGATGTGGGTGCTCCTGCACAGCAGCTGCACATGTGATGAGCTCTGGGGCCGAAGATTTGGATTCGTCCCCGAAATTTGGATTTGTCAAACAGCGGTGAAAGGATTTGGATTTTTTTCAAAAATTGTCGAAAAAGCCCAAATTGCATTTTTTTTTTGCATTTTTTTTGTCCCTAGAGTAATATTAACCTCAATAACATTGATTTCCATGATTGAATGAAAAGAAGAGAAAAATGTATTTGTTTTTTTTTTATATTTATTAGTTTAATTTGTTTTTAATGCGCAGCTTGTATAATGTTGCGTGAAGACCGAATAATCACACACAGACCTTCTGACAGTATACTGTATACTATGGGTACAGTACACACAAACAATGTATACAGAAGAGAAAAATTGATTTGGATTTTTTTACTTGATTTATTTTTTATGCGCAGCTTGTATAATACTGCGTGGACACAGAACAATCACACACGAAACTTGGGGTGGATACTATTGGGGTGCAGTTATATACAGCAAAAAAATAAAGAAAAGCAAAAAATATATATATTTTATTTTGTATTTTATTTTTTTATGGACGGGCCTTGGATAACACTGCGTGGATCGTGGAGGCAGAACAATCACACACAAAACTTGTTCTGCTTCTGACAGTAGCACAGTATATATGTATAGTGTATTGGATTGCAGTGCAGCACACCACAGTGACCACACACCACAATGAAAAAAAAAAAAAATACAGTGAAAAGCTGACTGACAGCCTGCCTGTGTATCCCACTACACTGACTGAGAGCCTGCCTGTGTACCCCACTACACTGACTGACAGCCTGCCTGTGTACCCCACTACACTGACTGACAGCCTGCCTGTGTACCCCACTACACTGACTGACAGCCTGCCTGTGTACCCCACTACACTGACTGACAGCCTGCCTGTGTACCCCACTACACCGACTGACACCTGCCTGTGTACTGTACCCCACTACACTGACTGACAGCCTGCCTAACACATGACCAGTACAATTACTACAATATAATTAAGTGAATATATATAATATATATAACCCAGCACACAAACCCCTCTGCTCTGAGTCTGCACTGCACTGCCACAAACCCCTCTGCACTGCACAACACCCCTCTGCACTGCACAACACTCATCTGCACTGTACAACACCCCTCTGCACTGCACAAACCCCTCTAGTCTGCACTGCACAACAACTCTCTGCACTGCAAAACACCCCTCTGCACTGCACAACACAACACCCCTCTGCACTGCACAACACCCCTCTGTCTGCACTACACAACACCCCTCTGCACAACACCCCTCTGCACTGCACAACACCCCTCTGTCTGCACTGCACAACACCCCGCTGTCTGCACTCTTTCTGCACTGCACAACACCCCTCTGCACTGCACAACCCAACACCCCTTTGCTCTGAGTCTGCACTGCACTGCCACAAACCCCTCAGCACTGCACAACACCTGTAGTCTGCACTGCACAAACACCTGTAGTCTGCACTGCACAAACACCTGTAGTCTGCACTGCACAACACCCCTCTGCACTGCACAACACCCCTCTGTCTGCACTGCACAACACCCCTCTGCACTGCAAAACACATCTAGTCTGCACTGCATAATACCCCTCTTTCTGCACTGCACAACACCCCTCTGCACAACACCCCTCTGCATTGCACAACACCCTTCTGTCTGCACTGCACAACACCCCTCTGTACTGCACAAAACCCCTCTGTCTGCACTGCACAACACCCCTCTGTCTGTACTCTTTCTTCACTGCACAACACCCCTCTGTCTGCACTCTTTCTGCACTGCACAACACCCCTCTGCACTGCACAACACAGCACCCCTCTGCACTGCACAACACCCCTCTGCACTGCACAACACCCCTCTGCACTGCACAACACAACACCCCTCTGCTCTGAGTCTGCACTGCACTGCCACAAACCCCTCAGCACTGCACAACACCCCCTCTGCACTGCACAAAAACCCCTCTGTCTGCACTGCACAACACCCCTCTACACTGCACTGCACAACACCCCTCTGTCTGCACTCTTTCTGCACTGCACAACACCCCTCTGTCTGCACTGCACAACACCCCTCTGCACTGCACAACACCCCTCTGCACTGCATAACACCCCTCTGCTCTGAGTCTGCACTGCCACAACACCCCACTTCACTGCAAAACACCTCTAGTCTGCACTGCATAATACCACTCTGTCTGCACTGCACAACACCCCTATGCCTGCACTGCACAACACCCCTGTGTCTACACTCTTTCTGCACTGCACAACACCCCACTGTCTGCACTCTTTCTGCACTGCACAACACCCCTCTGTCTGCACTCATTCTGCACTGCACAACACAGAACCCCCCTGCACTGCACAACACAGAACACCTCTGCACTGCACAACACAGAACCCCTCTGCACTGCACAACACCCCTCTGCACTGCACAACACCCCTCTGCTCTGAGTCTGCACTGCCACAAACCCCTCAGCACTGCACAACACCCCTCTGCACTGCATAGACACCTCTAGTCTGCACTGCACAACACCCCTCTGTCTGCACTGTACAACACCCCTCTGTCTGCACTGCATAACACCCCTCGGTCTGCGCTGCACAAAACCCCTTTGCACTACACAACACCCCTCTGCACTGCACAGCACCCTCTGTCTGCACTGCACAGCACCCGTCTGCACACTAATGAATGATCGATGACAAGTTCAAGTTCAACACCCCAGTGCACAACGCCCAGACCCACCACGAGCAGAGCTGTGTGCAGCTGGAAGCGTGACTGTGAAATGGCGGCGAATTCTCGGGACGCCGAGCTTTTATAGTCACAAGAATCTGATGCCAGATTCCCGCATTTGGCTGCGGGGTTTCCAAACAAACCCGGAAACTCGCAAGCGTGGCTCGCGGGACGTCAGGCCGGCTATGTTCCGAGCGGTTCAGATTCCAGAGAATCCGAACCGCTTATCTCTAATACAAACGTATGCGCATGTGCAGTCTGAAACAATCGGTCCCTAGTACCTATTGAATTACAATAACCCTCTAAGGCCAGCGACACTCAGTCTGTTCATTGTTTCCAGGTGCAGCCGGCATTAGGACGCAGATTGGCGCTGTGCCCTCCCCTGACCCCCATTCTGCTACCAACACCCCATTTAAGTTTCATTTGCTGATGTTTTGCTGCTTAATGAGAAAGAAGCAGATCTGAGCATCACGTTGCATCATGGTTCTTGTAGTGCGCCCCGGCTCGGGGGTGTGCATCCGGCAGTGTTGACACTTGTACAGCGATCTGCACATGCGACAAGGGACTGGATCATGGTAGCTGCCCACTTCGCTGTTGCTAGGCCGTGCGATGTTTGAGTTAGACCAATCACTGAGGGCTTATGAGATGGCCTTATATTAATATACATTGCCGCGGTTTCCTTTATATTACTTTGGATGTGTTCCCGGTGTCCTTGTCCATTAGGGGTCACATTAAAAGAGTTATATCCTCCATGCTGATTCAGTTCCTGGAGCAATGTCTTTTTTAATCCAAAGGCACCTAAAGGGATACTGGAGTCCTGATCCTTGGGTGCGCGCGAGGGGACGCACGCTTGTAATGTAAAACATTATTCTTATCCCTTCGTATCTTTTTGTTACTGGTTTGTGGCATTGCATTACTTACTTTTATCTGCATATTTATTATAATTAGAGTTCCGTAAAAAAAACCTCAGTGTTTTTTGGGGGGTATTTTTTGTTTGTTGCTAAAACAAGATGTTGAAAGCATCGGCAGTAACGCAACCTCATGGTCTGATACCGTAGGTGGGAAGTCATGGGGCAGATTACTGAGTTATTATGGGGATCTGAGAGATAAGACTCATATGAAGTTTCTGTTACATAGGTCCTACAGTAATTCAGACCTGTCAGCAAAGCTGCAATTTAAACAAATGGACAAAACCATGCTGCGCTGCAGGTGGGGCAGATGTAATGTGCAGAGAAAGAGAGTTAGATTTGGGTGTTGTGTGTGAGCAAACTGATATCTAAATTGCAGTGTTAAAGACTAAATCAGTTTTTATTCTGGAAAGAAAAAGGTGTGTCTAGATGCGGTGCACCACAAGTAGAGTAAATGTACAATAAAATATAACTTTTATTCATTCAAAATTTAAAACAGCACTTTGTCTCATATATATATAAAAATATATTTATACACACACACACACACACACACACACACACACACACACACTACACATATTTCTCTCCCGTCCCGGGTACTGTTAATAACACTTTATCACAGCATCAGTTATTACAATGAGGCCCGCTGTGTCTGGGACATGAGATCTATATATGTATATTGGTTGGCTAGCCCGCACAGTAATCCTTAACTAACGGTATTGATCAGCGGAGTGGCGCGGTGTTTAGTAATGAGCGATTGTCTGGTCCCCGTTCAGACATTGTAGACGCAATGCTACACAAGAAAGATATTGCTGTACATAGGATAATTCTGCTGTTATAATAACTACAGTATTCATCTTGTGAATCTCTGATACTTTTGGAGGCATAAGATTTTATGCTGAGTACACACTATATAGTCAAATTGCAGAGCACATAGTGCAAATCGCCGCAGCCGATCCTGATTCAATCCCTATGCGCAACCCCGTAGCATCAGAATCATAAGTAGAAACTGACTGTGCAGCATGGCCCCTGCTCCAACCCCCCACTGCCAGCCGATGCCGCCCCCCGCCAGGTCCCATCCGCCACCGGTATCAAATTGATATCGGCAGCCACCAATTGCACTGTGTGTACACACCCATAGTAATGACAACACCTATTCACCAGCTAAGTGATTTGGGAAATGTGACCGTTAGTAATGACAACACCTATTCACCAGCTAGGTGGTCTGGGAAATGTGACAGTTAGTAATGACTACACCTGTGCACCAGCTAGGTGATCTGGGAAATGTGACCGTAAGTAATGACAACACCTATTCACCAGCTAAGTGATCTGGGAAATGTGAGTTAGTAATGACTACAGCTGTGCACCAGCTAGGTGGTCTGGGAAATGTGACAGTTAGTAATGACTGCACCTGTGCACCAGCTAGGTGGTCTGGGAAATGTGACCGTTAGTAATGACTACACCTGTGCACCAGCTAGGTGGTCTGGGAAATGTGAGTTAGTAATGACTGCACCTGTGCCCCAGCTAGGTGTTGTGGTAAATGTGACAGTTAGTCATGACTGCACCTGTGCCCCAGCTAGGTGGTCTGGGAAATGTGACAGTTAAGGAGCCCACACACGCACCGTTGCCGGCGGTGCAATGCTGTACGATGGGGTGTGCGCTCCCGCGGCACCTCATCGTACAGTACAAAAAGTATGTGCTGCACATACTTTTTGTACTAGCTTTTTCTAGCACAGCATCGCATCGCATGCACATCGTATGCACAAGGCATACGATGCAATGCTATGTGTGCTAGTTAAGCCCACAACGCACGCCGGGATTGGTGCGTGTGTGGGCTCCATTAGTCATGACTACACCTGTGCACCAGCTAGGTGATCTGGGAAATGTGACCGTAAGTAATGACAACACCTATTCACCAGCTAAGTGATCTGGGAAATGTGACAGTTAGTAATGACTACAGCTGTGCACCAGCTAGGTGGTCTGTGAAATGTGACAGTTAGTAATGACTGCACCTGTGCACCAGCTAGGTGGTCTGGGAAATGTGACCGTTAGTAATGACTACACCTGTGCACCAGCTAGGTGGTCTGGGAAATGTGAGTTAGTAATGACTGCACCTGTGCCCCAGCTAGGTGTTCTGGTAAATGTGACAGTTAGTCATGACTACACCTGTGCCCCAGCTAGGCGGTCTGGGAAATGTGACCGTTAGTAATGACTATACCTGTGCACCAGCTAGATGGTCTGGGAAATGTGAGTTAGTAATGACTGCACCTGTGCCCCAGCTAGGTGTTCTGGTAAATGTGACAGTTAGTCATGACTGCACCTGTGCCCCAGCTAGGTGGTCTGGAAAATGTGACAGTTAGTAATGACTACAGCTGTGCACCAGCTAGGTGATCTGGGAAATGTGACCGTTAGTAATGACTATACCTGTGCACCAGCTAAGTGGTCTGGGAAATGGGAGTTAGTAATGACTGCACCTGTGCCCCTGCTAGGTGTTCTGGTAAATGTGACAGTTAGTCATGACTGCACCTGTGCCCCAGCTAGGTGGTCTGGGAAATGTGACAGTTAGTCATGACTACACCTGTGCCCCAGCTAGGCGGTCTGGGAAATGTGACAGTTAGTAATGACTGCACCTGTGCACCAGCTAGGTGGTCTGGGAAATGTGACCGTTAGTAATGACTGCACCTGTGCACCAGCTAGGTGGTCTGGGAAATGTGACAGTTAGTAATGACTGCACCTGTGCCCCAGCTAGGTGGTCTGGAAAATGTGACAGTTAGTAATGACTGCACCTGTGCACCAGCTAGGTGATGTGGACAGTTTTTAGATCTCGAGGACTGGTTTGGCCACCCCCTGCTCTACACCATCTCCATGGAAATACCATATATCCTTAAATAGAAGTCATATATAAAAATGTATCCGCTTTAAATCAACCACATAATAATAATATAACAAATAATTCATAAATAATTATGAATAAAAAATAAAACTAAAAAATCCCCTTCCACGAACCCTCTGCCCCAATCCTACAGTATGTGATATTTCCTAATGTGTCTATAAACCTGCGGCTGCTCCCAGCTGCCTGACGCCCACAACAAATATGTATTAAAATCATTTGGAATCGGAGCAGATGAATGTTTAAATGTATCACTGGTCTCAAAAAAGTGCCAGTGTCACCCATTCTTGGCAGGGTAACCTACCTCCTGTAGCACCTGGTCGCTCCCACCTATACTATCATTCACTGCCCATAATCTTTTTAGCTGTATAATCCTATATTGTACATGACTATAATGCTCTTGTCTATGTAATCCTCTCTCCTGCCTAAATAATCCTGTTATCTATATTGAATCTAACCTCTATCTGCCGGTTATCGATTTTCCCATAAAGAACCTATAAACTAGAGCAACATTTCCAAAGTACATCATTTATTCTCCTGCAGTCCGGCCTCTGGCCTGAGCCTGCGGACGCTGTAATTGCTGGTTGCTGGTGATGGGCACTGGGACTGCGGACGCACTAATTGCTGGTTGCTGGTGACGGGCTCTGGGACAGCCAGTGACAGGTGTCATCGCAGTGTCAATCCGCAGTGATTATCACTGCAATCTCCTATAAGGCTCCGTGTGAGCTGCTGGATTGTGATTCCATATATTGAGACCAGTGGCGGAACTTGTGGGTTGTGGGCCCAGGTGCAAAAATATAACTTGGGCGCCCCTCACCCACCCTAATCCAAGTTCACAATATGCAACACAGTAGTGAGTCATTAGGGGAGGCAGAGGGTGAAAAGGGAGTTGCAGGGGGAGGCAGAATGAGACAGAGAAAACAGTGGGCGGGGCTAGGATGATGTGAATCAGCACAAAATATGTCATCACTCATTTAGACCGCCCACTTTTGTGGCCGGCTGTAGGGGGTAAGTGGGGGGCTGATGTATGCAGCAGGGGCCAGGAGACTTGTGTATTTTCCTGGGGGGGGGGCAGGAAGGGCCATGCGATTTCCAGGAAGTGTTTCGGCAGAGTAGGCGAGTATGTTGTGGTGAGAGATATAGGGAGGTCAGAAAACTGGCGCTGCCGAATACGTATAGATCAAGGAATTGCTCGCCAATCCATGTGTTTTTAGCAAAATTGCAGGTGTTTTCACATGTTTTTAAGTCTCTTTTCGCCGATGCCAATTTGACCTTAAAAAAAAAAAGGGGGAATTGGCGCCTGCGAAAAAAGCCTCAACGCTGAAAGCGCTGCAATTGATTACTAAAGTCCATTTGTTTTTTTCAGTTAGCAGAAAAAAATGGACTTAACTGAATAGCCCCCCTACTGTAGAGAAATAAAGTACCACCCAGTCAGCTTCTAACTGCCATTTCATGGGCTGTATTTGAAAAAAAAATGACAGTTAGCTTGGTCCTTTATCTCTCTTGGGGCCAGGTGCACTAAACTTTAAAAGGGATCAAGTGGAGAGTGGTAAACAACCAGCCATTCAGCTCCCAACTGCCACGCCGCAGGCTGTGTTTTAATAAATGACAGTTGGGGGGTTATCTGTCCTTTACCTCTCTCCAAGCTTTGATACAGCTCCCCAAAGTGATAAAGTATAGAGAGATAAAGCGCCAGCCAGTCTGTTCTAATGGCGAGCGTTTGAAAAATGACACAAGCTGGTCGGTACTTTATCTCTCTCCTCTACAACACTCTCAAAGTCGTAGTACTGCTCCTTACAGTTCATTTTTCTATCACAGCCTGTAACATGGCAGTTAGGAGCAGATTGGGTGAGACTTTATCTCTCTCCCGGGCTTAGTACATGTTTGCTGATGCACAGAGCATCCTTTGTGTGGTGCACTGTGCATACCATCGATGGCTGATACATCGAATGCTCTACAAGCGATGGTTGCATTCCATTGCCCCCTATTCTGCGGCACTCACCTGATGTCCGCCCTAGCAGAGAGAGTAAAGACATGCTCCAAACATGAAGCCTATTACTACTAGTGTGAGCTATATTAAGCTTCGGATAACAGAAACATGGAGACCAATCAGCTTATAGCTGTCATTGATCTGTTCATCTAATGCCAGTTAGTAACCCCCCCCCCTTTCCTGCCCGCTAGCTACCCCAGCATACGTACCAATCGGGATACCAGCAGTCAGTAGTCCAGTGCCGCGGCCGGCCCTGATGTATC
>NC_139223.1:162442729-162595229 GCF_055691185.1 Crinia signifera | reverse complement strand
TAGTTACAGATAGTAACAGCTAGTAACAGCTACAGTAGTAACAGATACAGTAATAACACATAATAACAGATAATAACAGCTAGTAACAGATACAGTAATAACACATACTAACAGTTACAGATAGTAACAGATAATAACACATAGTAACAGATATAGTAATAACACATACTAACAGCTAGTTTCAGATAATAACACACAGTAACACATACTAACAGCTAGTTTCAGATAATAACACATAGTAACAGATAATAACAGCTAGAAGCAGATTATACTAACAGATAATAACAGCTGGTAACAGATAATAACAGATATAGTAATAACACATACTAACAGATCGTAACAGATAATAACAGCTAGTAACAAAAAAAACATATTAACAGATAATAACAGCTCGTAACAGATAGTAATAGATACAGTAATAACACACACTGTAGTAACAGATAATAACAGATAGTAACAGATACAGTAATAACACATAGTAACAGATAATAACAGCTAGTAATAGAAAATACATACTAACAGATAATAACAGCTAGTAACAGATAACACATACTAACAGATAATAACAGCTCGTAACAGATAGTAACAGATACAGTAATAACACATACTGTAGTAACAAATAATAACAGCTAGTAACAGAAAACACATACTAACAGATAACAACAGATAGTAACAGATACAGTAATAACACATAGTAACAGATAATAACAGCTAGTAATAGAAAATACATACTAACAGATAATAACAGCTAGTAACAGATAACACATACTAACAGATAATAACAGCTCGTAACAGATAGTAACAGATACAGTAATAACACATACTGTAGTAACAGATAAAAACAACTAGTAACAGAAAACACATACTAACAGATAATAACAGATAGTAACAGATACAGTAATAACACATAGTAACAAATAATAACAGCTAGTAACAGAAAACACATACTAACAGATAACAACAGATAGTAACAGATACAGTAATAACACATAGTAACAGATAATAACAGCTAGTAACAGAAAACACATACTAACAGATAATAACAGATAGTAACAGATACAGTAATAACACATACTAACAGATAATAACAGATAGTGACAGATAATGGGCCAGATGCACTAAGGGGCTTATTCTTATTCATTCGGTCCTCTGTGTCTGCGCAGACGCGTTTCTGCTCATGTGCAGTCAAAGGGTGCGTGTACCCACTGCGAACATTCTGCACGCCAGGTTCACGCACCCTACAAGGCGAGCGGGGGGCGCCGGGCAGCACCCAGCAATATATGGGTGTTCTCCGATGAGAACGCTGGGCATTCTCATGGTAATGAGGCTGTGACGCGGGTTCGGGGGGCAGGCAGCTGACATAACAGGATGTCACCTGCCAGCCCATATCTGTCCCAGCGTGCAGGCATATGGAAGTGACTTGAAAGCCACTTTTATATGCGTGTACCTTCCACATCTTTGGATGGTCGTGACCCCTATGACTATTGATAATGTATACTTACCCTCAGGGTCACTACCTCAAGCTCATCACTGACCCGTCCTCTGTCCACCACATCCGGCCTGTATCCAATTCCTGGTGCAACATATGTGAACCCTGCCGACTACACATCTCACGCCAGACACTGCAGTAATGCACTAATGGGCCGACTGTCCCTCATGGCCAACTGTCTACTGTCTGTCCTCCCTCATGGCCGACTGTCTTCTGTCTGTCCTCCCTCATGGCTGACTGTCTTCTGTCTGTCCTCCCTCATGGCTGACTGTCTGCTGTCTGTCCTCCCTTATGGCCAACTGTCTACTGTCTGTCCTCCCTCATGGCCGACTGTCTGCTGTCTGTCCTCCCTCATGGCCGACTGTCTGCTGTCTGTCCTCCCTCATGGCCGACTGTCGGCTGTCTGTCCTCCCTCATGGCCAACTGTCTACTGTCTGTCCTCCCTCATGGCCGACTGTCTGCTGTCTGTCCTCCCTCATGGCCGACTGTCTGCTGTCTGTCCTCCCTCATGGCCGACTGTCTACTGTCTGTCCTCCCTCATGGCCGACTGTCTGCTGTCTGTCCTCCCTCATGGCCGACTGTCTGCTGTCTGTCCTCCCTCATGGCCGACAGTCTGCTGTCTGTCCTACCTCATGGCCGACAGTCTGCTGTCTGTCCTCCCTCATGGCCGACTGACTGCTGTCTGTCCTCCCTCATGGCCGACTGTCTACTGTCTGTTCTCCCTCATGGCCGACTGTCTACTGTCTGTCCTCCCTCATGGCCGACTGTCTGCTGTCTGTCCTCCCTCATGACCGACTGTCTGCTGTCTGTCCTCCCTCATGGCCGACTGTCTGCTGTCTGTCCTCCCTCATGGCCGACTGACTGTCTGCTGTCTGTCCTCCCTCATGGCCGACTGTCTACTGTCTGTCCTCCCTCATGGCCGACTGTCTGCTGTCTGTCCTCCCTCATGGCCGACTGTCTGCTGTCTGTCCTCCCTCATGGCCGACTGTCTGCTGTCTGTCCTCCCTCATGGCCGACTAACTGTCTGCTGTCTGTCCTCCCTCATGGCCGACTGTCTACTGTCTGTCCTCCCTCATGGCCGACTGTCTGCTGTCTGTCCTCCCTCATGGCCGACTGTCTGCTGTCTGTCCTCCCTCATGGCCGACTGACTGTCTGCTGTCTGTCCTCCCTCATGGCTGACTGACTGCTGTCTGTCCTCCCTCATGGCCGACTGTCTACTGTCTGTCCTCCCTCATGGCCGACTGTCTGCTGTCTGTCCTCCCTCATGGCCGACTGTCTGCTGTCTGTCCTCCCTCATGGCCGACTGTCTGCTGTCTGTCCTCCCTCATGGCCGACTGTCTGCTGTCTGTCCTCCCTCATGGCCAACTGTCTGCTGTCTGTCCTCCCTCATGGCCGACTGACTGTCTGCTGTCTGTCCTCCCTCATGGCTGACTGACTGCTGTCTGTCCTCCCTCATGGCCGACTGTCTACTGTCTGTCCTCCCTCATGGCCGACTGTCTGCTGTCTGTCCTCCCTCATGGCCGACTGTCTGCTGTCTGTCCTCCCTCATGGCCCTCTGTCTGCTGTCTGTCCTCCCTCATGGCCGACTGACTGTCTGCTGTCTGTCCTCCCTCATGGCTGACTGACTGCTGTCTGTCCTCCCTCATGGCCGACTGACTGCTGTCTGTCCTCCCTCATGGCCGACTGTCTACTGTCTGTCCTTCCTCATGGCCGACTGTCTGTTGTCTGTCCTCCCTCATGGCCGACTGTCTGCTGTCTGTCCTCCCTCATGGCCGACTGTCTGCTGTCTGTCCTCCCTCATGGCCGACTGTCTGCTGTCTGTCCTCCCTCATGGCCGACTGTCTGCTGTCTGTCCTCCCTCATGGCCGACAGTCTGCTGTCTGTCCTCCCTCATGGCCGACAGTCTGCTGTTTGTCCTCCCTCCTGGCCGACTGACTGTCTGCTGTCTGTCCTCCCTCATGGCCGACTGACTGCTGTCTGTCCTCCCTCATGGCCAACTGTCTACTGCAGGGCTGGGCAACACCGGCCCTCCAGATGTTAGTGAACTACACATCCCAGGATGCTTTGCATTAGTTTTGCTATGTGGCCATGCTGAAACTGATGCAAGGCATGCTGGGATGTGTAGTTCATCAACATCTGGAGGGCCGGTGTTGCCCAGCCCTGGTCTACTGTCTGTCCTCCCTCATGGCCGACTGTCTGCTGTCTGTCCTCCCTCATGGCCGACTGTCTACTGTCTGTCCTCCCTCATGGCCGACTGCTGTCTGTCCTCCCTCATGGCCGACTGTCTACTGTCTGTCCTCCCTCATGGCCGACTGTCTGCTGTCTGTCCTCCCTCATGGCCGACTGTCTGCTGTCTGTCCTCTCTCATGGCCGACTGTCTGCTGTCTGTCCTCCCTCATGGCCGACTGTCTGCTGTCTGTCCTCCCTCATGGCTGACTGACTGGTATCACTCACATTACCAGAATGTCACCATTAATGAAATCCTGTTTATAAAAGCAAAAAGAGAATGCGGGTACAACGCACAATGGGTGTCTGAGAGCTGGAAACTGATGGCAGGTGTGGTATTCTACGTCGACAATGGGCAATATTCAATGTTCCCATTTTGCTTTCTTTTAGCGAGAAGGCCAATCCTCTCCAAAAATGTTCCTCGCCCTATTCAACACTCCCGGTTCACCAAAAACAAACAAAAAACAGAGAGCTTTGCCCTGTTCGCTGCTTGGTTATTGCCATTGCTTTCTTATGGGAAATGTTTGTACAGAGGGAGTGCCCGTCATTCTTGCAGGGGCTGGCGGTAGATTCGCCAGCTGCCATCCGCCTGAATGGGACGCGCACGCATAAGATACACGTGCATCCCCTTATGACGGTGCTCCCCGCCAGTCTCCACTGCTTCGCCGCCAGTCACCGCCACCCGATCCCACCTCCCCACTCCCCCCCTAACCCTGTCCGTCTCCTTGAAGCGGAGATGGGCAGGGTTTGCGTCTGCCGCTGCCAGGAAACTGGGACGCGCAGGCGTTGTGGCGAGCCCCAGCGCTGGCTGAGAGGTGCTCCGACTGTACCTTGCCGTTTGTGTATTCAATGCAAAAATGGAGAACGCTTTTAAACATGGGAAAACTCTCCCAAAATCTCTCACTTTCTGAAATTCTCACCCTACTACATTTGGCTCTGTTCTCTGATTTTTAGGTGAACTGAACTTACATACTTATAACCCAAAAAATATTTTCTTTTCTTTTTGTTGTCTGCAAGTGTATTTTTTGTATTATTTGAAGGATCTATATTATTTTTTACTTTAAAATATAATCTGTGATTATTAGCATTTGTCATAAGTGTTATTATAGACGTCCTAAGTATCCAGCGGACCTGGAAGAAAACTGAGACTCACACGGATTCCATGCAGCAGGAACACAAGGCTTTGGGCCTTATAGAGGATTTGGGCAGGAACCCGCACCCATCCCTGACCTGCACGGTTCTTATTATCTGTAGAACTGGAAGTCCCGGCACTTCTGCTGCAGATAACAAGGACTATATTAGAGACACTCGCTTTGCTTCCTTTCCGTAAGCTTCTTAGCCAAGCTTATGTATTTTATCCGCGTCTACACTAGTCATTTTGTAGTCTTAGCTGTTTCTTACGGATCCAACATTATTACTGCGATCAAAGAACGGCGCCCATGATCCAATTGCAATAACCCTTTCGCTAATACAGAGGAGTCCTTGCAATAAGATAAATAGTAAAGGGGTAAACGCAATATGCTGCGACTTGCAGGAACTGGCGGCTTCCATGCGTGTCTGCCCGATGTCTTAAATCACTAAGCAATTATTAAACAGGCAAAACGAGGCCGAACCCAGCGATGCCTGCAGACTGTCACATTCAGTGGGTAACTTGACCCCCCCCCCCCCATATATATTTTTTTACCTACATGCTCGTTGCCAGGGGTTTCTTGCTTGTTGCCTGGGGTTACATGCTCTTTTCCAGGGGTTTTTGCTCATTGCCAGGGGTTAAACTCTTCCCAAAATCTGGCACTTCTTGGTACCGCTATATGCATTGGGCTCCCCCAACAGATGCTAGCAGTCCTGTACGACCTCTAGCATCTGTCTCCTCCATGGCAGCAGCCATTTTTGGATGGCCATTTTCAGCAGATTCCATGCAGGTGGCTAGAACACATGGAATCTGCAGAGAACCTGCACCCAGTCCCTGCTGCGCCAGTTCCCCAAGCCACTGCTTGGGCTGTGGTGGCAGTGGCAGATTCAGGGGTGGGGGAACCCAGGCACTTGTCACAAGCCCAGCCTCGCGTTGCTAGCCCCCCAGGAACCGGAGATACCAACGGGCAAACCTGGAACATTTTTCCCATAGGATAACATGGGGCCCGCTAATTCCGATGGCTGCTGGTTCCCCCCTGGCTCTTATTCAAACCCAAATCGCCAGGCCTTCAATTTCAAATAGCCGGGACCTGCAGTGCTCTGAATACAGCCGGGCAGCCCCCCGCTCTCTGCCCGGCTGTTAATGGCTGTCACTTCTCCCCAGCGGCGGCTGTCCCCCAGTTTCCGCGAGCATGTGTTCCTCCTTGGCAATGAGCATGTAATCCCAAATGGCAATGAACATGGAACCCCTGGCAATGAACATGGAACCCCTGGCAATGATCATGGAACCCCTGACAATGAGCATGTAGGTAAGCAGCACTTATGTAGCATCATTTTTAATAGGCATTATGGTGTGTGGCTTAATATGTAATGGGCATTACGGTGCAAATTTTGGATGCACGCTATTAAGCATATTGTGAACTTTAGATTCATCCGTGTGGCAGTATGTGAATTTTGGCTCATTCCTTTTGGCATTATGGGGGTTATTTTGGTTCACTCTTTCTGACAAATTCCTTCTTAGATGGACAAAACCATGTGCACTGCAGGTGGGGCAGATGTAACATGTGCAGAGAGAATTAGATTTGGGTGGGGTTTTACTTCAAAGTGAGATCTATATTGCAGTGTAAAAATAAAGCAGTCATTATTTACCCTGCACAGAAACAAAATTACTCACCCAAATCTAATTCTCTCTGCACATGTTACATCTGCCCCCCCCCCCCCTCCCCTGCAGTGCACATCGTTTTGTCCATCTAAGAAGGAATTTGTCAGAAAGAGTGAACCAAAATAACCCCCTATGTGTAAGGGGTAAGTATAATGGGGTCTTGTATTTTGTTGCATAATCTGAAGAAGTGGTATATGGTTCGGTACACTACACTCAAGGACACGCCCCCTTTTGAGTGTCCACACACCTTTTCCCGAGCACGCGTGCCTAAGGCGCGCACAGAACTACATCCTTCACTTTCGACGCCAAGGTGTATTTTAAATGCCAGGGCCTACTTTTAATCCCATTCCCGCCCTCTCTCTGCTCTCCTCCTGTCTCTCGCCGCTCTCTGAGCATGTACACTGGCACCACTAACACCCCCTCCCATCCCCTCTCCTATCATGGTGCCCCCCCTGTCATTTTCTCCTGGTTCCGCCCCTGCGTGGCGGTAATAACCCATAGACTGTTCTGCGTAGTGTTACCATTTAGTATACATAGCAGTGGAGTAGGTACTTGTGTATTATAGCGGCGCCCCCGATTTCCATCGTGCGATGTTTTAATCGTATCGCATCGCATGCCATGCACCCGATGGCATGCAATGCGATGCGACGCGATTTTTGCCCCCTATACGATGAAAGATTGTATAAGCACCCTAAAGGGTGCTTTTAAGCACCGTAATGGGTGCTTACAATGTTAAATGCACCCCCACGCCACCCCCCACTATAAACGTGAACCCGAAGCGTGGCGAGCGCAGCGAGGCCGCGAGGGGCGGCGGTACGCGTCCTCTGACCTTTTCATACCCCCACTATCCACGTCGGCGTGGAGTTGAGAATAGAAAGTGTGGCGAGCGCAATGAGCCACCGAGTCCGAAGCGTGGCGAGCGCAGCGAGCCCCGTGAGGGGACGCGGATACCTTTACAGGTATCGGAGTCCCCTCGCGGCCTTCATAGGTATCCGCGTCCCCTCGCGGGGCTCGCTGCGCTCGCCACGCTTCGGGCTCGGTGGCTTATACAATGTTTAATCGCATCGCATTGTATGGCATTGTATGCCATATACAATGTCATACAATTTTAAAATTGTATGGCATTGTACAATATCGCGCGATATCGCGTCGCATCGCATACCATTATGCATACTTATGGTATGCGATGCGATGGCCGCCGCCAAAATACACAAGTACCGTGGAGTATTATTACAGCATTTTGGCACTGTTCTCTTTGGGACAACATGCAGATGCCACAGAACCTTGCCAGGTGTATTTTATATCATGCCCTCTATATACCGGTCTCCTGTATAGCATACCCTCTATATACTGGTCTCCTGCATAGCATACCCTCTATATACTGGTCTCCTTTATAGCATACCCTCTATATACCGGTCTCCTGTATAGCACACCCTCTATATACCGGTCTCCTGTATAGCATACCCTCTATATACCGGTCTCCTGTATAGCATACCCTCTATATATCGGTCTCCTGTATAGCATACCCTCTATATACCGGTCTCCTGTATAGCATACCCTCTATATACCGGTCTCCTGTATAGCATACCCTCTATATACCGGTCTCCTGTATAGCATACCCTCTATATACCGGTCTCCTGTATAGCATACCCTCTATATACCGGTCTCCTGTATAGCATACCCTCTATATACCGGTCTCTCCTGTATAGCATACCCTCTATATACCGGTCTCCTGTATAGCATACCCTCTATATACCGGTCTCCTGTATAGCATACCCTCTATATACCGGTCTCCTGTATAGCATACCCTCTATATACCGGTCTCCTGTATAGCATACCCTCTATATACCGGTCTCCTGTATAGCATACCCTCTATGTACCGGTCTCCTGTATAGCATACCCTCTATGTACCGGTCTCCTGTATAGCATACCCTCTATATACCGGTCTCCTGTATAGCATACCCTCTATATACCGGTCTCCTGTATATCATACCCTCTATATACTGGTCTCCTGTATAGCATACCCTCTATATACTGGTCTCCTGTATAGCATACCCTCTATATACTGGTCTCTCCTGTATAGCATACCCTCTATACACCGGTCTCCTGTATATCATACCCTCTATATACCGGTCTCCTGTATAGCATACCCTCTATATACTGGTCTCTCCTGTATAGCATAGACTCTATATACTGGTCTCCTGTATAGCATACCCTCTATATACTGGTCTCTCCTGTATAGCATACCCTCTATATACCGGTCTCCTGTATAGCATACCCTCTATATACCGGTCTCCTGTATAGCATACCCTCTATATACCGTTCTCCTGTATAGCATACCCTCTATATACCGTTCTCCTGTATAGCATACCCTCTATATACCGGTCTCCTGTATAGCATACCCTCTATATACTGGTCTTCTGTATAGCATACCCTCTATATACTGGTCTCCTGTATAGCATACCCTCTATATACCGGTCTCTCCTGTATAGCATACCCTCTATATACCGGTCTCCTGTATAGCATACCCTCTATATACCGGTCTCCTGTATAGCATACCCTCTATATACTGGTCTCTCCTGTATAGCATACCCTCTATATACCGGTCTCCTGTATAGCATACCCTCTATATACCGGTCTCCTGTATAGCGTACCCTCTATATACCGGTCTCCTGTATAGCGTACCCTCTATATACCGGTCTCCTGTATAGCGTACCCTCTATATACCGGTCTCCTGTATAGCATACCCTCTATATACCGGTCTCCTGTATATCGTGCCCTCTATATACCGGTCTCCTGTATAGCGTACCCTCTATATACCGGTCTCCTGTATATCGTGCCCTCTATATACCGGTCTCCTGTATAGCATACCCTCTATATACCGGTCTCCTGTATAGCATACCCTCTATATACCGGTCTCCTGTACAACATACCCTCTATATACCGGTCTCCTGTACAGCATACCCTCTATTTACTGGTCTCCTGTACAGCATACCCTCTATATACCGGTCTCCTGTACAGCATACCCTCTATATACCGGTCTCCTGTATAGCACACCCTCTATATACCGGTCTCCTGTACAGCACACCCTCTATATACCGGTCTCCTGTATAGCACACCCTCTATATACCGGTCTCCTGTATAGCACACCCTCTATATACCGGTCTCCTGTATAGCACACCCTCTATATACCGGTCTCCTGTATAGCATACCCTCTATATACCGGTCTCCTGTATAGCATACCCTCTATATACCGGTCTCCTGTATAGCATACCCTCTATATACCGGTCTCCTGTATAGCATACCCTCTATATACCTGTCTCCTGTATAGCATACCCTCTATATACCGGTCTCCTGTATAGCATACCCTCTATATACCGGTCTCCTGTATAGCATACCCTCTATATACCGGTCTCCTGTATAGCATACCCTCTATATACCGGTCTCCTGTATAGCATACCCTCTATGTACCGGTCTCCTGTATAGCATACCCTCTATGTACCGGTCTCCTGTATAGCATACCCTCTATGTACCGGTCTCCTGTATAGCATACCCTCTATGTACCGGTCTCCTGTATAGCATACCCTCTATGTACCGGTCTCCTGTATAGCATACCCTCTATGTACCGGTCTCCTGTATAGCATACCCTCTATGTACCGGTCTCCTGTATAGCATACCCTCTATGTACCGGTCTCCTGTATAGCATACCCTCTATATACCGGTCTCCTGTATAGCATACCCTCTATATACCGGTCTCCTGTATAGCATACCCTCTATATACTGGTATCTCCTGTATAGCATACCCTCTATATACCGGTCTCCTGTATAGCATACCCTCTATATACCGGTCTCCTGTATAGCATACCCTCTATATTCCGGTCTCCTGTATAGCATACCCTCTATACACTGGTCTCTCCTGTATAGCATACCCTCTATATACCGGTCTCCTGTATAGCATACCCTCTATATACTGGTCTCTCCTGTATAGCATACCCTCTATATACTGGTCTCTCCTGTATAGCATACCCTCTATATACTGATCTCTCCTGTATAGCATACCCTCTATATACTGGTCTCCTATATAGCATAACCTCTATATACTGGTCTCTCCTGTATAGCATACCCTCTATATACTGGTCTCTTGTATAGCTTACCCTCTATATACTGGTCTCTCCTGTATAGCATACCCGCTACATACTGGTCTCTCCTGTATAGCTTACCCTCTATATACTGGTCTCTCCTATATAGCATGCCCTCTATATACTGGTCTCTCCGGTATAGAAAACTCTCTATATACTGGTCTCTCCTGTATAGCATACGCTATATATAATGGTCTCTCCTGTATAGAATGCCCTCTATATACTGGTCTCTCCTTCATAGCGTACCCTCTATATACTGGTCTCTCCTGTATAGATTACCCTCTATATACTGGTCTCCTGTATAGCATACCCTAAATATACTGGTCTCTCCTGTATAGAATGTCCTCTATATACTGGTCTCTTCGGTATAGAAAACTCTCTATATACTGGTCTCTCCTGTATAGCATACCCTATATATATATATACTGGTCTCTCCTGTATAGAATGCCCTCTATATACTGGTCTCTCCTGTATAGCGTACCCTCTATATACTGGTCTCTCCTGTATAGATTACCCTCTATATGCTGGTCTCTCCTGTATAGCATACCCTATATATACTGGTCTCTCCTGTATAGAATGTCCTCTATATACTGGTCTCTTCGGTATAGAAAACTCTCTATATACTGGTCTCTCCTGTATAGCATACCCTATATATATATATATATATATATATATATATATATATATATATATATATATATATATATATATATATATATATATACTGGTCTCTCCTGTATAGAATGCCCTCTATATACTGGTCTCTCCTGTATAGCGTACCCTCTATATACTGGTCTCTCCTGTATAGATTACCCTCTATATGCTGGTCTCTCCTGTATAGATTACCCTCTATATACTGGTCTCTCCTGTATAGCATACCCTCTATATGCTGGTCTCTCCTGTATAGCATACCCTCTATATACTGGTCTTACCTGTATAGAATGTCCTTTATTTACTGGTCTCTCCTGTTTAGAATGCCCTCTATATACTGGACTCTCCTGTGTAGAATGCCCTCTATATACTGGTCCCTCCTGTGTAGAATGCCCTCTATATACTGGTCTCTCCTGTGTAGAATGCCCTCTATATACTGGTCTCTCCTGTGTAGAATGCCCTCTAAATACTGGTCTCTCCTGGGCAGAATGCCCTCTATATACTGGTCTCTCTTGTATAGAATGGTCTCCTGCCCTCTATATACTGGTCTCCTGTGTAGAATGTTATATAGTTCTATATATATCTATATCTATATATATATATATTGCAATGGTTTGGATAGAGGTAAGCGACAATAAATACCTGTATAATACACAGAAAGCTTTTTATAATAAAAAAGTTTTATTTAACATAAAAAAGTGCACAATAGCACTAAAAATGGAGAACAGACAAAAACATGCTTAATATAGAAAAAACACCAAAGTAAAAAATGCGAAATATTTTAAAAAAAGGCCTACATATGATGTCGCTAAAAAATGGGGAGGTAAATATATTAGGAGATTTAAAAATAAAGGACTTATCTTAATGGAGGAGTCAGCAGGCAGTACCCAACGCGTTTCGTCTAGGAGACTTCTTCAAGTCTCCTAGACGAAACGCGTTGGGTACTGCCTGCTGACTCCTCCATTAAGATAAGTCCTTTATTTTTAAATCTCCTAATATATTTACCTCCCCATTTTTTAGCGACATCATATGTAGGCCTTTTTTTAAAATATTTCGCATTTTTTACTTTGGTGTTTTTTCTATATTAAGCATGTTTTTGTCTGTTCTCCATTTTTAGTGCTATTGTGCACTTTTTTATGTTAAATAAAACTTTTTTATTATAAAAAGCTTTCTGTGTATTATACAGGTATTTATTGTCGCTTACCTCTATCCAAACCATTGCAATTGTTTTCTGTGACACCCCTTACCAAGGTGCCCATTTTTAGAGGTTAGCTGACATCCCTTTTCTATAAAAGGGTACCAGTATACACTAATTTCTTACCAGATTATTTGCACAGTCTAAAGACACAAGTGGCGCCATACATCCTTTCTTTCCCTATATATATATATATATATATATATATATATATATATATATATATATATATATATATATATACATACTGAACTCTCCTGTGTAGAATGCCCTCTATATGCTTGTCTCTCCTGTGTAGAATGCCCTATGTATACTGGACTCTCCTGTATAGAATGCCCTATATATACTGGTCTCTCCTGTGTAGAATGCCCTCTATATACTGGTCTCTCCTGTGTAGAATGCCCTCTATATACTGGTCTCTCCTGTGTAGAATGCCATCTACAGTATATACCGGTCTCTCTTGTGTAGAATGCCCTCTATATTCTGGACTCTCCTGTGTAGAATGCCCTCTATATACTGGACTCTCCTGTGTAGAATGCCCTCTATATACTGGACTCTCCTGTGTAGAATGCCATCTACAGTATATACCGGTCTCTCTTGTGTAGAATGCCCTCTATATACTGGACTCTCCTGTGTAGAATGCCATCTACAGTATATACTGGTCTCTCTTGTGTAGAATGCCCTCTATATACTGGACTCTCCTGTGTAGAATGCCATCTACAGTATATACCGGTCTCTCTTGTGTAGAATGCCCTCTTTATACTGGACTCTCCTGTGTAGAATACTCTCTATATTCTGGAATCCCCTGTGTAGAATGCCCTCTATATACTGGTCTCTCCTGTGTAGAATGCCATCTACAGTATATACCGGTCTCTCTTGTGTAGAATGCCCTCTATATTCTGGACTCTCCTGTGTAGAATGCCCTCTATATACTGGTCTCTCTTGTGTAGAATGCCCTCTATATACTGGACTCTCCTGTGTAGAATGCCATCTACAGTATATACCGGTCTCTCTTGTGTAGAATGCCCTCTATATTCTGGACTCTCCTGTGTAGAATGCCCTCTATATACTGGTCTCTCTTGTGTAGAATGCCCTCTATATACTGGACTCTCCTGTGTAGAATGCCATCTACAGTATATACCGGTCTCTCTTGTGTAGAATGCCCTCTTTATACTGGACTCTCCTGTGTAGAATACTCTCTATATTCTGGAATCCCCTGTGTAGAATGCCCTCTATATACTGGACTCTCCTGTGTAGAATGCTCTCTATATACTGGTCTAACCTGTGTAGAATGCCATCTACAGTATATTCTGGTCTCTCTTATGTAGAATGCCCTCTATATACTGGACTCTCCTGTGTAGAATGCTCTCTATATACTGGAATCTCCTGTGTAGAATGCCATCTACAGTATATACCGGTCTCTCCAGTGTAGAATGCCCTCTATATACTGGACTCTCCTGTGTAGAATGCCATCTACAGTATATACCGGTCTCTCCTGTGTAGAATGCCCTCTATATACTGTCTCTCCTGTGTAGAATGCCCTCTATATACTGGACTCTCCTGTGTAGAATGCCCTCTATATACTGGACTCTCCTGTGTAGAATGCCATCTACAGTATATACCGGTCTCTCCAGTGTAGAATGCCCTCTATATACTGGACTCTCCTGTGTAGAATGCCATCTACAGTATATACCGGTCTCTCCAGTGTAGAATGCCCTCTATATACTGGACTCTCCTGTGTAGAATGCCATCTACAGTATATACCGGTCTGAGGTCTCTCCAGTGTAGAATGCCCTCTATATATACTGGACTCTCCTGTAGGGATGCTAATTATGTTCCCTTGCCAATTCCTGGGGGTGCAGCTAAGCAGGTGCTGACCTTGCTGAGATGATTTAAGATTCAGTTAATTTACAGACAGCCAAGGTCAGGCTGCAATGAATTCTGTGCATAGTGTTACCCCTGTATCACACGTGCATTAGCACCCAAAGCCCTGTACAGTCATTATTATTACAGTTATTGATTGGGCGTGCGCAGCGTTCGCACTGTGCATTGCGCATATTGCAAACAAAATCCATACAAATAGCAGTCGTAGTTTGATTGAAAACTGTCCGATGATTCGGATTTTGCTAATGGATCTGCGCAATTCTTTCTATCTGGGCGGCGTCTATTTGATCGCATGCATTTGCTGAATTAGACCCATAAAGAGATAATTCCTAGAACAAGCAGAAACGATCGGGAACGCTTCCGCCTCTGCCTTGTATTGGGGGAGATGGTAACAGTGCCTAAATCACTATTCATAAGCAGCACCGCACCGGCAAAGTGCGCCTCCTGTGGTGTCGTCACCTATCCAGTAAAAGCAAGACTGGGCCGAGCAAGCGGTGAAACGCGTTGCTGCTGCTGCTGACGCTGCTGACGCTGCTGCTGACACTGCTGACTCTGCAGTGAGACTTTCATTATTTATTGTCACAGTCCTGTTGATTATATGCTTTATGTTTATCTTCTATTTTTATATATTTGCACATATCTAAAAACTTACTGATGATCAACACGGCCGACAGGTTGACATGGCTGAGGTTGACACATGAAACAGCCTTTCATGTGTCAACCTCAGCCATGTCAACCTGTCGGCCGTGTTGATCATCAGTAAGTTTTTAGATATGTGCAAATACATGAGTTTTGGGGTATTTTTTGGGGTATTTTTTTTAATGAATGTTTTTATACTTTATTATCCACGTGGATGATTGGGGATGGTAAATGACGTGGTACACTAATTGGGGGTCTACGTGCTTAGGGAAAAGTGAAAACCCCATGTTGACATTTTCTTGTGTCGATCTTTTCCTGTGTTGATCAGGTGTGAAGCTGACTATGCTCACATTGTGTCACTAACACATGGGAGTAAATGTAACACGGTGCGAGAAGCCAGGACTGCACCAGGTTCTCTGAGTAGGGTCCAATTTTAAGGGTTCCAGGTTACTGCCCAACGGGGGAGATCCCAACGTCCGAATACCAACTGCCAGTGCTCTGACAGGGGGTATCCCGACTCACAGGGGCTATTCTCCCTTGTGGGGGACCACGAACCCCATAGAGGGAGAATAGAACCTGTGGCGAGCGCAGCACCGGCAGTCGGTATTCTGCCTTTGGGATACTGACCATCGGAATCCCGACCGTCGGAATCCCCCCTGTCGGACCGCCATACCACACCCCAATTTAAAGCGGCAAACAACCTGGCTTGCCTTGTAAATGATTGCCGCTTTTAAATTATGTTCATTCTCGGTCAAACGGACCATTGTTTTATTACCATCAGTAAAACCAGTCCCCGTTCTCCTTAGACACACATGGAAATAGCCACGCCAACCTTTGCTGCGATGTGGCGTGCTGAATGGCACGCCAGGCCGCGACTTATCGCAGGCGATTCCGGTATAGGAATTATTAAAGCAATCGCCGGCTGCGGAAAGTACCTGTCCGAGGATCGCTGCATCTGATGGTGCTTCTGTAGGGCCCTCCTACCTCCATGTCTGTCTGTTGTTACCCAGTTTGTTTTATCACTGTTTACTATTGTAAAGCGCAACGGAATCTGCTGCGCTATATAAGAAACTGCAAATAAATAAATAAATAAATATAGAGTGCAGTATATAAAACACGAGGGCATACAGTACATCCAGCATCGGCACATGAGAGGTGACTGACACAGGCTGGCTGCGCTGCTGAGATACGGGGTAAGCCTCCACGCTGTCATCTGCAGACTGTAAGCTCAGAGACATCTACTGTATATACCCTACGTCTGATACCATATACTGTACGCTGCCGGCCAGGTACCGACACACGCTGGAACATGGAGACTACATGCAGCTCTGGTAACTGTGCATGTGTGCTGTCATGTCATCAGGAAGAGCTAAGATCCAAGATGGATGGATAGATAGATAGATAGATAGATAGATAGATAGATAGATATGAGATGGATAGATAGACAGACAGACAGCTGATCCATGTCGGGGCGCAGTACATGTATACATATATAGAATATATAAACACAGCATCCTTCATGCTTTCACATAGTAACAAAAGATCTCAGCATCTCCGTCTCCCTGTCTGCCTGGCTCATCTGCTGCATTGTGGAGAAGGCAGTCACCTAGCGCCCCCTACTGGTTATGTAGACTCCAGTCTCTGCCAAAGGGAAATACTTACTGTGATTATTTACGTCATTTGACTTACTGACACCCCCACCGTGTGTTACTGTACATGCATCCAGCAATGCGCGTGTGTCGGCACAGAGTGTGTGTTACTGTACATACATCTAGCATGGCACCTGTGTCGGCTCGGGGTGTGTTACTGTACATACATCTAGCATGGCACATGTGTCGGCTCGGGGTGTGTGTTACTGTACATACATGTAGCATGGCACATGTGTCGGCTCGGGGTGTGTGTTACTGTACATACATGTAGCATGGCACGTGTGTCGGCTCGGGTGTGTGTTACTGTACATACATGTAGCATGGCACGTGTGTCGTCTCGGAGTGTGTGTTACTGTACATACATCTAGCATGATCTAGCATGGCACCTGTGTCGGCTCGGGGTGTGTGTTACTGTACATACATCCATCATGGCAGGTGTGTCGGCTTGGAGTGTGTGTTACTGTACATACATCCAGCATGGTGCGTGTGTGTCGGCTCGGAGTGTGTGTTACTGTACATACATCCAGCATGGCGCGTGTGTCGGCTCAGGGTGTGTGTTACTGTACATACATCAGCATGGCGTGTGAGTCGGCTCGGAGTGTGTGTTACTGTACATACATCTAGCATGATCTAGCATGGCACCTGTGTCGGCTCGGGGTGTGTGTTACTGTACATACATCTAGCATGATCTAGCATGGCACCTGTGTCGGCTCGGGGGGTGTGTTACTGTACATACATCCATTATGGCAGGTGTGTCGGCTCGGAGTGTGTGTTACTGTACATACATCCAGCATGGTGCGTGTGTGTCGACTCGGAGTGTGTGTTACTGTACATACATCCATCATGGCAGGTGTGTCGGCTCGGAGTGTGTGTTACTGTACATACATCCATCATGGCAGGTGTGTCGGCTCGGAGTGTGTGTTACTGTACATTATACATTCAGCATGGCAGGTGTGTCGGCTCGGAGTGTGTGTTACTGTACATACATCTAGTATGGCGTGTGTGTCGGCTCGGGGTGTGTGTTACTGTACATACATCAGCATGGCGTGTGTGTCGGCTCAGAGTGTGTGTTACTGTACATACATCCATCATGGCAGGTGTGTCGGCTCGGAGTGTGTGTTACTGTACATACATCCATCATGGCGTGTGTGTCGGCTCGGAGTGTGTGTTACTGTACATACATCCAGCATGGCACGTGTGTGATCCAGCATTCAGTGGTACAGCTAAACAGTGGGTGTTACAAGCACCGTGGAGAGCAGCAGACTGGCGCAGCCTTGACGCGTTTCTCCACCTTTAATCAGTCTTTTGGTTTACTCTCTTCATTGACTACCTGTACTTACTGGTCTGCAATATCTGTCTACTTTATCTCTCTCCAAGACTTAGTACATAAACCCCACATTTGTTAATTAGCTTTTTGAAGAACATAAGGTCCCTGCTGGCTCTTTTTTCCCTTTTCCTCAATATTTGCCTTGGGATGGGCGCACTGCGTGACATCAGGTTGTGTGGTTGGAGGCTTAAACAGGGCACACAGTGACATGCATGGTAATAATAATAACGCTCATTGCCATGCAGCCTGTGTGCTCTGTCCTTTCCTTCTCAGGGCTCTGTATGTATTACATAATATTGCCAGGCGATGGGACACTGCGCCAGCGCTGCCACTCTGATCAATGGTTCCAAGGTTACTAGGCAACCAGGACTCAGGGTGGCCGCAGTGCTTGCTGGTGTGGACTAATACTATGCAGCTGGGACGCTCTGCTTGTACGTTCAGCCACTCGGCTGTGGCCTCCGTGAACTCATCATTGGCTGGTCTGCAGCAGCTCACTTTACAGCTTCGGATCTCACAGCAGCAGGGGCCCCCGAGGACCAACAGCCCTCCAGGAGCTGCGATGAGCGAATCCCCGGGGTAGGTGAGTACATGCTCATTGCCAGGGGTTACATGCTCATTGCCAAGGGTTATATACTCATTAGCAGGAGGTACATGCTCATTGCCAGGGGTTACATGCTCATTGTCAGGGATTACATGCTCATTGCCAAAGGTTATATGCTCATTGCCAGGGGTTACATGCTCATTGCCAAGGGTTATATACTCATTAGCAGGAGGTACATGCTCATTGCCAGGGGTTACATGCTCATTGTCAGGGATTACATGCTCATTGCCAAAGGTTATATGCTCATTGGCAGGAGGTGCATGCTCATTGGCAGGGGTTACATGGTCTCTCCAAGGGTCACATACTTATTTTCAGGGATACAGTAGGTGTTCACAGTGCACCAGCTCTCCTGGCACTTCTGGGTAGTGCTGCCTGCATTGTGCTCCCAGATGTTAGCGGTCCAGTAGGTAATACGCCATTTTTAAAGGGCCATTTTCTGCAAATTTCAGACCACATGGAATCTGCCACGACCCATTCCCCCCGCCCCCCTCCCCAAGGCACCAGCTCCTCCCGCTGCGGTGGTGATGTTACGCCGCTCCAAGCTAATGGGACCCGATTTTTTGAGGGGTGACATTCTTGATCCGTTGCTGTAGTCAAGTCTGCTTTGTTTATTTTTCTAAATATCTAGTGATGGCGGCATTATTTTTTTTGTTGTTGCTAGGCAACATCCAGGACGGTGACCACCCCAGCATTCTACCCACGCATTTTGCACAGTTTGTCACTGGGGACTTCTATATACACGAGGGAAGGTTTGTTTTACCATACTTTGTCTCCGACACCTCCTCTAGCATCCCTGTCTCCTGTGAGGAGGCGGCCATTTGTGTAGGGTCATGTTCAATGGGAGCATGCACCACAAGACTGTAGACAAGTATCTGCAGGTCCAGGCAGAGAAGAAGCAATAGCCCATACCTCCCAACATTACTCTCACCTGTGGTTAAACACCTTTCTTAGCAAGGAACCTGCTCAAAACAGGTGATGGTAATCATACATTCAGAGGGAAGTCCAGGAACAGAGCATTGTGTCCCTCCTGGAGAGTGTCATGTTGGGAGGTATGATAACCCCCGCAAGACCCCCGCTACCTAGCACCTCCAAGCCCCTGTGGGGTCTGCGGGAGGCCGGGAGCTATTTCTACGCCATTGTCTGGTTGGCTGGCTCCCATTTTCAGTCTCAGTCACTGTAAACGGTGACTTGCAGCAGTGGGGTCTGCACCTTCATGTAAGTCTGGTGCGATGCGCGCTTCAGGGGCCACAGAGCAGGCTGTCATTTTACGGAATCAGAAACACATTAATACCCACTGTCAAGAACCTCAGGTGAATGCGGGGAGATGGCGCCTTAGAAGTTCAACACCTGCCGTTACGGTTAACAAGGACGTCAGAGCCATCCTTAATGTTGTGCTGGTCGGACTGTAATGCTGTCATGTTCCTGCTTCTGTCATTGTGCGGCGCTGCAGACCACTTGTGGCACCATATAAATAAAGTGTAAAGTTGCGTACACATTAGATGATTTTTGCTAACAATAGGCACAATAGCAATATTATATATATATCCCTACATATCGTCCCTATATATATCCCTACCAGAGGCGTAACTATCGTCCCGCAGCCCCCGCCGTGGCGGGGAGGCGCTGAGGGTATGTGGGCGCCGGGGGGGCTGCGGGACGACAGTCACTGTCTGGCTGCCTGTGTGCACCGTCCGGGTCCCAGCTCTCCCGGCTATTGCCGCAGCGCTGCTCTCACTGATACAAAAAGTGACACTTGGAAAATGGCTGCCCCCATACCGCAGACAGTTTTTCGTCTGCTGTATGGGGGCAGCCATTTTCCAAGTGTCACTTTCGTTAGCAGCAATAGCCGGGAGAGCCGGGACCCGGCGTGGACGGATGCGGCCCAAGGTAAAATACACACGCACACAAACACACACAAACATACACACACACACGCTCTCTCCCCTCAATCCCCCCCCCCCGCGCCACGGCTCCCCGCTGCTTGTTTTGTTTTGTTTTTAGGGGGGGGGGGCGCCCCCCTGCATTTTCGGCAGGGGGGCGCACAATTATTAGTTACGCCTCTGATCCCTACATATCGTCTAGAGTTTACACACTTTGGGGGTTATTTATACTTGATTGCTGCTCTGCAATATTGCTGAACCCTGTGATCAGTTAGTCTCCCCGCCAGAGTGAAAACCTGCCCTGCGCAAGGCTGCAAAAATCAGTCGGATCAGTAAATAGCTGCAAATACATTCACAACTCACTCACCATGTAATAATCCCCAGTGTGTGTGTAGCCCAGGACTTACTCAGCGACTGTGATAGAATCAGGCTGATCGAGGGCGGAGCTGTTGTCACATAGCCACTGAAAGCAAAAACAACCCAAAGAAATTTTTTAAATACATAAATAGTAAACGTTTAATTAAGGAAAACATAGGCCCATTAACTGATACTAGTGGAAAAAGTGTTACTGAGGACAAGGGAAAAGCAAAACTGTTAAATGAGTTCTTCTCATCAGTATTTACTAAGGGAGAGCAGACTGTGGAACGAACATTTACCACAAACGGGACAAATAAGCCAGATCTCATTGTGGATTTCACGCCGAAAGAATTAATACTGAGGCTAAGCAAACTCAAAACAAATAAGTCACCAGGGCCAGATGGGATTCATCCGAGGGTATTAATGGAATTAAGGGATGAACTAGCTACCCCCCTACATTATATCTTTAGCAAGTCACTATCGTCAGGTATAGTACCAAAAGATTGGAGAATAGCAGAGGTAGTGCCAATATTCAAAAAAGGAAAAAAGGAAGATCCCGCTAATTACAGACCCGTTAGTTTAACATCAATTGTGGGTAAACTATTTGAAGGATTTTTAAGGGATGGTATCCAGGAATATTTAGATCATCACCTTCTACTCAGTACTAACCAACATGGGTTCGTGAAAAATCGTTCATGCCAAACTAATCTACTAGGGTTCTATGAAGAGGTTAGCAAAAACCTCGATAATGGAAATGCTGTAGATGTGATTTTCCTAGATTTTGCTAAAGCATTTGATACTGTCCCACACAAGAGATTGATTAATAAAATGGAGAACCTAGGATTGGGTGAAAATATCTGCAGATGGGTAGGGAATTGGCTATGTAATAGAGAACAAAGAGTGGTTGTGAATGGTGCCGTATCAGATATGATACCGGTACTAAGTGGCGTGCCCCAGGGTTCGGTTTTGGGGCCCATTTTGTTTAACATTTTTATTAACGATATTGGGATAGGGTTACTCAGCAATGTATCCATCTTTGCGGACGATACAAAACTTAGCAAAGTCATCAAATCACCAGAAGATGTCACCATGCTTCAAAATGATCTTGCAATTCTAGATGAGTGGGCAAAAAAATGGAAGATGAGGTTCAATGTAGATAAATGTAAGGTTATGCACCTTGGGAGACACAACCAGTGTGCAAGTTACAACCTTAGCGGAGAGGAACTGGGTAATTCCATACTTGAAAAGGATCTAGGAGTCCAAATAGACAGCAATCTAGGATGTAGTGCCCATTGTAATGTAGCTACAAAAAAGGCCAACAAAATTCTGGCATGTATTAAGAGGGGAATGGAAACTAGGGACTCAAGGGTAATTATGCCACTATATAAAGCATTGGTGAGACCTCACCTAGAGTACGGAGTACAGTTCTGGGCCCCACACTATAAAAAGGACATCATAGAATTAGAAAAAGTCCAAAGGCGAGCAACAAAGCTTATTAGGGGAATGGAGAATTTAAGCTACGGGGAGAGATTAAGCAATTTGGGACTATTTACATTAGAAAAGAGACGTTTAAGGGGGGACATGCTCAACATGTACAAGTATATCAAGGGCCAATATAAGGAACTGTCACACACCCTATTTTCTACTAGAAAGGAATCTAGGACGCGAGGGCATGAGTATAGATTAGAAGAAAAAAGATTTCATTCAGCTAGTAGAAAGAATTTCTTTACGGTCAGAACAGTCAAACTCTGGAACTCTCTTCCCAGAGAGGTGGTAACGGCTGGCTTATTAAATGCGTTCAAGGCAAAGTTGGACAAACATTTACTGGAGAAAAACATCCATGGGTACAAATAAGAAATATAATTTGTCTGTAAAATACCAGAACCAACCAAATCAGCAATGGATATCTATACCAGGTTGAACTAGATGGACGCAAGTCTTTTTTCAGCCTTACCTACTATGTAACTATGTAACATGACTTCCCCTCATACACCTGGCCACGCCTGCGTATTCCCTGACACTCCCAGATAACAGCCGCTCACCATGTAATGATTCCCCAGTGTGTGCAGTCTGTGCGTAGCCCAGGACTTACTCAGCGGCTGTGATAGAATCAGGCTGATCGGGGGCGGAGCTGACATCACATGACTTCCCCTCACACACCTGGCCACACCTGCATTATCCCTGACACTCCCAGATATCAGCCGCTCACCATGTAATGATTCCCCAGTGTGTGCAGTCTGTGCGTAGCCCAGGACTTACTCAGCGGCTGCGATAGAATCAGGCTGATCGGGGGTGGAGCTGAGGTCACATGACTTCCCCTCACACACCTGGCCACACCTGCATATTACCTGACACTCCCAGGTAACAGCTGCTCACCATGTAATGATTCCCCAGTGTGTGCAGTGTGTGTGTAGCCCAGGACATACTCAGCAGCTGTGATAGAATCAGGCTGATCGGGGGCGGAGCTGACGTCACATCACTTCCTCTCATACACCTGGCCACACCTGCATTATCCCTGACACTCCCAGATATCAGCCGCTCACCATGTAATGATTCCCCAGTGTGTGCAGTGTGTGCGTAGCCCAGGGCTTACTCAGCGGCTGTGATAGAATCAGGCTGATCAGGGGCGGAGCTGACATCACATGACTTCCCCTCACACACCTGGCCACGCCTGCATATTACCTGACACTCCCAGATAACAGCCGCTCCCCATGTAATGATTCCCCAGTGTGTGCAGTGTGTGCGTAGCCCAGGACTTACTCAGCGGCTGTGATAGAATCAGGCTGATTGGGGGCGGAGCTGATGTCACATGACTTCCACTCACACACCTGGCCACACCTGCATTATCCCTGACACTCCCAGATTGCAGCCGCTCACCATGTAATGATTTCCCAGTGTGTGCGTAGCCCAGGACTTACTCAGCGGCTGTAATAGAATCAGGCTGATTGGGGGCGGAGCTGACATCACATGACTTTCCCTCACACACCTGGCCACGCCTGCATATTACCTTACACTCCCAGATAACAGCCGCTCTCCATGTAATGATTCCCCAGTGTGTGCAGTGTGTGTGTAGCCCAGGACTTACTCAGCGGCTGTGATAGAATCAGGCTGATCGGGGGCGGAGCTGATGTCACATGACTTCCCCTCACACACCTGGCCACGCCTGCGTATTACCTGAAACTCCCAGATAACAGCCGCTCACCATGTAATGATTCCCCAGTGTGTGCAGTGTGTGCGTAGCCCAGGACTTACTCAGCGGCTGTGATAGAATCAAGCTGATCGGGGGCGGAGCTGATGTCACATGACTTCCCCTCACACACCTGGCCACGCCTGCGTATTACCTGACACTCCCAGATAACAGCCGCTCACCATGTAATGATTCCCCAGGGTGTGCAGTCTGTGCGTAGCCCAGGACTTACTCAGCGGCTGTGATAGAATCAGGCTGATTGGGGTGAAGCTGACATCACATGACTTCCTTGCAAACATGTCGGCACACCTACTGTTGACACTCCCATGTATGTCCAGTTTCCACCATCAAACTCTGGCTTCGCTGGAATTTTTGGCTGACAGGCCTACAGACCATGGTACGATCCATATGCACGCACAGTCAATAATAGGCTGCCTTGTGAATTCTCCGGACATCGATCAGGTCTGAATAGACCTCCTATATCATTAACGATGCGTGCTCCAACAAGTCGTTAATGAACCCCTCTGTGTTATATAGATGCAGTGAAATCCTGACTATGGGCCTGATTCAGCTTCATGTGCATTCTGCAACAATCTTAGATCGATCGTGTTCTTTGCCGATCTGTTTATACACGCCAGTGCGCGAGCCTGAAGCTGCGTCCGCAGTCTAAGGTGCAACGGGGTGCGGCAACCCTTACAGGGATGTGGTCCTGACACGCCTGCAATTTTTTTCTTTTCTTTTGTTAGTGCAATCTCTATCCCTCTTTTATTTGTCCTGCACATTTCGGAAATTATCTTAATGAGGTGTTTATTATTATTAGTATTTATAAAAAATAAAAAAGTCTAACTTACAAATAACGTGTGTTTACGGTAACGTGCTTTCCCGCCTCGCAGTGCTTCCGTGCAGTTAAAGCATAGTAAGTGTGGCTGCAGCTTTAATAAGGGATCATTGGATTAATTAAAGCGTGCCGTTCCCCATATGCCCATTGTCTTTTGTTGGGAACAGATCTGCTGAGGGCCTGGCCATGCGCACCATTCATTTGTTTAATTCTGTCACTATTGTTTTTAAAAAACCTGTCTTTAAATCGTCACTATAATGGGCTCCGCTCAGACACGCTCCAGGGACCCCGGCGATGCGCTGACATCAGCTGCCCGAGCATCGTGGGTAACCAGCACATTAACATGGAGCTAAGCACACAAGACTGCGGGCGGCGGGCCCCGGCCTCCCCTATCCTGGTGACAGGCTGAAGAGGTCAAGTGGCTGCGGCTTTATCAGGTAAACATCTGGTGTCACTGTTAACCCCTTGTTACCAGAATATGATGGGAATCGCTTGGATAAAAGTTTCTGACATTAATGTCACCGCGCTGACTGGGCTGCGGCAGATGTCAGAGAAAACTTGGCACGTACAGTATGGGGCCTATAGATATATTATGGTGCCTGTATATACAGTATGGGGCCTATACATACGTTATGGTGCCCGTATATACAGTATGGGGCCTATAGGTCTGTTATGGTGCCTGTATATACAGTAAGGGGTCTATAGATATATTATGGTGCCTGTATATACAGTATGGGGCCTATAGATACGTTATGGTGCTTATATGTACAGTACGGAACAGTATGGGACATATATATAAAGTACTGGGCCTGCATATACAGTATGGGGCCTATAGATACCGTACGAGGCCTAAAGATATGTTATGGTGCCTGTATATACAGTACAGGGCCTATAGATATGTTATGGTGCCTGTATATACAGTACAGGGCCTATAGATATGTTATGGTGCCTGTATATACAGTACGAGGCCTAAAGATATGTTATGGTGCCTGTATATATACAGTTCAGGGCCTATAGATATGTTATGGTGCCTGTATACACAGTACGGGGCCAATAGGTATGTTATGGTGCCTGTATATACAGTACAGGGCCTATAGATATGTTATGGTGCCTGTATATACAGTACAGGGCCTATAGATATGTTATGGTGCCTGTATACCCAGTACGGGGCCAATAGATATGTTATGGTGCCTGTATACACAGTACGGGGCCTATAGATATGTTATGGTGCCTGTAAATACAGTATAGGGCTTATAGATATGTTATGGTGCTTGTATGTACATTACAGAACAGTATGGGACATATATATAAAGTATGGGGCCTGTATATACAGTATGGGGCCTATAGATACCGAACAAGGCCTATAGATGTGTTATGGTGCCTGTATATACAGTATGGGACCTATAGATATGTTATGGTCCCTGTATATACAGTACAGGGTCTATAGATATGTTATGGTGCCTGTATACACAGTACGGTACGTATAGATATGTTATAGTGCCTGGATATACAGTATGGGGTCTATAGATATGTTATGGTGCCTGTATACACAGTACGTATAGATATGTTATGGTGCCTGTATATACAGTATGGGGCCTATACATATGTTATGATGCCTGTATGTACAGTATGGGGCCTATACATATGTTATGGTGCCTGTATAAACAGTATGGGGCCTATACATACAGCACAGGGCATGTATATACAGTATGGAACAGTATGGGATATGTTATGGTGTCCGTATATATAGTATGGGGCCTATACATATGTTATGGTGCCTGTATATACACAGTACAGGGCCTGTACATATGTTATGGTGCCTGTATATACAGTATGGGCCCTATAAATATGTTATGGGGCCTATACATACAGTACATGGTCTATACATACAGTCCGGGGCCTTTACATACAGTATGGGGCCTATAGATACCGTACGAGGCCTAAAGATATGTTATGGTGCCTGTATATACAGTACAGGGCCTATACATATGTTATGTTGCCTGTATATACAGTATGGGGCCTATACATATGTTATGGTGCCTGTATATACATTATGGGGCCTATAGATATGTTATGCTGCCTGTATATACAGTATTCGGACTATACATAAGTTATGGTGCCCGTATATACAGTATGGGGCCTATAGATATGTTATGGTGCCTGTATATACAGTATGGGGCCTATAGATATGTTATGGTGCCTGTATATACAGTATGGGGCCTATACATATGTTATGGTGCCTGTATATACAGTATGGGGCCTAGACATATGTTATGTTGCCTGTATATACAGTATGCGGACTATACATACGTTATGGTGCCCGTATATACAGTATGGGGCCTATAGATATATTATGGTGCTGTATATACAGTATGGGGCCTATACATATGTTAAGGTGCCTGTATATACATTATGGGGCCTATAGATATGTTATGGTGCCTTTATATACAGTATGGGGCCTAGACATATGTTATGGTGCCTGTATATACAGTATGGGGCCTATACATATGTTATGGTGCCTGTACATACAGTATGGGGTCTATACATATGTTATGGTGCCTGTATATACAATATGGGCCTTATACATATGTTATGGTGCCTGTATATACAGTATGGGGCCTATACATATGTTATTTTGCCTGTATATACAGTATGGGGCCTATACATATGTCATAGTTACCGACTTTTGAGCTGCCCTCTCCGGGAGAGGGCAGCCAGCTCTGTCAGGCAGGGGGGCGGGGCCATTTCCAGGACTGGAAAAAGAGGCGGTCCGGGGGCATGGCCACACAGATGATGCCCTGTTGGGGGCATGTCTACAGCGTCACGGCATTTTAGCCCCGCCCCCCGCCGTGCAATGCCGGTATTTCAGTCATTGCACTGCGGGGGGCGGGGCTAAATTGCCGCGATCGCGGCATTTTACCTGCGGACCCCCCGCCAAGGGACACATCGCGGGAGCTGGGGAGGATATGCGGGAGGATTGCCACCCTTTCCGGGGGACCGGGAGGGGGACCTGATTTCCGTGACCCTCCCGGCCATTCCGGGAGGGTAGGCAACCCTGACATATGTTATGGTGCCTGTATATACATTATGGGGCCTATAGATATGTTATGGTGCCTGTATATACAGTATAGGGCCTATACATACGTTATGGTGCCCGTATATACAGTATGGGGCCTATAGATATGTTATAGTGCCTGTATATACAGTATGGGGCCTATAGATATGTTATGGTGCCTGTATATACAGTATGGGGCCTATAGATATGTTATGGTGCCTGTATATACATTATGGGGCCTATACATATGTTATGGTGCCTGTATTTACAGCATGTGGCCTGTATATACAGTATGGGGCCTATAGATATGTTATGGTGCCTGTATATACAGTATGGGGCCTAGACATATGTTATGTTGCCTGTATATACAGTATGCGGACTATACATACGTTATGGTGCCCGTATATACATTATGGGGCCTATAGATATGTTATGGTGCCTTTATATACAGTATGGGGCCTAGACATATGTTATAGTGCCTGTATATACAGTATGGGGCCTATACATATGTTATGGTGCCTTTATATACAGTATGGGGCCTAGACATATGTTATGGTGCCTGTATATACAATATGGGCCTTATACATATGTTATGGTGCCTGTACATACAGTATGGGGTCTATACATATGTTATGGTGCCTGTATATACAATATGGGCCTTATACATATGTTATGGTGCCTGTATATACAGTATGGGGCCTATACATATGTTATGTTGCCTGTATATACAGTATGGGGCCTATACATATGTCATAGTTACCGACTTTTGAGCTGCCCTCTCCGGGAGAGGGCAGCCAGCTCTGTCAGGCAGGGGGGCGGGGCCATTTCCAGGACTGGAAAAAGAGGCGGTCCGGGGGCGTGGCCACACAGATGATGCCCTGTTGGGGGCATGTCTACAGCGTCACGGCATTTTAGTCCCGCCCCCCACCGTGCAATGCCGGTATTTCAGTCATTGCACTGCGGGGGGCGGGGCTAAATTGCCGCGATCGCTGCATTTTACCTGCGGACCCCCCGCCAAGGGACACATCGCGGGAGCTGGGGAGGATATGCGGGAGGATTGCCACCCTTTCAAGGGGACCGGGAGGGCGACCTGATTTTTCCCTGCCGGCCATTCCGGGAGGGTAGGCAACCCTGACATATGTTATGGTGCCTTTATATACATTATGGGGCCTATAGATATGTTATGGTGCCTGTATATACAGTATAGGGCCTATACATACGTTATGGTGCCCGTATATACAGTATGGGGCCTATAGATATGTTATAGTGCCTGTATATACAGTATGGGGCCTATAGATATGTTATGGTGCCTGTATATACAGTATGGGGCCTATAGATATGTTATGGTGCCTGTATGTGACATGAGGGAGATTGCTAGACTAATGAGGGAGAGAGGGAGATTGCTGCTATTTCAGGGAGTCTCCTGCAGAATGCAGGAGGGAAGGTAACTATGCTGTAACAGTGTAATGTGGGCTAGGTGACATGAGGGAGATTGCTGGACTAATGAGGGAGAGAGGGAGATTGCTGCTATGTCAGGGAGTCTCCTGCAGAATGCAGGAGGGGAGGTAACTAAGATGTAACAGTGTAATGTGGGCTAGGTGACATAAGGGAGATTGCTAGACTAATGAGGGAGAGAGGGAGATTGCTGCTATTTCAGGGAGTCTCCTGCAGAATGCAGGAGGGTAGGCAACTATGCTATACAGTATGGGCCTTATACATTTGTTATGGTGCCTGTATATACAGTATGGGGCCTATATATATATATATATATATATATATATATATATATATATATATATATATATATATATTTTATGTTGCCTGTATATACAGTATGGGGCATATATTTATATATATTATGTTGCCTGTATATACAGTATGGGACCTATAGATATGTTTTGGTGCCTGTATATACAGTATGGGGCCTATAGAGATGTTATGTTGCCTGTATAGTATGGGCCTATACATATGTTATGGTGCCTGTATATACAGTATGGGGCCTATACATATGTTATGGTGCCTGTATATACAGTATGGGGCCTATACATATGTTATGTTGCCTGTATGTACAGTATGGGGCCTATACATATGTTATGGTGCCTGTATATACAGTATGGGGCCTATACATATGTTATGTTGCCTGTATATACAGTATGGGGCATTATACATATGTTTTGGTGCCTGTATATACAGTATGGGACCTATAGATATGTTATGGTGCCTGTATATACAGTAAGGGGTCTATACATATGTTATGGTGCCTGTATATACAGTATGGGCCTATACATATGTTATGGTACCTGTATGTACAGTATGGGGCCTTATACATATGTTATGTTGCCTGTATGTACAGTATGGGGCCTATACATATGTTATGGTACCTGTATGTACAGTATGGGGCCTTATACATATGTTATGGTGCCTGTATATACAGTTTGGGGCCTATAAGGCGCCTATTGAATTATGTTGTTGCTATTCATACCATTACTTAACACTTATGCCTAGAAATAAATGACACAAACACCTTATCTACAAATAACGACACTGACACCAACTCCGTAAGGTTAAAAGGTCATAGTTGTTTATTTAAGTGGTATGACCCCTATTTGTATAAGGGATGGCAAAGAAAGCGCTAGAGACCAGCCCACTCCCGGGTGTCGCCATGGTAGCGACCTTAGCGCCCCCAATGGCCACACCCCTTCTTGTGGGTACAGCCTGCGCTGTGACGGACATACCGCCCCCTTCTATTGCATGACGTGGCCTTCCATGAAGGACCAATGCCCCCAGCCGGAGCTAGGGACTCGCCCTCCTTCTTGGCAAAGGGGGGGCAATACCGCACAGAGACCACCTGACACCCCACCTGCTTGCTAGTCGAGAGCGCCTTCTCGCCGATTGTTAACTATAGCTATGGAAATAGAGTACCGAATTTGGTGAAAAGGCTTGATGCCAGGTAGCACAGAGAAAAAGGGTAGGGAGGGTGGGGATCCAGCTTCAAAGAGGCTCACTTCCTGTCTCTTGCCTACTGATATAACCTCACTGGCTGCCGCCCCCCCCCCCCCCCCCGCTACCTGATTGGCCAGAACTAACTGCCACTCACTGCTATTTCCATAGGGCTACACACAGCTGCTATATCTGCTCTTGCTTATGGACAACAAATTCACAGGCTCTTATATTCTCTCCAGCCTATGCGGCCCTCGCTCTGTCTAAATATGTTATGGTGCCTGTATATACAGTATGGGGCCTATGCATACAGTATGGGGCCTATAGATATGTTATGGTGCCTGTGTATACAGTACGGGGCCTATACATACAGTATGTGGTCTATACATACAGTACGGGACCTATACATACAGTATGGGGCCTATATATTCAGTATGGGGCCTATACATACAGTATGGGGCCTATACATACAGGACAGGGTCTATACATACATTATGTGGCCTATATATACAGTATGGGTTCTATACATGCAGTACAGGGTATATACATACAGTATGGGGCCTATACATAGAGTACGGGGTCTATACATACAGTATGGGGTCTATACATACAGTACAGTGTCTATACATACAGTATCGAGTCTATAAATACAGTACAGGGTCTATACATACAGTATGGGGCCTATATATACAGTATGGGTTCTATATATACAGTACAGGGTCTGTACATTCAGTACAGGGTCTATACATACAGTTTGGTGCCTATACATACAGTAGGGGGCCTATACATACACTACGGGGTCTATACATACAGTTTGGGGCCTATACATACAGTATGGGCCCTATACATACAGTACAGGGTCTATACATACAGTACAAGGTCTCTACATACAGTACAGGGTCTATACATACTGTTTGGGGCCTATACATACAGTATGGGGTCTATACATACAGTACAGGGCCTATATATATATATATATATATATATATATAATGGGACCTATACATACAGTAAAGGACCTATACATACAGTACGAGGGCTATACATACAGTATGGGGCCTATACATACAGTACAGGACACATATATATATATATATGTGTGTACAGTATGGGGCCTATACATACAGTAAGGGGTCTATACATACAGTATGGGGTCTATACATACAGTACAGGGTCTATACATACAGTTTGGGGCCTATACGTACAGTACAGGGTCTAGACATACAGTATGGGGCCTATATATACAGTATGGGGCCTATATATACAGTATGGGGCCTATACATACAGTATGGGGTCTATACATACAGTACAGGGCCTATATATACAGTACAGGGCCTTTATATACAGTATGGGGCATATATATATATATATATATACACACACACACACACACACACACACAATATGGGGCCTATACATACAGTAAGGGGTCTATACATGCAGTACAGGGCCTATATATACAGTATGGGGCCTATACATACAGTACAGGGTTCTATACATACAGTACAGGGCCTATATATACACAGTATGGGGCCTATATATACAGTACGGGGTCTATAAATACAGTACGGGGCCTATATGTACAGGGTCTATACATACAGTACAGGGCCTATACATACAGTATGGGCTCTATACATACAGTACAGGGCCTATATATACAGTATGGGGCCTATACATACAGTACGGGGCCTATACATACAGTACATACAGTTTGGTGCCTATACATACAGTATGGGGCCTATACATACACTACGGGGTCTATACATACAGTTTGGGGCCTATACATACAGTATGGGCCCTATAAATACAGTACAGGGTCTATACATACAGTACAAGGTCTCTACATACAGTACAGGGTCTATACATACTGTTTGGGGCCTATACATACAGTACGGGGTCTATACATACAGTACAGGGCCTATATATACATATATATTTTATGGGACCTATACATACAGTTAAGGACCTATACATACAGTACGAGGGCTATACATACAGTATGGGGCCTATACATACAGTACAGGAAATATATATATATGTACAGTATGGGGCCTATACATACAGTAAGGGGTCTATACATACAGTATGGGGTCTATACATACAGTACAGGGCCTATACATACAGTATGGGCTCTATACATACAGTACAGGGCCTATACATACAGTATGGGGCCTATACATACAGTACGGGGCCTATACGTACAGTACGGGGGCCTATACATACAGTATGGGGACCTATATATACAGTACAGGGCCTATACATACAGTACAGGGTCTATACATACAGTACAGGGTCTATACATACAGTACGGGGCCTATACATACAGTACGGGGTCTATACATACAGTACGGGGCCTATACATACAGCATAACTCCCAACTTTGGTAGCTTGGCATGCAGGACGCTCCTGCCGCCGAAATTTTCAGGGGCGTGGCCTAATTTGGGGGCGTGGCCTGTACTCGTGGCTCCCCCGCGAGGCCACGCCCCCATTTTGCCGCTATGAGGGCATGACCCAGAGGCTCTGTGAGCCTCTAGCCATGCCCCCAGACCCCTGGCTGCGGGAATAGACGCTGTGCGCATGCGCAGCGTTTATTCCCCGCTGCTTAGCAGCTGACGGGGGGACTCCCAACAGCCCCCCCACACCGCGGGACACTGCCGCCCGCGGGTGGGACAGCGGGACAGGCCCTGACAATCGGGACTGTCCCGATAAAATCGGGACTGTTGGGAGGTATGCATACAGTATGGGCTCTATACATACAGTACAGGGCCTATATATACAGTATGGGGCATATATATATATATGTAATACCCTGGTACTGCAAGAGTTAATACTATTTAGTTTTATCATAGCTAGGTCTATTTCCTGTGCACTGATTGGGAGAAGTTTGGGGATCAGGCAGTGATCACATGCAAGCCTCCTGCAGAGGGGGAAGACAGGAAGTGTATGTTAGAAGGTAGCAGATTCAGCACAGGTTTGGGGTGAACAGTGAAGGGGAGAAGGTGCATGGATGTTTGCTGGGGCCATGGAATGGCTAACTGTCATTTCCATGGTCCCCAGCTTTGGAATCAGCAGTCATGAGTTGCACCCCTTCTATGGAGAGAGCAGCAGCACCTGTGGGTGCTTTTCTGCAGAGTAACATGAGGAGAATGCAGACCCTCACAGCATGTGTGGGGAGTGCTGCCAGTCCCAGCAAGGCACCTGACAGAGAGAGAGAGATCGCAGTGTGAGAGCAGCAGTACACAGAGTCCAGTGAGAGGGTGATGCCCACTTGTAGAGGTGCCCTAGAAGAGTGCCAGTCTCAGGAGAGGACGTATCTGGGTGAGTGGTCGAAGCCACGCGGCATGCTGAGTAGCCCCCCATTGACAAGAGTCCTTGTTATGTATGAGAGACAGTAACCTGTGATGTGTAGCACTACTGGTCCCAGGATGCCCTGGTATGAACTGCTGTTCGCCATATTTATGTTGCTGCAATGAAGTGATGTGCTGGAGGAGGTGCCTTGATGGAACTGATGGAACCGATATGATTAATGTGCTGGAGGAGATGGAATGATAAGTGACCTGATGTAACCATTATGCTTTGTGCTGGAGGAGAGTGTTCAGAAGTTTTCCCTGCTTCATCCCTGCTATTTGTTCAATAAACTGTTTATTGCTGTTTTATGAGATGGCCTGGCACCCAATTCTTTCTGCGCTGCACTGACACCTGTAGTCCACCTGTAGTACCTGTGCCTTACCCATGACCAGCCGGAGGAAAGTAATGTGATGCACTATACACAGTGACTGCAGGTATTCATTCCTAGTGCCAGTGGGGTTTTACATATATATATATATATATATATATATATATATATATATATATATATATATATATATGTGTGTGTGTGTGTGTGTGTATATATATATATATATATATATATATATATACACGCACAGTATGTGGTTTACGCATACAGTACAGGGTCTATACATACAGTACATGGCCTATACATACAGTACAGGGTCTATACATACAGTACAGGGTCTATACATACAGTACAGGGTTCTATACATACAGTACAGTGTCTTTACATACAGTACAGGGTCTATACATACAGTACGGGGCCTATACATACAGTACGGGGCCTATACATACAGTACAGTGTCTTTACATACAGTACAGGGTCTATACATACAGTATGGGGCCTATACATACAGTACAGTGTCTTTACATACAGTACAGGGTCTATACATACAGTACAGGGTCTATACATACAGTACAGGGTTCTATACATACAGTACAGGGCCTACACATATGAAGGGCCTACAGTATGAAGCCTATACATACAGTACAGTGTCACCACACCTTTAACAATCCCTACCCTGTCTTCTAATATACTCTGTCTAAAACATTGTCCGTGGTGGCACACCCCTGCATCCCTAAGTGTTACCCAAACAATACCAGTACTTGCAGGGGGCCTATATCATATTACCCTATACTTCTATACTATAATCTTGTGCGATTGAACTCACCAAAAAAAACGTATCCCTCCTCTCTTTTGTGGAAGTCTAGTTGTACACACGCCATTTTAGGATAGTATGGCCGCCATTTTGGTTCGCAGAGTTGCGCAAATAAAGTTTCCATACCCGAGTATGTGTGACAAAGTGGACCAGAAGAGTAGCCATACTATCACACATAAATTCATAAATACATACTGATACTAAGTAAAATGTAGTTAAAGGTTTAGAACGCCACACATAGCTTAGTTAGCCCTGCATACATCTGTCTGTATCATGTTTAGTACCGTTCCGTTCCGTTCATTATGCGCAGTATTCCGGTCATTGCGAAGATTTCGCAATATACACGGCCCGATAGTTATGGACATAATCCATATTCCAGAGACAGTTTCTGTTGAAAGTATGTAACAAAGGAATCTGGATGAAACTGGTTCTTATCACTGCTGACGCCGAAACCATCAAACAAAGGACTCTTAAAGTTCACTCCCCTGCACCTAGTCAAACCAGTTGTATCATCTTACCCCCAATCACAGTGGACCTGACATACGATCTCTGACCAATGGAAATGGCCTTTGACCTCCCCCTTCTGACCCTATAAGATAGGCAACCCAGAGCAGTCACAGTCACTTCGGCACATCTACCTTTCCCTGACTTTCCACCGGGCTATAGTTCATCCCTGAACGATAGCGAGCTCTGACCGGACTGCGCTTCGCATATTTGATGAGACGGTAACGGTTGCATTAACGGTATTTATACTTATTGTATTGTTGGCTGATTGTATCCTGTATCTGTTTTTCTTCCCTTAGTAGAGCCTGTTTAGTATATCCATTGTTAGACTATTGTATAACTTGTTATACCTGTATTTAATATTTCTGTAACCCCCTTTTGTCCATTAGGGACTTAAATACATCTTTTTGTGGAGTTCCTAACTCCTTACTTCTATACCGTGGTTGTGTCTGTTATTCGCATTTAGCGATAAAGGTTTATTACGGACTCTGTCCTTAAAAGGTATATTCGCAGATTAGAGTCAAAGTACTGTGAAAGGATCTCTTATTAAGGTACTGGTTCTTTAGTGTATAATACACGATAAAGGTACGCTACGCTGCGCTACGTTTTGTTCGCACGTAGCTAGGCATAAAGGGTACGCTGGTTACGGACATAATACGTAACCTGCGCTTTTCACTTATTGTTTCTTTGGTCATAATTCATCGTCATTAACAATTGAGGGCTCGTCCGTCCGTTACACATTCTGGAGCTCAGTACCAGGCGCGCGGCTTGACCTATACCAGCAAAAGGGTGGAAGTATTATTATCCATTGCTGGATAGGCCAGGTCCGCGGCGGTGCGGGGTTCGGGAAGTGCTAGCGTTGAACCCGAAGCACAATAAGTGAAAGCCACGTGTTTTAAAGCATATCATAATATCATATCTAAGTGTGTTTAGTAAACTGTACTTCTGCCTGCCACAAGTAGTTTAAAGGGGTACAGTGTCTTGGGTTGCTTGTTTATTACAGTATATGTGCCACGTGCGATAAAGTTCGCACACGTGGAAACAAAGGCCTGTGTTTTATTATAGTACATAGAGGATCCCTTCTGTGCAAAACTATAACTTGTATTATTAGTTACTGCAGGGCCAGGGACTCCGCCACGTGGCGATAAGTTCTGGGCCTTTTACAGTAACGTAAAGCGTCTATTGTGTATTACGCAAGGTGCGCGCGCACGTGCCCATATCGGGAAATTTTCGCATCTTTGTACGTGATTTACGGATTAAGTGCGGGATTTATTTCGCATCTTGATACGTAACTTTCGGACGGAGTTAAGGGATTTATTCCACATTTAGGCGCAATTACTGCGTATAGCGAAACCCGAGTGCAACCTTGCAAATACACTATAGAACACGTGGGTGGCCGATTCATCGGCGGCCTGTGAACAACGCACGTACACACGTGGCTGTTCATTGGTACTGCACATGCAGCACACATAGGAACTCAAAGGTGAACAGTATTAAACCACTAGCCTTATTTAAAACAGTATAGTAATATACTGTGGGTAAGGCGGTGATTTAATAAAAAGAAAATAAGTTTTTTTTCTTTTTGTTCATTTTCTCATAAGCAAGCAACTCAAGCATTATTTTAATAGATTCCTATAGCGTATTATAAGGGATTTATACCTGCATAAGTATCTAGTGAAAAGCTACCAGCCTGGGAAGATTTTCTGTACAGAAATATTTCAAAAATAAGCATAAGACCAAGGTGTAACTAGCGCCCAGTGTGAAACATAACTGAGGCGAACGGGTGTGTGACGGCACGACTCAAGCGCAGTGTAGTCCAGTGTAGGACAGTCCAGTTAGGACAGGGTTCACGTGACGACGTGCCCATAGGAACTGCCCCTTCAGTGGAACTTTTGATCCGCTAGGAGGGTACAAGAAGATACATCGGAACCCAGTGATCCGATTAGCTACTTTAGAAAATCCAGTTTTTGGGGGTATAGGAAAACAAGTTTGTTGTACCCTGGAAAAATTGTGCCGCACCTTGCAAGTTGGCTAGAAGTTCGCTGCTAGTTGAAAGACTTGGTGATTGAGTATCATACCTCGTATCCTTCGCACCTGCTTGATTGTGGGACTGTTCTAGGAAGCTGTAGAAGTGAGTGTTTGGGGAGCTCTCAGACAAGTAATAACCCACCGGTATCTATTAAGCTGTGAACGTTTATTCCTGTAATTATGGGTAATAACGGGTCACGCTGTGATAACGTGCATGTTAGGGAGGAAGCAAGCCGGCCAAAAGGATCGGCTGCTTTTATTATGTGCTGTAAGCACGGTGAACGCGCAGTTGTTTACCAAAATAAATGGAGAAAAATGACACAAGGCAGCAAGTTAGAATTTCCCAGTGTTGGTAGCTTCGATCCAGAAATCTTATCGGCAGTAAAAGATGAAATATGTCTACTCTCCAATCGTAAGAAGAGAGTTAAGCACATAGAAATTCTTAAATTGTGGCAGAAGGAAGGACAGGAACAATGGGGAATCAGAGGTCTGGCAATACCGGATACAATCAGCCACAATAAAAATGCAACCGCGGCCGCAATAGAATCAGCTCCCCCACCCCCATATGTGCCGAAGCGGTTAATGACTCATAAGAAAGACATAAGTAATAATGTATCCGTTGCTAACTTGTACCCTGTCTTATCCCCTTATAAGGAAACCCGAGAGGAAAACGAGCAGCTGTTGGCACTGGCCGTCTCTCATGCAATTAATATGATTGAGGGAAAAGCTCAACCCGCTGTTGAGGTCCCAGCACAGGAGGAGGAGACGGCTGATGCCAACAGCGTAGTATTGGACTCAGGTAAGGATGCACTACACAGCACAGACACGGACGACTACCAAGCAGGTCCCAGTAATGCGGATGTGGTACAAACATACCCTGTTCGCACACTGGAGGTTCCCTATGGTAAGGCAGACAGAGAGGGTGTGATCCCTACCAGAAAGATGACCATGCTAAACCCATGGACACGGTTAGAGCTGCGGTCCATCATTTCAGATTTCCCTGATCCTAGGAAAGATCTGGCATTGTGCCGGAAATTTGTAAGGGCCCTGGGAAACTCTGATGAGCCCACCAACAAGGATTGGAGAATCATGTTGAGGGCCTGTCTCCCCACTCACATAGACATCCCGAAATTCATTCAGGATAGTGGATTGAAAGTGGACAAGGAGATAAATGATGAGATCAACCAGGAAAATATACGCCTAATCAACTTACAGTTGGGAGTGTATTTTCCTGCAGCAGTGGAATATAGCAAGATATTCACTATCAAACAAAAAGATGGTGAAGTAGCTAGCGAATATTTCAACCGGGGCTTGATGGCGGTAGCAAAATACACTGGTGTCTCCGAGCCTAAGGACGACCCCCACCTGAGGGAGCTGATTGTCTCTGTGCTGGTGGAAGGGCTTAGCGAAAACCTGAGAACCAGAGTCCAAACTTCTTTCCCAAATTGGCGTGGAATGACAGTGGATGCCCTACAGGAATCTGCTGTGGACCACGACCGTAACATTAAGAAGCACAGGGAACTGCAAACTGACAAACTGATGATGGTTAGCATCCAAGCCCTTTCAAATGCCCCAAATAAAGCTGCATACCAACAAAACACCAGGGACACAGGCAGAAAGCCCATTATTTGCTACAACTGCAATAAGGAGGGACACATGGCAGCACAATGTAGGTTAGGAAACCCCAGGAGTTACAGAACACATAGGCGAGAATGGGAATCTCACCAAGGTGAGACACGGAGATACCCAGCCCCTAGACAATGGGAGGAGACAGACAGGTCACGCAACATGCCTCCTCCCCATCTGATGGCTGACACGGTACTAAGGGCAACCCAGGTAAGACAATAGGAAACAGGTCATACCTGTATCCTACAGCCAGTTAGACTAACACAACACCTTAGAGAGGAACCTCAGGTGAAGGTTGATATAGCTGGAGTAAGGCAAACCTTCTTGGTTGATACAGGGGCGGCCAGATCTGTTCTTAACACTCCTCTTCACTTGGGTTTCACCAACCAATCAGTAGCAGCAATTGGGGTAGCAGGAAAAATACAACATTACCCACTGACGAAACCAGCAGAGGTTACAATCGGGCCTCTGCATACCAAACACTCTTTTCTGTTGGCTGCAGCGGCCCCGACTAACCTTCTAGGTAGAGATTTACTATGCAAAATGGGATGTGTCATCTATTGCACCCCCGATGGGGTATTTCTGGACACTCCTAGAAATCTTACACAAGAAGTGCAAGATATGCTGGACAGTCCTCAGAGGCTAATGTTGTATTCCACTGTTGTAGAATCAAATCCATCTAGGGTAGCTGAAATTACAGCACAAATACCGAGTTCCCTTTGGACTAAAGATGGACAGGATGCTGGGCTGATGGCAAATGTAGCTCCAGTAGAGATCCGCTTAAAAGAAGGCAGGATAGCCCCAAAAATACCGCAATACCCTTTAAAACCTGAAGTTGAGCTAGGAGTATTCCCAGTGATCCAACGATTGCTCCAACAGGAAATCCTAGTTAGAACTTCCAGCACGGCCAATAGTCCCATCTTTCCTGTGAAAAAAAACGGGGGGGGGAGGGGCTACAGACTAGTGCAGGATTTAAGAGGGGTAAACAAAGTAGTTGAGAGCCAATTCCCCGTAGTGCCAAACCCAGCTGTCATCCTAATGCAAATCCCACCTCACTGTACTCATTTCACAGTCATTGATTTGTGTTCAGCGTTCTTCTCCGTCCCTTTGCACCCTGACAGCCAGTATCTGTTCGCCTTTACTTACAGAGGAGTACAGTATACCTGGACACGACTCCCCCAAGGATTCATAGACAGCCCCAGCATCTTCTCCCGGGCCTTGCATGATTGTTTACAATCCTTTCAACCCATGAGTGGTTCGATACTGATACAATATGTCGATGACTTATTGTTGTGTTCTGAGTCACTGGAGTCATCAGTGGATGACACTAGACAACTACTGATGCATCTCTCAGAGACAGGACATAAAGTATCAAAGGATAAGCTGCAATTATGCCGGACCAGGGTTAAGTATCTGGGTCACTGCCTTACCCAAGGGCTGAGACACCTCACCGACGACAGAATCCAAGCGATTCAGAACATGGTACTGCCACAGACCCAGCATCAGATCCGTACGTTCCTAGGCATGTGTGGATACTGTCGCAATTGGATCCCAGGATTCTCTATTCTGGCATTACCACTACAAGAGATGGTTTCCTCAACTAAGCCAGATCGGGTCTCTCATACTGAGGAATCTGAGCTGGCTTTCGAGGAACTAAAGGTGAGCCTAACAAAGGCCCCAGCACTGGGAATGCCAGATTATGGGAAACCCTTTGAACTGTACGGAACTGAATCAGGTGGGTGTGCGGCAGGAGTACTTGTACAAAAACATGGTGATGCCAACCGACCAATAGCGTACTACAGTGGCCAGCTGGACACAGTAGCACGCTCACTCCCAACTTGCTTACGAAGTGTGGCCGCAATAGCACAACTAGTAAGTAAGAGTGAGGACGTAGTGTTAGGACACGATTTAACTGTTCATGCTCCCCATGCTGTCTCTGCCCTCCTAAATTCTGCCCAAACACGTCATGTGTCCTCAGCACGGTTCACTAAGTGGGAACTGGCGCTGATGGCCCCAGTAAATATTACCATCAAAAGATGCAACACACTAAACCCAGCCACATTCCTTCCTCATGTGCCCTCCAAGGCACAAAGGGTGGAGGGTGATGGGAATGTTGCTGAATATGGTAAAGCAGAGTTTAGTGAGGGTGAGGACAAACATGATTGCATGACCTACCTGAATCAGACCTTCACAGCACGTCCTGACATAAGCGACAGCCCATTAAGTGAGGTAGACATAACCTTATTCACAGATGGTAGTTGTCATAGACAGACGGACACGGGAGAGCTGTGCACAGGCTACGCAGTAGTAGATGGAGAAGGTATTGTGGAAGCTGAACCCTTGGGACCACCTCACTCAGCACAAGTAGCGGAACTGGTGGCACTGACCAGAGCATGTGAACTGGCCCAAGGAAAATCAGTCAACATATATACCGACTCCAGATATGCTTTCGGAGTAGTCCATGATTTTGGAGCCCTATGGCGCCTCTGAAATTTCATGACGGCGGCTGGCACACCAGTGGCGCATGCGACATACATTAGGAGACTTCTGGGAGCTATTCAGCTTCCAGACAGAGTGGCTGTTATCAAGTGCAAAGCTCACACATCAGAGAAGGACCCGGTGTCACTTGGTAACAGCCGCGCTGATGAGGCAGCGAAAAGGGCCGCATGCCCTGTAAATATTTTCACCCATCCTACCAACCTTTGTACACTGAACATGGTATCCACATCCAAACTGATAGACATGCAGAATTTGTGTTCCCCACAGGAAAGAGCAGTATGGAAGTCGAAGGGATGTGGCCAAGAGTCCACCGGACTTTGGAGAGATGGACACGGGAGACCAGTGGCCCCCAGAGCATACCTTCCTAGTCTAGCCGAGGCGGCCCATGGGCTGACACATCTTGGGAAGGAAGGTATGTGCAAGCTGGTAAAGGCCTACTGGTGTGCACCAGGGTTCGCTTCTCAAGCAGGTAGAGTGGCAATGTCATGCCTCACCTGTTTGAGGAAGAACGTTGGAAAAGCCATCCCAACAGAGCCATCCCACATCCCTCCTACAGAAGGCCCTTTCCAGGTAATACAAATCGACTTCATACAGTTACCACCCTGTAGAAATTTGAAATATGTATTGGTTTGTGTTGACATGTTTTCCAGCTGGGTGGAGGCTTTCCCCGCTGCCTCCAACACTGCTACCTTTACAGCAAAGAAAATATGTCAGGAGTTTGTCTGTAGATATGGTATCCCAAAGGTCATTGAGAGTGACAGAGGCACTCATTTCACAGGAGAGGTCTTCCAAATCATGTGTAAACTCCTGGGGATTAATAGTAAACTTCATACTCCTTATCGTCCCCAGGCGAGCGCCAAATTTGAGAGAATGAATGGTACTATTAAGAACAAATTGGGTAAAGTTATGGCTGAAACAGGGTTGTTATGGCCAGAGGCATTGCCTATTGTGCTGTATAGCATTAGGACCACTCCCAGGACTCCGCTCAACTTGTCCCCCTTCGAGATATTGTTTGGTCGGCAGCCACACATCATGATAGACCCACAGGATGATCTCAAATGTAATAATGAATTAACTGTACAGTATATCCTAAAGCTAAACAAACAGCTAAGGAAACAACAAAAGCAGCTGAATTTACTGAATCCTGATATGCCTACCGAGAATTGTCATAATCTTAAACCAGGAGACTTTGTTATGATCCGAAATTTTTTACGCTCAGGTTGTTTGATAGACCATTGGGAAGGACCGTACCAAGTTTTGTTGACCAGCACTACATCAATTAAAGTCGCAGAGAGAGAGACTTGGATACATTCGTCCCACTGCAAGAAAGCCAGTAACCCAGAGTCCCAGTGTGCAGAGAGCGAAAGAGAAGAAGTCTCGCTAGAAGCATTGTTCCGGGAAGACTGAGAAGCAGCCAAGGTCAAGCAACCTGAGCGAACAAAGGTCTAAGAGCAGAGCAAAATAAAAGTCCCCTGGTAGAGATGATGGAAGGACTCCAAGCAACAGGTTCACAGTTATGCATATGTCTTTGTTTTCTTTCTGTGTTCTTTTCTTCATCCAAAGATACTCGGTGGCTGCCACATTCTAGAGCGATCGGAGCGGAGTTCTGACAGTGTAATAATAAACCCAGATATGGGTGAGGTAGAATCCCTAAACCAGCTTGACACTTTGCCCATGACAGGAGAAGGTAAAAGGTATGAGGAGAACGTAGTTCAAGGGCTATGTGATGAGTTATTGTCTGGTGAGTACTGTGTCTGTAGATATTGTCAACCTAAAATGGAAGAAGAATGCATCCAGCGATGTCAGTCGACAAGTAAGGCAACTACAGGCCGACATCCTTTGAGTGATTACCACTCACTAGTGGGTAAGGTCTTAAACCAAACAGAATGCTGGGTGTGTTCACAAGTGCTACATAAAAGGAGTAGTGTAGGCCTAGTCCCATATCCGCTTAATATTTCTAAGATTAGTGTACTAAATAAGGGGAGGCCACTGGATAAGAGATACCTGTATACCAGGTCCCCTAGTCTTAGATTACATCCATACCAAGTGGACAAATCCCTGGTATGTATGAATTTCTCTAGTTCCAGAACGATTGGTACTTGGGAAGTGACATGGCACAACCAGACAATAACTTACTCCCAGCATCCAGATGGAGAGCCTATTGATAAGGAATTAGTGTTAAAGATCCGAACCAGTGGGAGACACTATAAATATGTCTACACGGTGAAGAAAAGTAAAATGATGGCCGGCAGAGTATCAGCCGGCTACTGTAATATGACCCTACAGCCAGAAACATGTGAGGAACGAGTCAGGGGACGGGGATGTTCTTATGGATAATGTGTGACAAGATCATGAAATACTCTGTCCCCTATTTTCTCCCTGACGATGTTTATTATATTTGTGGTAGAAGGGCGTACAAATGGCTCTCCATGAACTACGTTGGAATTTGTTACCTAGGCAGAGTGTTACCTGAAGTGATGACCCTCACCCATGATGAGATGGTGAGCATACACAGAGGCATACCTCCTCCTTACACTCATACCCATTATGATCAAATCCATAAAAGGGATTTAACAATCAGGAAAGAACCCCTAGCTTCTGAAATGATACACGAGTCATTCGGTATCCAACTTCTCATTGCATTAGATATCACCCATACCGCCAGAGGAGTCATAAATTTTAAGTATATACAAGCATTAGCCAGCTTGGTAGATAACATCACTGAGATTTATGATGACACTTTTAGATACACTGGGAAGGAGTTACAAGCGTATAAAAGAGAGCTAGTCCAACATCGGATGGTGTTGAACTATCTGACAGCCATGACAGGAGGATATTGTGTCACCCTCTCTACGCAGTTTGGGCTGAAATGTTGTACATATATCACCAACAATACTGAAGACCCAGAAGAAATCATCGATCATCGGATGGATGAGATTCTTCAGCTTAAATGGGAATTTAGGAGGGAACACAATATCAGCCTGGCAGAGATAGGTAACAAAGTTAGCGAATGGACCTCTTGGTTGAATCCAATGCACTGGTTCTCTGGTTTAGGAGAATGGGCGCAAGGGATCATAGCCAGCATAGGAAAACTCCTTCTCTGTATCGGTGGTGCCATCATAGTCTTTGTGCTGCTGTTCAAATGTTTAAAGGTGATGACCCGGGGAAGGACAAAACGTACCGAAATCATGAGTGTAAGAACGAGAGATGCAGAGGAAGACCAGGGTTTGGTATATGACCCTAGAATCGAAACCACCTCCCTTTAAAGAAACCATATTTGTGAAAGTATATATGTTGTAACCACCCCTGTTTTTATTTTTATCCCAAAATTGTACATTATCCTTCGTGACCCTGAGTAGATTGTTCGATAAATGCGGCCCATCGTTTATCCATGATCCTGGATCGGCCGAGAGCAGATGGTTTACTCCCCTTATATGTTTAATTCATGTATCCCAAATTTCTCTGTTAGGATTATGAATTTCTGTACTGCTGTGTAAAATGTTTTGTATTGTAACAGTTTTATATTTACTGTTAAAGGGTGGACTGTGGAAGTCTAGTTGTACACACGCCATTTTAGGATAGTATGGCCGCCATTTTGGTTCGCAGAGTTGCGCAAATAAAGTTTCCATACCCGAGTATGTGTGACAAAGTGGACCAGAAGAGTAGCCATACTATCACACATAAATTCATAAATACATACTGATACTAAGTAAAATGTAGTTAAAGGTTTAGAACGCCACACATAGCTTAGTTAGCCCTGCATACATCTGTCTGTATCATGTTTAGTACCGTTCCGTTCCGTTCATTATGCGCAGTATTCCGGTCATTGCGAAGATTTCGCAATATACACGGCCCGATAGTTATGGACATAATCCATATTCCAGAGACAGTTTCTGTTGAAAGTATGTAACAAAGGAATCTGGATGAAACTGGTTCTTATCACTGCTGACGCCGAAACCATCAAACAAAGGACTCTTAAAGTTCACTCCCCTGCACCTAGTCAAACCAGTTGTATCATCTTACCCCCAATCACAGTGGACCTGACATACGATCTCTGACCAATGGAAATGGCCTTTGACCTCCCCCTTCTGACCCTATAAGATAGGCAACCCAGAGCAGTCACAGTCACTTCGGCACATCTACCTTTCCCTGACTTTCCACCGGGCTATAGATCATCCCTGAACGATAGCGAGCTCTGACCGGACTGCGCTTCGCATATTTGATGAGACGGTAACGGTTGCATTAACGGTATTTATCCTTATTGTATTGTTGGCTGATTGTATCCTGTATCTGTTTTTCTTCCCTTAGTAGAGCCTGTTTAGTATATCCATTGTTAGACTATTGTATAACTTGTTATACCTGTATTTAATATTTCTGTAACCCCCTTTTGTCCATTAGGGACTTAAATACATCTTTTTGTGGAGTTCCTAACTCCTTACTTCTATACCGTGGTTGTGTCTGTTATTCGCATTTAGCGATAAAGGTTTATTACGGACTCTGTCCTTAAAAGGTATATTCGCAGATTAGAGTCAAAGTACTGCGAAAGGATCTCTTATTAAGGTACTGGTTCTTTAGTGTATAATACACGATAAAGGTACGCTACGCTGCGCTACGTTTTGTTCGCACGTAGCTAGGCATAAAGGGTACGCTGGTTACGGACATAATACGTAACCTGCGCTTTTCACTTATTGTTTCTTTGGTCATAATTCATCGTCATTAACACTTTACATACAGTACAGGGTCTATACATACAGTACGGGGCCTATACATACAGTACAGTGTCTTTACATACAGTACAGGGTCTATACATACAGTACAGGGTTCTATACATACAGTACAGGGTCTATACATACAGTACAGGGTCTATACATACAGTACAGGGCCTATACATACAGTACGGGGTCTATGCATACAGTACAGGGTCTATACATACAGTACGGGGTCTTTACATACAGTACAGGGCCTATACATACAGTACAGGGCCTATACATACAGTACAGGGTCTATACATACAGTACAGGGTCTATGCATACAGTACGGGGTCTATACATACAGTACAGGGCCTATACATACAGTACAGGGTCTATACATACTTATTGGGGCCTATATATATATACAGTATATACAGTATGGGTTCTATACATACAGTACAGGGTCTATACATACAGTACGGGGTCTATACATACAGAACAGGGCCTATACATACAGTACAGGGCCTATTCATACAGTACGGGGCCTATACATACAGAACAGGGCCTATACATACAGTACAGGGCCTATACATACAGTACGGGGCCTATACATACAGTACAGGGCCTACACATACAGTACGGGGTCTATACATACAGTACGGGGTCTATACATACAGAACAGGGCCTCTACATACAGTACAGGGCTTATACATACAGTACAGGGCCTACACATACAGTACGGGGTCTATACATACAGTACAGGGCCTATACATACAGTACGGGGTCTATACATACAGTACGGGGTCTATACATACAGTACGGGGCCTATACATACAGTACGGGGCCTATACATACAGTACAGGGTCTATACATACAGTACATGGCCTATATATATATACAGTATGGGACATATATATACATATATATATATATATGTAAAAAAGATAGAGAGAAACGCACCAATGAGCCAAATATAAACAACACTTTTTACTTGTTTTTATGCTCACATACATAGGGGTTTAAAATCATATGCTTGCCAGCCAACGCGTTGGGTCCTGACGAAGTCCTTCCTGGTGACGAAACGCGTTGGGTGTGGCTTACTTGGTCCGACGTGGAGACGTCCTTCTGTCCACCGGTGTATCCTGCACTCGCGGTTGTGTCCAGTGAGCGGTGAGCGCTGAGTCCGTGGTCCTTGGTCGGCGGCTGAGCGGCTTCCTTTCCTGCATTACCGTATATCATCTTGTGCTGAGATCGGATGTTTCATGTGGCTGGCAAGCATATGATTTTAAACCCCTATGTATGTGAGCATAAAAACAAGTAAAAAGTGTTGTTTATATTTGGTTGGCTCATTGGTGCGTTTCTCTCTATCTTTTTTACAAGTATCTATCCCTGGATCTTTGGTAGGATCCGCGAAAGAAACTGCACACATGGTGGATATCATTGTGGACTACATTGTCTGATACTAAAAGACTTGTGCGCTGGGTATCTTTGTTTCTGAATATATATATATATATATATATATATATATATACACATATATACAGTATATATATATACTGTATATATATATATATATATACTGTATATATATATATATACAGTATATATATATATATATACACAGTATGGGGTTTACGCATACAGTACAGGACCTATACATACAGTACAGGGTCTAAACACACAGTATGGGTTCTATACATGCAGTACGGTAACGATGTACGGTATCCGGGGTGGGTTTGTTTACATCTGGAGCTCCGCCCCCAGACTGGGAGTTAGCTCCGCCCACCTGCCAATCATGGTCCAGGAAAATCCCAATGCCTGACCATGATTGGCTTGTGGGTCGGTCTGAGGGCGGAGCTCCAGATGTAAACAAAAACCCGCCTCCAGATACCGGACAGCGTTGCCGGGGTCCGGAGAAGTCCCGAAGATGAGCATGGTGAGTATAATTTACTTCCACAGGTACAGCCCCATGTATTGTGCTGGACAAGGGGACCGAGCTTCAATCAGGAAAGGTGAGTTGGAATGAATGAGCTCTGCATGTGTGTGTGTGTGTTTAACTATTTGTACTGCTGTGGGACTACTAGTCCCAGCGGGCCCTTTATTGCCCCGAATGCTGGGACTTGTGGTGCTCCAAGTCCCTGCATGTGGTGCTGGCTTGCTGAGATTTGTAGTGCCACAGCAATACACAACAGTTTTGCTTTTTTTTTTTACACTTTAATCAGCTCGATGCCCACCACCCAGGGGCATGGAGGACTGCCCGGGCTACAGCATGGGCAGGTAAGTTCTGGAGGGGGTGGGGGGGGGGGCTGCTTTGGAGGAGTCCCCATTTCCCCAGGACCCCTGCCCATGCTGACTGGTCAGGGGGAGAATGCTTTGGCAGGGGGACTTGTATAAAAAGTCTCCCCCCAGCTGTGGCATTACCCTGCTGGCTGGTTGGGCCCGGTGCTGGTTCTTGAACTATACGGGGGACCCCTACTCATTTTGTCCCCTGTATTTTTGGAACCAGGACCGGCCCTTGAGCCTGGTGCTGGTTTTGCTCAGGAGGGGGACCACATGTTTTTTTCCATTTTTTCCCCCAAAATTGCACATGACTAAAATCGCCCGATATCGCACTTTTTTGCTGCAAATTTGCATCTCATTAAATAATCGGGCCAATAATGCGATTTTAAAAAGTGCGTTTTCAGAATGTGCAATAAAATCGAACTTCATTAAATCTCTCCCCATGTCTCCTTACAGAGAGATTGCCCAGTTCAGGGTGGTGTACATTACAAGTAATATATCATATTTATCTACTAATGCCAGGTCTCCTTTCACTACATAACAGTTTTCCATATATACTGTATTTCTATAAACCCACAGTTGTATATAATACTGTACAGAGCATTGACTTGCACATCCGCCTGGCATTACCCAGGGCACGCTGAGCGATGAGCATGGTAAATATAGACAGTCAGAAAGATGAGCGCACCCCACATAGTATACATCCCCCTAGATGGAAATAGCTTCTCTTTGTCCTACAGATCCCAGGACAGATGGGACAGTCCACATTCCACAGCACCAGAACGTACGGGAGAACATCAGAGGAGGTGTCGGAGCGTTTATACGTACAAACACTCAGATGGGGGGAGAGATTTCATATCATATAGCGGAGTGAAACACAGAGGGGTAGATGTATGCAGCAGGGATAATGGAGGAGAAGTGATAACATGCCTGGTACTTTACCACCAGCCAATCAGCTCCTGACTGTCCCTTTTTAAACTCAGCCTGTAACTTAACAGTCAGGAGCTGATTGGCCGGTGGTAAAGTACCAGTCACTTTATCGCTTCTCCTCCCTTATCACTGCTTCATACATCTACCCCATAGGGGCAGAATTATTAAAGCCTATGAATTAATAAAGTGGAAGGAGAAAACACAGCAACCAATCAGCTCCTAACTGTCCAGTCAGAGGCTTGGTTTGGAAATGACATTTGGGAGCAGGGCGGCTGTTTCATAATCACTGGCCAGTTTATGACTTCCCCCGGCTTCATCTGCCCCAGAATTTGCTTAACAGCCCTTCTGGCCGTGCCATACCATAGCCAATATTGCACTATCCAGTTTTTATCAAGTCCCTGTAGGTTACTTTGGAATAACCCAGGAAGCAGAAATAAAGACCGGTTACATGCAGTCTGATCTCTTAGATGTGAATATTGTACTATGGTCATTTTTTTGTCTCTTTTGAGTTTTTCAGATTGATACTCTGATCCTCTGATCCTCATGTTACCAATTTGCTAATTGTGTAAGTTCAATTTGTTTCGCCAGTGGGTGCACTAACTTATATATGTTCTTCTGGTCTATGTTTAAGCTGTCTGTGGTGGATGCTTTTTGGTGTCACCCTGGGCAGAGGCAATTTTGCGCTGTGGATATCAAATTCCTATAAATTTCTACTATTAGAGTTTGGTGGACTCACAAGGCTGCGAACTCGCAGAATAACCCCCATACAGAGAAGAAGAGCTAAGGCAGGTGCACACACTAATTACTAATAATAATATAATCTGCAATAGAAAATATAACATTGGTCCAAATGTACGCTAAGCAGCGCAACTGTACTTATATGTTATATTGCAGACTTATACTTATTCTAAGAAGCAGCGTTTAGTATCTAGAGTGTGCGTCTGCATTTCTCTTTTTTTTTTTCTGTGTGGAACTACAAGTCTCAGCATGGTATCGCTTCTCATTGTGTTGAGAATTGGCGTGTGCGCAGTCCGAGCCCTCCTCCCCATCCACCACGTCAGGCTCACAGCGTGTAAATACCTCCAGTTGGAGCTCATCTCTCATTACTGCCCTATTAAGGAACTAGACAATGCAAGTAAAATTAAACGAGGACAATGACATATCCCGCTCAGTGTGCCAGGATGTCTGGTGCCACTACAGAGCGAGGATTAAAGTGGTGGAGCTGTTGCCGGGCCTCTGACAGCTTCGCAGTGTCAGATACCAGCAGGGTTAATAACTTTGCTAATAAGTGACCGTCTTGCCCTGTAACTGTCCGGGCCAGTGATCCGCCTGCTGAAGTCCAGTCAGTACCCAGCAGCTTGTCGTCTGTTTGTGTCTTTCTGCAGCTTCTACAAGATGTACCTGCAGCTGTGGATCATCGCTGTGCTGGGAATGCGGAGCCCGCAGGCGCGGGGCAGGAAGACAAACGGTGATGGGTATGGATTTATATTCTTCTTCTTTTACTGGCATTACTAGAGGGTATTCTATTATAAGTGTGACCTTGTACGTCGCTGTCACAGCAGGCAGCCGCATCCGGCGCCGTACAACTCCTGCACCTTACTTACACAACAAAACTACACTCCTGATTAGGCCAATGTGTGACATTAGTGCATCTGGGCGCGACTCAGTCTTGGGGCCCGATTCAGACCTGATAGCTGCTGTTCAAATTCAAACAGCGGCGATTATCGATGTACTGCGCGTGCATATGGGCCACAATGCGTGTGCGCAACACCTGCTAGCAAAGAGATCCGGCTGTATAGTGGGAGTGCTAAGAAAAATGTAGGCGTGTCCAAACGTTTCAGGGGAGGGTGTGTGACATCATCACCAAGCCGGATATACCTGTATTAGGGGAGGGTGTGTGACATCAGCACCAGGCCAGATATGCCTGTATTAGGGGAGGGTGTGTGATGTCAGCACCAGGCCAGATATGCCTGTATTAGGGGAAGGTGTGTGATGTCAGCACCAGGCCGAATATACCTGTATTAGGGGAGGGTGTGTGATGTCAGCACCAGGCCGGATATGCCTGTATTAGGGGAGGGTGTGTGACATCACCACCAAGCTGGATATTCCTGTATTAGGGGAGGGTGTGTGACGTCAGCACCAGGCAGGATATGCCTGTATTAGGGGAGGGTGTGTGATGTCAGCACCAGGCCGGATATGCCTGTATTAGGGGACGGTGTGTGACGTCAGCACCAGGCAGGATATGCCTGTATTAGGGGAGGGTGTGTGATGTCAGCACCAGGCCGGATATGTCTGTATTAGGGGAGGGTGTGTGACGCTAGCACCAGGCCGGATATACCTGTTATAGGGGAGGGTGTGTGATGTCAGCACCAGGCCGGATATGCCTGTATTAGGGGAGGGTGTGTGACGTCAGCACCAGGCCGGATATACCTGTATTAGGGGAGGAGCTGTGTGTTAGCTGAGCTCCTGACTTCCAGAGTAGGCCGAAAAGCCTGGGACTTGATTAGGGGATTTATCCCCAGTGCTATGGAGCCTCCTGGGGCTGCTGCCCAGGAGAGCCCCCCGGTCACCGGGCCTAGTCCGGGCCCAGCCCCAATGTCATCAGGGGCAGGTGGCCGGAAGGGGATTTTGAAGATGCCTAAGGGGGAGAGCTCGGGACGGGCCCCTCTGAATGATTCGACTAAAAGTTCCAGCTGCCCGGATGGACAAGGAACTATGAAGGTCTCCCAAGTCAGCCTAATCCTGCCTAGCGGAAGGCCGCTTATCCCCCCACCTAAGCTGCAGGCTACAGTTTGTTTTGCCCCAGTGCCAGGTGAGCCCAGAGCCCATGTTGCTGCAGGGCCCCCAGTGGCTGAAAGTGTTCCAGAGGTTCGGATACCTGTGCTGCTGAATATCCCTGATGCCGGGCCCAGGGTAGTTGCGGAGGTGCCTAGTGTGGACAATGACCCTAAAGGTATTTCTGCTATGAACATGTCTGTGCCAGTGGGGAAGGAGGAGGATGGTGTGCTGCCTGAGCCAAATGACTTTATTGTGCCTGTGAGAGGTGAAGAAAGTGGGGCTGCGGTGTTGGTGCCTGTTACAACGGTGCCTGCTGTCCGGGTACAGGCTGAGGAGTTGCCGGCTGCAAGGCGCAAAATAGTGACCAACCCGGCGCCTGTGGAAGAGGGAGAGCCGCGGGTTAATAAGGATGGTGCTCCGGAGCGGCGGCTGGTCAGCGGGGAGGTGCTGGCGTCCCCGTCCGTGGATGCGGACAGCTCGCGGGTCCCGGCGGGTGACGCCAGCACTGAAGAGCAGAAGAGTGGAGAGATGGCCGCGGCGCCCGGGGAGACGGCCGCGGCGCCCGGTGATGACGCGGCATCGGCGGCCGCGGATGACGCGGCCAGCGGCGTGGGACAGGAGGTGGCAGGGGGGAAGGAGGATGGCGGCAGCAGGAACGCGGCGGGCGACGGCGTGGTAGCGCCTGTCTGCCCGGCCAGCGAAAATGAAGATGGCGGCGGCTGCTGCAGTATGGCGGGTGACGTCAGCGCCCCTGAGCCGGCGCTATATATGGTATGTGGAGATGAGGTGGCCCTGGCGGAGGAGGTGGGTGGCCAGGGCACCTCCATTGCAAGTACTGTACCTGTTGATATAAAGCCTCCTGTGGTCACTATGCTGCAGGGTGATGTGTCTGCACTGGTTGCTGATGTGGTGCTCGCAGTAACAGACAATGGGGTGCTGCTGGACACTGTCACCAGTGCAGGGGGAGGGGGTGGTGTGGTTGAGTCCATAAAGGAATGTGTTGTACCCCCATTGGGAACTGTTGTGCAGGGTATAGTGGCTGATGGGGGGGAACTGATGGATGCAGCACATGCCAGCACAGGGGAGGGGGCTGATACTGTTGTTACTGTGGGTGTAAGCCAGCCAGTGGAAGAGACTGTTATGTGTGTGCAGGACTTGCAATCCAGAGTGCTGGCTCTGGAAACTAGGATTGTTAGGCTGCTGAACAAAATTACAATCAAAAAGAAGGAGAGGAACAATGCCTTCAGCACCAAAAGACCGATGCTCAATGCGTTGATCCAAGAATTGCAGGCAGAGCTAAAAATTAGAAATGAGGAGAAGGATGCGCTGAAATTAAAAATTGCTGAGCTGCAGGGGAAAGAGGTGACTGAGAGTGCAGAACTTCCCCCTAACAAGAGTTCGGATGAGGTGAAAGTGGGATCGGAAGGGGATAACCCTCTGTATGACCGCATTAGAATATTGGAGGAGGGGGGTGTGCCAGGTCCAATATTGCAGCCAGAGGAGATGGAGTGCCAGCCCTCGGTTAAAGGGGTAATGGTTGAGACTGTGTTTGGGGACAAAATTAGGGTGGTGGATGAGAGGAAGAGAGGGGAAGGTGAAAGGCGGAAGGCTGGGGGTGCAGGTGGGCCCAGTACGGCCGTTCGGGTGGCGTCTCCTGTGCGTGCTGCGCCCTCAGTGGCTCCTGTGACCCCTGCGGCATCGGTATCCTCCGCAGTGCCGGTGGTGGTGCCGCCTGTGGTCTCTTACGCTGGGATCCTGTCTGCAGGTCCGGTGCGAGTGGAGACAGCCAGGCCCAAGCCTACATGGGGACAGCCAGCAAAGAGGAGGAATGCTGTCCAGCTTAAATGGGTAACAGAAGGGTTAACTCCTACCTCCGCTGATGTTCTGGATAGGCTCTTTCTTCTGGGCTTTAAAAAAGAGGATTTCTTTGCATGTATACACCCGGTAGGCGCCCCTGAATTTGATATCAGTTTCATGACATACTATGGCTTACAGAAGTTTTGGTCCAAGTGGGGAGAGGTGAAGCATAACGACTGGTGGAATAAATTTAAGGCCTATGCCATAACCAGGCAAGAAAGAGTTAAAGTGAATGTACTGGTTCGGAATGAGTCTCTGAGCCCATTGGATATTTGTTTCTGGCTGCAGAGGCATGGGGCGAAGCTTTTGTCCCCTTTAGAGAAGGTCCCAGGGGCTAGGGATGTGTGGGGTGGGGCATGGGCGGTCTATGCAAATTTAAGGGAAGGTTGCCACATACCGTCAGCTGCATTCATAGGCAAGGATAGGGTGCAGTGCTTTTACCCCGGTCAGCCCAGGGAGTGTCACAGGTGTGGGGACTTTCGCCACTATAGTCGTGACTGTCCAAGCCAAAAGTGTTCAAGATGTAATAGTCTCGGGCATTTGGCCAAAGATTGCGACAAAATAGTTTGTAATTTGTGTGGGGATGATGGCCATGCCTTTTCTAGCTGCCCGATGGCTTTCCACAACACCTCTTTAGACAGGGAGATGGAGGGGGCGGCAGTGGAGGTGGAGGGTGGGCTGGTGGGGGCTCCATCGGTGGTGTCGGCTGGAGTCGTGATCCAGTCGGGCCTTTCCGGGGGGCCCCAGCAGCCCAATCCTGGCCCCCTGTCGGCTCTGACCTCCCAGTTGCAGAGGGTAGTGGAGGGACCCTCTGGTGTGTCTGATAAGGTGGTGGCTCGGAAGAGCGGAGTGGAAGATGCCCCTTTTCAGCTGGTGGGGAAAGGGAAGGGGAAGAAAAAGAAGGATAAGGCGGACAAGCAGATTAGCCTGTCAAACAGCTTTTTCTCCCTGGCAAGCGAAGAGGAGGCAGAGGAGGAAGGGGACGTGGTGAAGGAGGCGGACGGCAGTCTTGTGCTGAGGCCAAAGAGGCAGAGGTTGAGGAAGAAAAGAAAGGTGGATGAGCAGCCTAGCCTTGCCCAGGAGAAAGCAAACGAGGGGGTAGAGCCCTTTGTCCTGAAGTGTAGGTCCTTCCTGAAAAATACCGTTTCTGGGGTTCAGAAAAAAGTATGCACGGTGGAGGACTTGGCGCCTCAATTGAGGACGGATGGGGTGGAAGATGTGCTGGTGGAGCAGAAGGTAACGGGACCGGTGGTTCAGCTGGGACAGGGTGACGGCCAGGTAGGCGTCGCGGGGCCTCCCCTGTCTGGCGCTGTCCCTGATCCGGATCCCGGTGGCTCTAACCTCATCGGTCCTCATGTCGACCCAGGTCCTCCCGTGGTGGTCGACAACACTCCTCAGGGTATACCTCTGGGGGCATCGCTGGCTCAGGTGTCTGGGGGCGGTGTTCCTGACAAGGGGGTTCTTGAGGAAGTCAAGAAGGTTGTTGAGATAATAGAGGTGGTGGAAGATGATATCCTGCCGATTGTGGAGGAGGAGGATGTCGGCCCGGGGGTCAGTGTTAAGAGGTGGGGGTCGGATGACGACCTTCAGGATAAGCGTGTGAAGAGGAAGTGATCTGGTCCCTACGCTCGGTGACTCTGAAGGATGGCCCCCCAGCCCATAAGATTTGCCACACACAATGTGGCATCTATCTTGTCCGTGCGTGCTCGGCAGTTAGCTTATGATTTTTTCAATTCCTTAAATGTAGATTTTATTTTTTTGCAGGAGACCAGATTGAGGCGGCTCGCGGATATTCACAAGGCAAAAACCGAGTGGAGACGTGGGCCGTCCTTCTGGTCTCTGGCTGCCGAGCCGTACGGAGGGCTGGGGATTCTTTTTACCACCGAAGTTACCATCCAGCGAGTCATCGAGGTACAAGTAGGCAGGTGTATGGTTTTGGATGTCAATCTGAAGGGGCACGACCTGAGGCTTATTAATATCTATGGGCCCCAGACTAAGTGGGACAGGAAGTGTCTTTTCAGAGAGATAAAACCGTATCTCTTCGTAGCCCGGCAGATAGTCTTTGGCGGTGATTTTAACACCATAATTAGGCCCAAAGACAGGGGAGGGTCAGGGGCTACTCTGGGCTACGACTCCCTCTTTCTAGTGAGTATGATTAGACAGTCGGGTCTGGTGGATGTGCACGTTCGACACTCCCCAGACCTCACGGGGTTCACCTATCATAGAGGTAGTTGTAGGAGTAGAATAGATAGGGTTTTTGTTAAGGAGAGCTCGAAAACCTCGGTTCCCAAGCTGAGGCCGGTAGAGTTCTCCGATCACGTTTGTCTGTGTGTATCCTTGAACGCCTCAGAGTCCCCTCAGAAAGGCCGGGGCCTTTGGCGCTTGAACTCCAAACTCCTTGAGAGGGAAGAGGTTAGACAGTCCTTCAGGGACTTCTTTCAATCTCAGGAGTCACTTTTGGAGGCGGGTTGGAACAGGTCTGAGTGGTGGGAGGTATGTAAAAAAAGGACTCGCAGCTTTTTTCGCGACCTCGTAGCCAGAGAGAACTTGGTCAGGAACCGTGTCTACTGTGCCTTGAGAAAGAAATTAGATTTCCTGATCTCTGAGCAGGGTGATGGTGGGGAAATCTCCCGGGTGAAAGCTCAGATGAAGGAGTACCAGTACAACCGATATGCTTCTTTGATTTTGGAGAGGGATTATGGGAAATACCACTCGCCTGATCCCTACCAGAATTGCAGGAATTCGGTTGACTGTAAGGAGGTGAGAGGGTTGTATGATGGCCAGGGTGTCCTCCGCGAGGATCGGGAGGGCATCCTGGGAGTTGTGCAATCCTTCTACTCCGACCTTCTATCTGAGAAGCCGCCTATCAGAGAGAAGATGGAACGGTTTCTTTTGGAGACGCCAGGTCTCGAGAGTCATGGTAGTGCTCTCGATTCCCTTGGTGAGGAGATAACGGTGGACGAGGTCAAAAAGGCCATAGGCTCCTTGTCTATGAAAAAGGCCCCAGGTCCGGATGGGTTAACTTCCGAATTCTTTAAGTGTTTTTGTGACCTCTTGGCCCCTCGTCTCGTGGAAGTGTTTAATGAGTGCCTGGGTGAGGGCCTGCTCCCTCCTTCCATGAGATTGTCCGCCCTTATCTTGCTCTCCAAAGGGAGGGACCCGTCCCGTGTTGAGAACTGGCGCCCCATCGCCCTTCTCGATACGGATAGGAAGATTCTGGCAAAGGTGCTCTTTAACAGGCTGATGGAAGTTTCCGAGTCTTTGCTTTCGCCTTCTCAGCACTGCACTGTGAAAGGCAGGAGCACTTTTAGTGCTGTCCTTGGCATCCGGGAGGCCGTGGAGCGGTGCAGGGCTGAGAAGTGGGGAAAGTACCTGCTGGCGTTGGATCAGGCAAAGGCTTTTGACAGGGTAAACCACGAATACATGTGGGCTCTACTGGCTAGGTATGGCCTCCCAGTGAGGGTGGTAAATTGGCTGCGGGTAATCTACAGGCAAGCCGAGAGCTTCCCTCTTGTGAATGGTTGGGTAGGTCCGACCTTTTCAGTGAATTCGGGTGTTCGGCAGGGCTGCCCTCTAAGCCCCCTCCTGTATGTTTTTGCCATCGACCCCTTCATTAGAAGGCTGGAGGGTGGCATTGTGAGGGGAGTCCAGCTGAGCCCGGAGCATTCGCTGGAGGCAGTGGCCTACGCGGACGATGTCACCGTCATCCTGTCGGATCCGTCGGAGGCGGATGCGGTGGTATCGGCCATCCAGGAATACTCGTTGGCGTCGGGTTCCCTGGTCAATCAGGACAAGAGTGAGGTTTTCTGGATGGGGGAGGAGGGCCAGGAATTTGACCTTCCGGATGGTCTCCCCCGGGCGAGCCAGGTGATCAAAGTTTTAGGCATCGAATTTGGCCCGGGCGATTACGCCACGCGAAATTGGGATTCCAGACTGGTAGAGGCCGGCCAGAAGGTAGAGCGCTGGAAGAGGTGGAAGCTGTCTCTCAGGGAAAGGGTGGACCTGATCAAGACTTACCTGATCCCTGTGTTCTTGTACGTCAGCTATGTGTGCCTTTTGCCGGAGTCGAGATGGGCGAAGATTTATGCTTTGTTTTTCCAGATGCTCTGGGGAAACAAACTAAATCTGATCAAGAGGACTGTCACCTACAGGTCGAGGAGGGAAGGAGGCCTGGGTATGGTCAACCCGGTGCTATTCTTTTTGATGACCTTTATTAAATTACATCTGTCAAGCCTCCAATTAGAGGCTCCTCCTCGATGGGTAGAAGGTTTCAGAGTCTGGGTGTCTCCTTTCCTCAACGCATGGTTAGAGGGAGGGTGTGTTAAAAGCCTGCGAGTCCGCCGTGGATACCTCCCGGCCTACGTGGCTCCTGTCTTGAAAGTGACAAGGCGGTGGGGCCTGGAAGCGGGAACAGTCAAAGGTTCTTCTAGAAGGGAGCTGGAGAAGAGGGTTTTGCAGTTCCACTTCCGGGAACAGCTGTCACTGAGGGACTGCCCGGGTAATTTGTCATCAGAGGGGCTGGCCCTTGTTAATTCCGGGAGGATCCCTCTGAAATATCAAGACATTGCCTGGCTCTCCTTCCACGGGAGGCTTTACGTGAGGGGAAACCTGAAGCATAGAAATGCCGATGATCGTGGTTGTCCACGGGAGGAGTGTCTGGGGGAGGAGGAGACTATGGACCATTTCTTGCTCAGGTGTCCCTTCAATGTGGAGGTTTACAAGGGTGTTTCCAGGGCCTTGGGAATCCCGTGCCTTTCGGGGCTCAGTTACCCGGAGTGGGCCTATGGGGCGTTCAAGCGTCCGGGTCGGTTTGAGTTATCCACTTTGTTCTTAGTCAGCATAGTTGTTAGATATTTCACGTGGAATGCACGGTGTCAGGTATCCATTAGGCAGAAAGTCCTCCCCTGTGTGGTGGTGGTTACTGACATTTTGCACGAGGTGTGGAAATTGAGGGATCTGGAGAGACGCCGGATGGAGGCCGGGAGATGGGCCAGGCTGTGGCGCCATCTTCGGCCCCCTTGAGTGGGCGGCTGACTTACGGTAGTCTCTCTGGCTTGTGGCTTTGCTATGTGGCAGTCCACCCCAGAGGTGTCCCTGTGCCCTCAAAGAAGGTCAATTGCAGCTAATGCTGCTCAGAGAAAGAACTGCATTTTTATAGAAACAGCAGGGCTGTGAGGGGTTAACAGACAGCTAGTGTCCCAGCTCCCCTGCACTTGTGACAGGAAGCTGAGAGGTCAGAGGTGATCCCAGCAGCAAGGTGAGAGGGAGGAAGTGTGCAGAGAGTGAGAAGACGTGCTGGAAGCAGGGTGATACTCAGGCAGAGAGAGGAGAAAGCCCAGCAGCGTGTGTACAGTGAATGGAGAAGCTGTTCCCCTGTCCTGCACTGAAGAGGAGATCAGGTGCTGCTGATAGGTGCCAGGCAGAGTGAGACCCAGAGAGGAGTGAGAGACCCAGAGAGGAGTGAGAGACCCAGAGAGGAGTGAGACCCTGAAGAGTCATGACCAGCAGGAGCTGGCATCTGCAGCTGAGAGTTAAGGTACAGGAGCACCCCTACCCCCAGGCTGGCCTGCACCCCACATTGGCCCACTTTACCCAGCTATTGAAGTGGCTCTCCACTGCATAGGGGACAACTGTTATTGGGGTGCTGATCACCCTGTGACATTACCAGCCCAGAGACACCTGCAACACCCCTCTGGCTGCATGCCAGATTTGCCACCACTGCCAAGCCTATATCTACAGCCTTCGTTGTATGTCTAGCAGGGGGTTGCCCTAGGTAACGGGAACCCGCCTGTACCCTATTGGAGGGATTGTTAATTTGCTCTGCCATGCTCGTAGTCAGTGTGCACACTAAGTTAGGTCCTAATTCAAAGTGAGGATATATGTCGACGTGGGACCATTATGTTGACACGTGACTGTGTATGTTGATTCATTTGCCAATAGATTATATTAAGGTTTCTGAGCCATTTAAATTGATTGCTAGATAGAATGATTATTGTTTGATTGTATGCTTTACTGTAGGTGTTTGTTCATTGAGTATTTCTTCTTGTCATTTGTCATTGAGATATTGCAGCGGTCAATCCGTGTGTTAGTAAATAAATTACTGTCGCTGCTAATCGTGGTAGAGTTGTCTTTTGTGGGTCCCTTGGGTTGTGCCGTTCCCTGCCACAGGTTCCCCAGCAGAAGCCGCGAAGAATCCAGAAGCCGCCGCCGTCACCAGCTCCAGATTAAGGTACGCCATCTTGCACCACACCGTACAGGGGCACTGTCACACTTGGCGTCTACGAACAGGATTGCACAAGACCCCTGTGAACGGCAAGATGTGGCGATCGCAGTACATAGAACCGCTGGAGATGCGAAGAACCGCCACTCCACCAGCCCAAGCCAATCAGAACTCGATTGGGGCCATCATCGAAGCGATGACCGAAATGACCAGGATGATCCGTGAGATGCGTCAGGAATGGGCGGAGGATGAAAAGGAAAGACAGCAACGTGAAGGTGGCAGAAGGCATAGATGGCAACAGAATCGCCAATGGAGGTCGGAACGACTACACAGTGACCGAGCCGATGTATGCCCACAGACTGTGAGATGGCATGGGAGAAGAGGTCCACCGGCAGTGTTCCAGAACACGTCAAGAGCATCCGGTGTAACGCAGATGACTGATAGGCCGCGAACCGGCCCAAGAAGGATCACAGGTCGTGTCCTGTGGTTTGATGTGCCACGCGGATATGGATACATTAGACGTGCAGACAACGGGCGTAGCGTCTATGTCCATTACACCGCCATACAGAACGAAGACCCCCAGAATTGCTTTCGGAGCCTGAGCGATGGTGAAGCCGTCGAATTCGAATTAACAAGCGGGAAGAAAGGCACCAAGGCCGCAAAAGTGACGGGGCCGAATGGAACGCCGGTGCTACGCAACAGACATGCCCCAGAACAACAGTGGCACTACCCACACCAAAAAGAGCCTCTACCATACCACCAATACACCGGAAGTACAGCTGAACTGAGAGAGGTCAAGCTAGAAAAAGAAAGAGTGAACAGCAACCCTCCTCGACCAGGACAGATGCCCCGCCCACCAGAACCTGAGATCACGAGGGCAAGTGAGAAACCGGTCATGTGGAGTGAGGTAGTCCACCAGAAGCAGCAAGCAGCGACTAGGCCTCTTGCAGAGCCAACCAGAGAGTACGTGCCTAGAATGGATGATGCCGATTATCGGGTGGCGAACCTAGGGCCAAGAATGGTAGACCAGCAGAGAAGCCCCGAGACCGTGGTTCAGATGGCTGTGACGCAGACAGTAGAGCCACCAGAAGCAGAACCAGTGGTGCCACTGCATGAATCCAAGGCCAAAGTAGAAGCACCAGAGAGAGAAGACAAGGCCAAGATCTGTTTCATCGGTGGGAAGCCGGTAACAAGTGGTGAATATACGAACATCTCAGGAGAGGAATTCGCCCTCAGAATCCAGCAGGCGATACAGAGGTCGAAGAGGCAAGATCGAGAGGTGAGACATGCCTAAAGATGCGTACATCGTGAGAGTGGGCGCCATCCATTGACAGCCTTGGAGAAGCTGGACCGCAGAGGGATGGGGGTCCTGTGGCGGAGGGATGGTTGACCTGGGGAGCCCACATTAGATATCAGGTGGCAGGAAGGTAGTGATGCTTATAGTTGTTATTGAATGTATAATTGTTCGCACCTGTTTTCATTTAGCGTTTGAATGTTGTCATGGACATTGACAGGACTTTGTCAAGAACTTGTTGGTCCGGGTAAGTTGCCTGCGGACAGGCAAATTTCCAGCAGGGAGGTGTGTGGCAGTCCACCCCAGAGGTGTCCCTGTGCCCTCAAAGAAGGTCAATTGCAGCTAATGCTGCTCAGAGAAAGAACTGCATTTTTATAGAAACAGCAGGGCTGTGAGGGGTTAACAGACAGCTAGTGTCCCAGCTCCCCTGCACTTGTGACAGGAAGCTGAGAGGTCAGAGGTGATCCCAGCAGCAAGGTGAGAGGGAGGAAGTGTGCAGAGAGTGAGAAGACGTGCTGGAAGCAGGGTGATACTCAGGCAGAGAGAGGAGAAAGCCCAGCAGCGTGTGTACAGTGAATGGAGAAGCTGTTCCCCTGTCCTGCACTGAAGAGGAGATCAGGTGCTGCTGATAGGTGCCAGGCAGAGTGAGACCCAGAGAGGAGTGAGAGACCCAGAGAGGAGTGAGAGACCCAGAGAGGAGTGAGACCCTGAAGAGTCATGACCAGCAGGAGCTGGCATCTGCAGCTGAGAGTTAAGGTACAGGAGCACCCCTACCCCCAGGCTGGCCTGCACCCCACATTGGCCCACTTTACCCAGCTATTGAAGTGGCTCTCCACTGCATAGGGGACAACTGTTATTGGGGTGCTGATCACCCTGTGACATTACCAGCCCAGAGACACCTGCAACACCCCTCTGGCTGCATGCCAGATTTGCCACCACTGCCAAGCCTATATCTACAGCCTTCGTTGTATGTCTAGCAGGGGGTTGCCCTAGGTAACGGGAACCCGCCTGTACCCTATTGGAGGGATTGTTAATTTGCTCTGCCATGCTCGTAGTCAGTGTGCACACTAAGTTAGGTCCTAATTCAAAGTGAGGATATATGTCGACGTGGGACCATTATGTTGACACGTGACTGTGTATGTTGATTCATTTGCCAATAGATTATATTAAGGTTTCTGAGCCATTTAAATTGATTGCTAGATAGAATGATTATTGTTTGATTGTATGCTTTACTGTAGGTGTTTGTTCATTGAGTATTTCTTCTTGTCATTTGTCATTGAGATATTGCAGCGGTCAATCCGTGTGTTAGTAAATAAATTACTGTCGCTGCTAATCGTGGTAGAGTTGTCTTTTGTGGGTCCCTTGGGTTGTGCCGTTCCCTGCCACAGGTTCCCCAGCAGAAGCCGCGAAGAATCCAGAAGCCGCCGCCGTCACCAGCTCCAGATTAAGGTACGCCATCTTGCACCACACCGTACAGGGGCACTGTCACAGCTATCCTTTCACTCCCTTAGATGTGCATTACACAAAATATGCGGTTTTACATATGCCTGTAGCACCAGATCATTTCCTCTTGCATGCAGTTGTAAATACCGCATGTAAATAAGTTTGTTGTGTTATGTGATATTGTATGATGCATTATGTTTCCAGCTGATGTATTGTGTATTATTCATGTGAAAAGCCCGCTTTTCTTTTCTTTTAAATTCTAAGACCGTTGTAAGTGGACTTTATACGGTCTTTTCATGGACAATGTTTTTACTCAAGAAAGGGGGCTCATGTATAATCGCATGTACTTGTTTTTCTGTATGAAATGTTTATGCCTTTCTGTTGCAAGTTCTAAATAAAGAAATATGACCTGTATTCCCTGGTAATGTATGATTGCCAGCACCTGTGGTGTCACCTTTATTATCAGTTACCTAGCTCCCCACAGGTGCTGGCAATCCTACATTACCAGGGAAGTCCAGTAAGAGAGCATTTTCTCCCTCATGGAGAGGGCCAGGTAGGCAGCCCTGATGTATATACATACTGTATAATACACCATTGGACCATAGCCAGAATAAGGGGGGCACACCTTACCTGGGGGGAGCACACTGGCATCACTAGCTGCCCCTACTGGGATGGGTCATGGGATGTACGTGAAATTGAATATACAAACCCCCTTCCCCAGAACTCCCTGCACTGTCATTGTCAGTGAACACTTTCACCAGCACTGTCCTTGGCATAAGAGATTCATCTGACCATGGACCCCTGAGTATGACTCTGAAGTTCCCTCACACGCATGTGTCTGGCTATAGAGAATACATTGGGCGGTATTCAATGAGCCAGAATCGCCAAGTTTTATGGCGATTCTGTGTTTTTTTCATGTGTGCCGGCGATTTTATGAGCTGTATAAGCGAATCACCCTATTCAATGACCTATAATCGCCGTTGAGGACCGGTGAATGAAGCACCAATCGCCAAATGTAATTCTCTAAAAATCGCCGTTTTTAGTCTATAGGATTTTGCATGGGGAATCGACGGTAGTCGAGGGGAATCGCCAAAAGTGTATTCAATGTGAAGTTGGCGATTCCTTTTTCTTGTTACATATCGCCGTTCCTCACCGAGTGTCCCTCGTCATTTTTTTCTGGTGAACTTTGATAGGAACATGTCAAATAATTGGTTTTAAGTGTTCTATTTAACTGTGCAAGTGTAATGTATTATTATTTGCTGCCCTTGTGTGATGTGATGGTCGTAGAAGTGCTATACAAATATATATTTAATTTTTTGAGGTATTTTTTTTTTCTCCCACAAAGCACTGTTCTTACCCATGGTGCACCTCACTTACCCATGATTCTCCTCCCCACCTCACTCCTTCGTTTGCCCTTTGTGCAGATTACCCCGATTTTGGCGTCTGCAGTATTGGAAGCGTTTATTCAGGGTAATTTGCATTTCTCTTGCATTTCACTGCATTTTTTTAAACACTGACAACATTACTGACGCTGTTTTGGGAAACGCAGGGTTGGCTGAGAATCGCCGTTAGGGCCGGCGATTCTCAGCCACGTTGAATAGGGTGACTCGGCGACTCCACACGAATCCCCATGCATGGCGATTGGCAGCAAAAAACCGGCGATTGGCTGGCGAATGAAAAAACTGAATCGCTGTGACAAACGATTCAGCTCATTGAATACCGCCCATTGTGTCTGGGAGAAGGAGGACAGAAGGCATTATATAAGCCTGCCAGAATATACTACTTGGCAGTGACAGAATACATTTCAAAGCAATGGTTCAACAAACTTCGGGGTGTCCCTGAGTTGCTGGTTTATAATAGAGAATTCCTGGTTGCAAGGTCTCTTTTCTTACATATCCCCAAACTCTGGGGTAGCCAACCCTAGTCCTCGAGAGCTACCAACAGTGCATGTTTTGCAGGTCTCCTCACAGAATCACAAGTGAGCTAATTAGCTCCATCTGTGTATCTTTTAAAATGTGTCAGTGATTAATGAGTGCAGCTGTGCAGCAGCTAGGTTGTCTGGAAAATGTGAACTGTTGGTAGCTCTCGAGGGCTAGGGTTGGCTACCACTGACTTCTACAAAAGTAGTAGAAATTAAATATCTGGACTATTCAATAAAAAGCTTATACAGATGTAGATGTTGCTGTGCCAATTGCCACATGCAGTTCCCGTGGTGATTCGCGGGACCCTGTCGCCACATGCGTGCCTCAAACTTGCTCCCGTGGCTCATAGAAACGTATAGAGCAGAAACATATCAGTGTGGCGATCCGGCACCGAGGGTGCGAATTTGGCTCGACTATCAAGCGTGAGTGGCCGGATCACTGCACCGATGAGCTTGGCTACATCTGTACAGGAGATATCATGGATAACTCCTCCGAATGTGGCCTGAGATCCCCATACAATGGTACAGGGACAATTTATTAAGCTATGAAAATCCAAGGTTTCCTGCGCTTGGGAGAGGGAACCTTCTGTATTCCATCTTCAGATGGCAATTGTTACCAGTACTGACTTGTTGGTCATGGGCTTGCAGGCGATTCCCATCTAGGTATTGAGGTGTGGATCATGGGCTGCAGTTGATATTATGAGTTGATATTAACAGGCTTGCATTTGGCCTCCATCTAGGCATTAACATATTGGTCATGGGCTAGCAGTTAGCTCCCATCTAGGCATTGACATGTTGGTCATGGGCTGGAAGTTGATCTCCATCTAGGCATTGAGCTGTAGGTCATAGACTTGCAGTTGGCTCCGATCTAGGCATTGACATGTTTGCCATGGGCTGCAGTTGGCTTCCATCTAGGCATTGAGGTGTTGGTCATGGGCTTGCAGTTGGCCTCCATCTAGGCATTGACGTGTTGGTCATGGGCTTGCCGTGGGCAACCATCTAGGCATTGACGTGTTGGTCATGGGATTGCAGTGGGCACCCATCTAAGCATTGAGGTGTTGGTCATGGGCTTGCAGTTGGCCTCCATCTAGGCATTGATGTGTTGGTCATGAGCTGCAGTTGGCTCCCATCTAGGCATTGAGCTGTTGGTCATGGGCTGGCAGTTGGGGTCCATCTAGGCATAGGCATGTTGGTCATGGGCTGCAGTTGATATTATTTGGTAAAGATGCCGATACTGTCTGTACTGTCATCTTCTTTCATCACAATACGTTTTGTCACCAATACGTCTCCATGTCTATAATGTAGACAAGTGTTTTCCTGTATTCACCTATTGTGGAAATGTAGGCTTGCATCAGCCAATAGGAAGCTTGTGTAAAGTGGAGAACATGAGCCTAGGCTTGGTGTATTTCTAATAACGTAAGATTAGTTCAATCTTTTCTATAACTGCTTCCAGCTGTTGTTAGAGCCGCGCGGTGCGAAGACGCGGTCTCATTGATGCGGCAGGCAGTCATTATGAATACAGGGCACCCATAACTTACAGAACCTGTCTACAGATCGTATAAAAGTTTTAATTTGCAGACACCACTTAAACCGTATTCTCGCCGGCATTCGCCTCTGAATTCTCACTAAACTCTAGTGCCGTATTAAGCACTTTAATTGTTCCCTTAGAGGGTTAAGGACTCTTCTCTTTTTGAAACTGAAAATCAATTCCAGCAGAGATTACGGGGCCTGAGAATCTAAGATGTGAGGGGAGATGAAAAGGAACAGAGTGGAAATTCTCAAGGTCGTTAGAATTATTAAATAAGCAGGTCATTATCATATAGGGCTCATCCATCACTAGCTGGGGCTGGGGACGTGCCCCTATATACTGTATGCTGTGTGTGTGTGTGTGTGTGTGTGTGTGTATATATATATATATATATATATATATATATATATATATATATGTATATATATATATATATATATATATATATATATAATCCAATATGAAAGATGGCACTCGGAGGCTTGTAATATGGTGAACAGAAAAAAGTGCTTTTAATCCAGCGTTAGCGACGTTTGGGGACTATGTCCCCTTCATCAGGATACATAGTCCCCGAAACGTCGCTAACGCTGGATTAAAAGCACTTTTTTCTGTTCACCATATTACAAGCCTCCGAGTGCCATCTTTCATATTGGATTGTCTATTGGCTACAGCATTGTGCCTTAAGAGGGGCACCGGAGCAAGTGAGCCCCACGGGGGAGCAGGAGTGCCGGGAGATCACGAAATATATATATATATATATATATATATACTTATTTATACTATGGCACTAAATGATTCTCATTAAGTGGCAAATGTACTTAGTCTTGCAGAGATAAATCAGAAAGAGATAAAGTACCAGCCAACCAGCTCCTGTTATTTTTTTTTTAAACACAGCCTGTAACTTGACAGCTCGGAGCTGATTGGCTGATTTTTTATCTCCACTTTGGACCTTATTCAGGCCTGTTTGCATGGCCGCGTGCGCATGTGCACAGATATATTAATAAGTACTGTATATGTTTCATATGTTCACTAATGACTTACCTTTTTAGGGACCAGGTTTTGCAAATCATCCCACAGAACAAGGAAGAAGCTGATTGCTTACAGCAGATGTGTCAGTCATCGCAGGTCAGTACTAATGAAAACAGACGGAGGTTCTTCCGTACCCTAATACCCACATTTCAGCACTGTTTTTATGAAACAAAAATAATGACTCTTGTCTGGCTGACTGACAAGGCTTCGGTCCAGATGTGCTGATGTCTGATGTAGAGCATGATGCAGATTCCGCTACTGATGGGGGGATATCAGATATGACAATAAAGCATCAAAAATACTGGTTCCAGATGGTGGGTGCAGGGGCGGGTGGCGCCAGGATCCATGTGTACTGTTTGTATGTGTTACCCATATTCCCGTAATGTGGGCTCCGATTATCCCTTAAAATCCAAATGCTGATAAGTTTTTGTCAGAATCCAGTCCACCTATCCCCAGTGTATAGGCGTGACCGCCTGTATATATAGAACAGCGATTGGGGGCTCAACTTACCCAAATTTAAAGAATTCAATCTGCGACTGAGACAGTCTGGAAGAGGTCAGCGCTGACACCCACCCCAAAAGCATCAGGGCGTGTCTGTGTTCCAACACACCCAGAAAAAACATCAGGGCGTGTCTGTGTTCCAACACACCCAGAAAAAAAATTAGGGCGTGTCTGTGTTCCAACACACCCAGAAAGAACATCAGGGCGTGTCTGTGTTCCAACACACCCAGAAAGAACATCAGGGCGTGTCTGTGTTCCAACACACCCAAAAAGAACATCAGGGCGTGTCTGTGTTCCAACACACCCAGAAAGAACATCAGGGCGTGTCTGTGTTCCAACACACCCAGAAAGAACATCAGGGCGTGTCTGTGTTCCAACACACCCAGAAAATTGCAGGTTTCCGCCACCAAGTGGCAGCTACAATATGACTGTCATCCGTTTGCGTTTTCAGTTGGAAATTTACCTCATGCATGTGCGATGCGTACGCTTGCACAGTCATATAATAATCACTCTGCCGAATTAGGCCCATAATCCGCCAGCGCCACTTACTGTGCACTGCGCTCATTTCCCACACTGTATTCTGTGTGATTTATTAATATTATGCCTTTTACAGCTGGACCTTTGGAAGCCGCTGCAGCCAGAGGACATCACGGCGGGGGGTGTGGTGCACGTCAGGATCCCCCACATCGCTCTTCAGTCTGTGAGAGATGATCTGCGTCACTGCTCTGTATCGTATCAGTAAGTGCGTTTACACCTCTCAATGCGCATTCAGTTCGCCACACAAAAAGTATACCAGATGTGGCCGCATTGCGCTCGGCCTGGCGCAAAGATCCATATCTGTCAAATTCAGCGCACTCCGTTAGCACAGGGAGAAGTGCTGTAACCCCTCATACGTGTCTAATAAAAGGCCCTGATATGCAGATCGAGCGATGGAAGGAAGTCGGCATTTGTGGGTTGTAATAACCGGAGTGTGCAAAAAACTCATGCGTGTCAAGGGAGGTCTGTGATGTCAGTGCCGGCCTCAGTCAGCGTGCCCAGGGAGGGTCTGTGATGTCAGCATGGCCTCAGTCAGCGTGCCCAGGGAGGGTCTGTGATGTCAGAGCCGGCCTCAGTCAGTGTGTCCAGGGAGGGTCTGTGATATCAGTGCCGGCCTCAGGCAGCGTGCCCAGGGAGGGTCTGTGATGTCAGCCGGCCTCAGTCAGCGTGCCCAGGGAGGGTCTGTGATGTCAGTGCAGGCCTCGGTCAGCGTGCCCAGGGAGGGTCTGTGATGTCAGTGCCGGCCTCAGTCAGCGTGCCCAGGGAGGGTCTGTGATGTCAGAGCCGGCCTCAGTCAGCGTGCCCAGGGAGGGTCTGTGATGTCAGTGCCGGACTCGGTCAGCGTGCCCAGGGAGGGTCTGTGATGTCAGTGCAGGCCTCGGTCAGCGTGCCCAGGGAGGGTCTGTGATGTCAGTGCTGGCCTCAGTCAGCGTGCCCAGCGATGGTTTGGAAGTTGCCTATGGATTTGCGGGTGTACAGCGATCTGCAATTATTCCTGTAATTCTCTCAGAGATTCGCACGGGACAGGTTGTCTTTTATCTGGGCAGCGGCTATCTACTCACAGATGAAGAATTAGGTCTGAATCAGGCACTTACTAAGCGGATGGGAGGAGAGTTGTTTGGGATGAGGGATATGTAATAAATGAGATGTATTTGATATATCTGATTGATATCTCGCCCTATAACTGGAGAGACACGAGGCAGGCGGGATCCCCCAGGCAGAATATTTGCCGTGCCCATTACACGGGGTATCAGGGGACAGCTTATGTTACAGGGAGCATTTTCCATTTAACAAGCGCCACTCATTATAATAATAACACGTTTCTGCGCCTCAGTTCTGGGTGGCGTTTATGAGCTGAATTATTACATAAATTAAAAAAAAATAAGAAATGAACGGCATTCGCCCTGGAGTATAGACATTCCTGGTATACAGCGATATATCAGCGGCTCCAGCGATGATGAAGATGATGACGAGGAAAGTGTTAATAGCGAGCTACGGAAATCTTTCTCTTTGAAGAAGATTCTACATAAATAAACATTTATTCCGTTGGTTTCAATTTGCTCGTCAGCTCTTTAACTGCAATATAATAGCTGATGCGGAAACGCCACCGCCTCCCGTATTAGGAAGGGGTGATAAAGCAATTCAGAAGTAAAGAGCACTGAGGGAATTTCTCTGTATATAAACCCAGGCACTAGATACTTATGTATGTATAACGGGAGTGTACAGGACGGCTGGTATAGTCGGCGGAGGAGTCATTACAGGTATATGAAATATCCTCCCTAAATCCTTTATCTCTTTTTATGAACTGAGCTTAGGGAAGAGGCCGAGAATCCCAGAACCACGAGCGACACGTTTCTCTCCTTAACCCTTTCAGTGCCAACTAGGGATGCCAATCCCGGGGCATTTTTTCAATCCCGGGAATCGGGATTGAAAAATGCTCAATCCCGGGATTCCCGGGATCCCGGGATTGGCATCTCTAATTCAGTTCAGGCAAAACAAATGCTCCAAATAAGCCCAGTCCCCCCCGCTACAGCCGCCGCGCACATTCATTTACTCACAACGGAGCAGGGCAGACAGGGCAGGAGGCGTCAGCGGCGGTAGGCGGCCGGGAGCAGGGCAGACCGGGCAGGAGGCGTCAGCGGCGGTAGGCGGCCGGGAGCAGGGCAGACAGGGCAGGAGGCGTCAGCGGCGGCCGGGAGCAGGAGGCATCAGCGGCGGTAGCAGCAGCAGCAGAGCCGCCGGAGGGCAGGCGGCCGACGCTGCCAGGTCCGGTCCAGGTCAGAGATGATTCTGGAGCGGGTATGGGCAGTCCGGCCTGCGCAGCGTGATGGTCAGAGGTCACGCTGCGCAGGTCGGACTGCCCATACCAGCTCCAGACTGCAGTCTGGGGATCAGGACCTCCTGGGTAGCGTCTGAGCACTCGCTCAGACGCTGCCCGGCATTAGATATGCGCATGCGCATATAATCCCGAAATCCCGGGATTGGAAGATCCAATCCCGGGATTCAAATCCCGGCGTTTTTTAGGCCAAATCCCGGGATCCCGCCGATCCCGATCCCGGGATTGGCCACCCTAGTGCCAACATCTCTCTGAGCGATGTGTAAAATATTACTTAAAAATGCCAGTGTTGCTCACGTTTGTTATATAAATTCAAATAAAGAGGTGCTGCATCCGATGGGCCGCACGAGCGTCTCACACGCACGCACGTCCCCTACACTCAACAGCGGGTGGCAGAATCCCTGCCCGTTTCCACTTCAGGGAGATGGCCAGGGTTAGGGGGGTGTGCGTTGTTTTGAGGGAGCAGTGGGGAGGCGACGAAGGGCGGCTGCGGGTACCGTCAGAATGGGGTGCGTGAGTGTCTCATGCGCATGTGCCTCCTTCTGGCGGATGGCGAGTGGCGGCGGATGGTAATAGCATCGCCAGGAGCAGCTGTAATAAGACCTGCTCCATCTGTAAGGATACAGGTGATTAAGTTACAGTATTAGATGATTTGTCTGATGATACCTTACTTGGACGTGTCTTCATGGTATACTATTATTCCACGCCACCTGGTCATATTAGCGGACAAATCTCTTATGAAGTTGAGTGAGGTTGTTGGTAGTTCTACCCTTCTTGTGTTATAACTACTTGAGAATGTGCTCATGCATAACCACATAATGTATGATAGGCCATACTCTATTCAAGGAGCGGGTACTGCCATGGGCTCCAATATGGTCTCTATTTATGCAAGCCTTTGTATGCATGAGGAAACGACCATTGGAGCTGGGGCCAAATATGGATCGCTACGAGTGATCCTGAATTGGCCCCTATGTTAGGTTGATGACTTTCCTTAACCATTGCATTGAGGAAGTATTTCTTGTTTGTTAATGATATTGTGAATAGATGATTGTTATACTATGGTGTCCCTGACCTCACTATACGTCCGATACAATAGTCCCACTGGGAACAGAAAAGCTACGTCACAAATAACATGTAACAAGTGTAATATTATTAATATAATGTGTTCTCTGTCATCTTGTTTGCAGGATTTTGTTGGAGAACATAACCCAGTTTATGGGCAATGTGGGGAGAAGAAGAAGAAGGAGATCGATAACCAGTTATGAGTACAACAAATACCATCCGATGGAAGATGTAAGACTGGGTTATACTAAATACATGAGCTACCTATCTAATCTATCTATCCCAGGGACACAAACAGCAGCAAGACTACAGGGTTTACATATTAATATACTTCTACTTTAATATAAGTATATCAAAAATCTACCCTAGCATAGATCTCTTCATTTATCACAGAATATCTCCTAACTCACCACCTCCGCTCTGCGCAAGAACTGTGTCTCACCACCGCACACTCACAATTACAGGGCTGTATTCAGGCTCCGCCCACTCTCTGGAAGGCCCTCCCTTGCAGAACAAGATGTTCTTCTAGCCTCCAAACCTTCCAACGTTCCCTCATCAGGCAGCTTATCATACTCATGAGACCCCACATAAACTCCCAACTACTTGTTCTCTACACAGCTCTCACAATACTTACATGTGTTCTCTAAACTCTCACAGTCCACTGACCCCAGCAGAGCTTGATTAATAATGGGGCAGGCAGTCCTGGCATTGCGGGGAGCAGGGAGGCCACAAGTTAGGACAACACTGCTGTGTGAATTAACCATATAATCCACCAAGAACATTTTAGCTTTCCAAACTGTCTGGACTAATCTGCAATAAGCAGCATTTACCACCATGTACTAAAGTCTTTTGTTCCCTCAGATTGTAATCATGTGAGCAGGTCCCTCCTACCTCTCTATCTGTTATTACCCAGTCTCATTGTTCCCGATCGTAAAGTGCAACATAAAATATTATAGTAATAGGTAATGAAATAATATAAGTTATCCCCTTTCCATCATAAGCCTATTTATCCCTGACTTATCCTATTACCCAATTCCTTGCTTACACCTTATCATACACCATCTGCTGGTATCACCCCCTAATTACGTATACCAGTAATCTCATAGCTGTAAGCCCCCCACCCAAAAATATAATAGAAACTCAAAGATGACATCTGCCCAGTTACAAGGGAATTGGGTGCATCACCAGGCACTGACTACAAGAACTCTCCCCACACATTATACAAACTAATTAAATGCCCGTCCAAATGAGGGCTTCTGCAGTGTAATTTCACTTTGCACTGTGACGGTTTTTACTTTTACTTTCCACCCCAAGTCCCTATCTGCTCCTACCTCCAATCTCTGTCTTCACAGCTCCCTCTCTCCATATACAACATGTTTGAGACAAATCAGTTTCCCCGCAAAAATTGCTTTCACTTTCTATTATGACATTATTATTTTTTGCACACATGAGTAATTTAGTCCATCGAGTGGCCTCTAGTAGTCACCTCATAGAGGTGAGGAATAGTTTGCCTTTTGTATATATATATTTTGCATGCTTGTGTATATGAGTGAGCTAGTAATAGACAATTAATTAGTAATTTGCTTAAAGAAACTAGTAAATAAATAGTGTCTCCTTTGCAGATTTACAGTTGGATGAACCTGGTGTCAGACAGCCACAGTGACCTGGTGACGCAGCACTATCTGGGCTACACCTATGAGCGCAGACCAATGCACTACCTGAAGGTGGGTCAGCGTATATAAATACTGATGTCAGCACCGGTACAAGGGGATCGGCCCCCTAGGAAAAATGTCAGCTTACTGCCCCTACTACCTCCCACACACCAATACCCACTTTCCATAACCTCAAGTGAACGTGTGGAGGTGGCGTCTTAGAGGTCCAAGACCTGCCGCTTGTATTAATGTCAGCAAGGACGTCCTCCATTTTGTGATAGACTCAGAGAAAACTCTATGTCACATTTATTACTGCTACACAAATAATATATATATATATCCACTTTCAAAACCATGGATTACAATAATGATAAAATCAGAGATGCATCTCGTCTCAAGTGATGGTCAGCAGCTGATGGTGCCCCGTTCCTATTACGACCGCTAATTTGACGACACGCGTTTCGCTGGGTGGATCTTGGCTTTGAAAAAGCTAGGACCTACCCAGTGAAACACCTCAGTGTACCCCATTCTTCCTCTTATTTGGATAACAAGAACAGCAGTAACAGTGAACACCGAGACCAGACCTATGGACCTTCATGGCAAACTCAAGGAGATGAACAGTCCTGTCCCACAGACCTAATCACTGACCAAGCTTCAATATCACCACTCCATGAACCTTCCATCTGAAGCCTGAGCAATCTCTGCATCAACGGAACCCCGCACCAGCGAGCGGGAAAGCCATTGGGACTAATCTTCTGCCGATGTCAGAGTCCTCAAATAAGCTCGTAAGCGGAAGAGGTCTCCATCAGCTGCTGACTAACCCTTGAGAGGTATACGTTTATGATTCTATCATTATTGTACTTCATGGTTATATAATACATAATATATATCTATATTTTACTTGTGTATTAGTAATGAATGTGACCAGAACTAATTCTTCCCTTGAACACATTTAATTACTCCTCATCAAAGTAATGTGGGCAGGAACTCCTATAGGTCATGACATTCGGGGGGTGGGCCTCACCCCACCAATGGTTATACCTGCCCTATTATTATACATGATCTGGAAATGGGCTTTTCTGGGTGGTTCCAGATGATAGTGTTTAGATAGATAGTCCATAGGTTTACCCCCGAAAGGTCGGCTTGCAATAGGTTGGCAGGGTCAAATGTCATCAGGGTCAAAAGGAAGACACATGTTAAGGTCAACCTGGGTTTTTCATGAAGTTTTTTTTTTTTTTTAATGGGCTTGTTCTTACGTCACATCCATGTTGGCATAGAGGGAGAATATCATAGTGTGCCGTCCCCTTCGCTCACCATGTGGGGGTACGACTTACACTAAATGGGGGTCCATGTCGACAGTTGTCTACGTTTTTCATGTGGCTACCTTTTTCATGTCCTCATTTTGAACCCTGTCAACTTTTTGACTTTCCCATGTTGTCCATCTGACCCTGTTGACCTTTCTTGTGTTGTCCGTCTGACCCTGTTGACCTTTGACCCTGCTGGGTTATTATTTAATGTGTCCCTGTTTGACCTCTCTGACAGATCAGCAAACCTTCCAATGGTCCTAAGAAAATGATCTGGATGGATTGTGGGATCCACGCCCGGGAGTGGATCGCTCCGACTTTCTGCCAGTGGTTTGTGAAAGAGGTGAACGCTATATTCTGTAATAACCGCCACAGAGACCTCTGTACTAAGCCCTGGAGAGTGATAAAGTAGCAGGCAATCAGCTCCTCGCTGCCATGTGACAGGCTGTGAAGGTCTGATACTTTATCTCTTTCCACTTTATCTCCCTCCAAGGCTTAGCGACTGGGGGCCCTCTGGCAGCTCCCTGCCCCATACACCCTCTATAATCCCATATGGGGGCCCCCTGGCAACTCCGCACCCCATACACCCTCTATACTCCCATATGGGGGCCCCCTGGTAACTCCACCTTCATAGGGGATGCGGTCAATTTACCTACAATCAAAATCCCGATGGTCAAAATACCGACAAGGTCAAAATAGGACTTGTTCATACTTTACCATCCCAGTGGACATAGAGGGGGAATATAATAGTGTGCCGAGCGCACTGAAGCACCGTGCCCGAAGCATGGGGTTCATGTAGACCTATGTCAACATACAGACCCAAAACAATATGAAAAACATGTGTCTACTTTTTGACCTGTCGGTATTTTGACCATGTCGGTATTTTGACCATGTCGGTATTTTCACAGTCAGTCAATTGCTGTCAGTATTTTGACCGTCTGGATTTTTATTGTAGGTAAATCATTCCGAAGCCCCTCATACACCCTCTATACTCCCATATGGGGGCCCCCTGGCAACTCCACGTCCCATAGACCCTCTATACTCCCATGTGGGATCCCTCCAGCAACTCTGCGCCCCATATACCCTCTATACTCCCATATGGGGCTCCCTAGCAACTCTGCGCCCCATTAAACCCTCTATACTTCCATGTGGGGCCCCCTGGTAGCTCCGTGCCCCATACACCCTCTATACTCCCATATGGGATCCCTCCGGCAACTCCGTGCCCCATACACCCTCTATACTTCCATGTGGTGCCCCCCTGGTAGCTCCGTGCCCCATACACCCTCTATACTCCCATATGGGATCCCTCCGGCAACTCCGTGCCCCATACACCCTCTATACTTCCATGTGGGGCCCCCCTGGTAGCTCCGTGCCCCATACACCCTCTATACTCCCATATGGGATCCCTCCGGCAACTCCGTGCCCCATACACCCTCTATACTCCCATATGGGATCCCTCCGGCAACTCCGTGCCCCATACACCCTCTATACTCCCATATGAGGGGGTCCTCCAGCAACTCCACGCCCCATACACCCTCTATACTCCAATATGGTGGCCTTCCCTGTGACCCTCTGCCATGTCCCCTTGATACCCTCTCCACTCCCTTGGCACTCAGCCCTGCCCCCCTGTCACCCCCTCGGTATCCTAGGAACCTTCTCCTCTTTCTATTAGACGCCACAATTTTCTTACCTCTTTATTTTGGGATTTATGAATACTGATAAATGGGGGCAGAGGGTTTGGTACGTATGTAAATAACCGCCGTGTTCTTAGCAATGTCGCTGAAACCTGTAAAAGTCACCTGACATAGATCGTTCCCAAACCTTTTCCCACCTGCATCAGTTTGTACAGAACCATCGGAAAGATTCCCGTATGCAGAAGATTCTCAGGAACATAGATCTGTACGTGCTGCCTGTGCTGAACATCGATGGTTACATCTATTCCTGGACCACAGTAAGTGGCGTTACAGAGTACTGCTCGCGGTGGAACGTTTTGTGCTACTTTGTCTTAAAACATGTATAAATTGGTTTCCCTTCTTGTGTAACCTATATTTGTATAGACCGTCGGTCTGCTGAATGCCCAGTATGGGAACCTCTGGCCTACAGTAAATTCATCTTCACTTTATTTCCCACAAAGAATTACTTGCTGAAACCCTAATTCAACCGTAAACTAGTTTCCAGCTCACCAAACAGAATAAAATAACAGTAATGGTAAGACGGCGGCTGTGTGCACCTGAGCAACACTTGAATTGCTCCATTTAGCGCCATCTAGTGATGGTCAGTGCGCTCAACACTTGAGTTCCCCCCCATAGAGGTGAGGTAAGCAGGTGACGCCCCCATAATGTAACAATGAAAGGATGCACTCAGGCCAGGACTGGATTAAAAGGGGGGCTCGGGGTCAGTACCCCTCGGCCTCCCTCTATCTAGGGCCCCCCTGTGGTTGGCATATATTTTTTTATTTATTATATTTTTTTAGCTAAAGGTTTTGTGCATGGGAGTGGGGTAGTGCTGCAGCTTCCTCTATCTGCCAATGTGACCATGATTAATGGTGCTGAGCATGGGGGGCCAAGGCACACTAACTACACAAGTGTGCAGTGCCAGTCCCATGAGACTTTGTATAGGAGGTCAGAGGCTGAGAGGCTTGTGCTGAGCTCTGATTGGTGGAGCTCATCACATGCTTCTCAGGCCCATGGAGGACAGCAGCGGTGGCCTCATCATGGGAGGGTTTTTAATCAGAGGCAGCGCTGAGCCTGTGAGGTTTCCTACAGAGGGACAAATAGGCTTTTCATGTGGTGTGTGTGTGTGTGTGTGTGTGTGTGTGTATATATATATATATATATATATATATACGATGGACTTCGTCCTGACGAAGTCCATCGTGACGAAACGCATTGAGGGTGTTCCTGTCTGACGTTGAACCGGTGGTCCTACCCCTTGGCGAGACTGAGCTGATGTGCATTGTATCCACGCTGTCCTGTTTATACTTCAGAGATAGAAGCCGCAGTGCTGGGGAAGCCTTGATTGTACCTACTTTGGACGCTGGTGACAATAAGCTGATTGTTTTAAACTTCTGTGTACGTGAGCTTTTATGCATTAGTAAAATTGTTATATTTTATACTCACAAGCGCGCCTCCTCCCACTTCTTTTTCTACATGTGCCAAAATTCTTGAGGTTGGAGATAGCCTCTACTGTGGAGGAAAGGCTGCGCCGCAGAAAGGTGTATTCAAAGTGACCACTCACATGAATTGAAAAAGACTTGGTTATTGGTATTATATATATGTGTGTGTGTGTGTGTGTGTGTATATACATATACCGGTATATGTGTGTGTGTGTGTGTGTGTGTGTGTGTATATATATATATATATATATATATATATATATATATATGTGTGTGTATATATATATATATATATATATATATATATATATAAAATCTAAATTCTCTTCACCTTTCTGAGGTGAAGTACCGCCAGTAACCACGAGAAGCCATTCAACCGAAATTAAATGTTTCATACTGTACTTGGATATGGAGAGAGGTGGCTGTGATTGGAAGTAGGAGCAGATAGGGACTAAGCCGCCATTTTGACTGCTTCCAATAAATGTACAGATACTGTAGACAAAGGTCCAGGTCACATGACACAAACGCTCTATAATCGCTGTATCTGGTAATAACATTCATTCTTCCCGATTAGGATCGGCTGTGGAGAAAATCCCGCTCTAGGCACCAAAATGACACGTGTTATGGGGTGGACCTTAACCGCAACTTTGACACTAAATGGTGCAGTAAGTATGCTAATATGTAATAGTACAGGGCACGTTCATAACTGAGTTTTATCTATTTATTAGCTGCGTAATGTGTCATGTGTCTGAAAAGTGACCGTTGGGAGCTGATTGGTTGGAGCGCCGTTTGTTGATAGTTACTTTTCCTGTTCGCTGTTGCCTTAGACATACGCACCGTCAGCATGAGCCTCTCGCAGTGCCTGACAGTGTACAAGAATATATTGCGAGGGGGTTGCGATTACAATACACGTACAATTTCTGTCGCTGTTTGACCTTGCCCATGTACGCTACAATCCACATCAGTGATAAACTGTCAATCAGGCCCAATGTACTAAGCCTTGGGAGAGATAAAGTGAGCGGTGATAACGCAGCAGCCAATAAGCTCCTCTCATTTTTCATACACAGCTTGTAACATGGCATTTAGGAGCTGCTACTTTATCTTTCCCCAATAATGGCTACAGTCTCCTTCTCTTAACACTGCTTGATATTTACACCCTTTAAAATGGGTCTCTAGGTTGACCACTTATGGTTGACAGTTGCTAGGTCGACACCTTTAAATGGTCAACATTGACAGACGGTCGACACAAGCAAAAGGTCAAAATTGACATGGCTGAAAGGGTCTACATAAGTTTTTTACGTTCGCATGGCACACCACATACTATATTTGGTACTTGTGTATTATCACGGCTCCCACGATTTCCATCTTATGGGATCTTATACAATTTAAAATTGTATACCATTGTATATAGGTGCCCACACACGCACCGATCCCGGCGGTGCGATGCTGTACGATGGGGTGCGCGCTCCCGCGACACCTCATCGTACAGTACAAAAAGTATGTGCTGCACATACTTTTTGTACTAGCTTTTTCTAGCATAGCATCGCATGCACATCGTATGCACAAGGCACACGATGCGATGCTATGTGTGCTAGTTAAGCCCACAACGCACACGCCGGGAACGGTGCGTGTGTGGGCACCTTGAGGCATACGATGAGATGAGATTTTAAATTGTATATGGGTGCTTTCAAGGTCAATTGGCCCCCCTATAAGATTTTTAATTGTATAAGCACCCTAATGGGTGCTTACAATGTTAAATGCACCCCCACCTCACCCCCACTATCAACGCCAACCCGAAGCGTGGCGAGCGCAGCGAGCCCGCATGGGGCGGCGGTACGCGTCCTCTGACCTTTTCATACCCCCACTATCCATGTCGGTGTGGAGTTGATTTTATATAGTGTGTCGAGCGCAGCGAGCCACCGAGCCCAAAGCGTGGCGAGCGCAGCGAGGGGACACGTAAGACTTTACATGTATTACGCGTCCCCTCACAGGGCTCGCTGCGCTCGCCACGCTTCAGGCTCGGTGGCTCGGTGGCTCGCTGCACTCGCCACACTATACTGCCAGGTTTTGGCAGTTTTCCAGCATTTCAAAGCAAATGGTCAACTGTCATTTGCTCTCATCCATTACCAGGTTTTTGTTCCAACCAGCCAGATCTGACAATAATTCTGTAGATGTATGGCCAGCTTTACACTAGGTGTGCATGGCTGCTGCTGTGGTTACAATTCTCCCTCATTCTGTCTCCGTCACTTTTATATCTGCAGCTTCAGGATCTTCCACCAACTGCACCAGTAACTTATACTGTGGAATTTCCCCCGTGTCAGAACCGGAGACGAGGGCAGTGGTGGACTTTGTGGCGAGCAGGAAATCGGATATAATTTGCTATCTGACAATGCACTCGTATAGTCAGTACATCCTGACGGCATATGGTTACACACATGAACTACCCAAGAGCTACAATGAGACGGTAATTGCACCAGGCCAGGCATGCTGTATATATTATACACTACTTGCACCAGGCCATGCATACTGTATATTATACGCTACTTGCACCAGGCCATGCATACTGTATATATTATACGCTACTTGCACCAGGCCATGCATACTGTATATTATACGCTACTTGCACCAGGCCATGCATACTGTATATTATACGCTACTTGCAGCAGGCCAGGCATGCTGTATATATTATACACTACTTGCACCAGGCCATGCATACTGTGTATATTATACGCTCCTTGCACCAGGCCATGCATACTGTATATATTATACGCTCCTTGCACCAGGCCATGCATACTGTATATATTATACACTACTTGCACCAGGCCATGCATACTGTATATATTATACTCTACTTGCACCAGGCCAGGCATGCTGTATATATTATACACTACTTGCACCAGGCCATGCATACTGTGTATATTATACGCTCCTTGCACCAGGCCATGCATACTGTATATATTATACGCTCCTTGCACCAGGCCATGCATACTGTATATATTATACGCTCCTTGCACCAGGCCATGCATACTGTATATATTATACACTACTTGCACCAGGCCATGCATACTGTATATATTATACGCTACTTGCACCAGGCCATGCATACTGTATATTATACGCTACTTGCACCAGGCCATGCATACTGTATATTATACGCTACTTGCACCAGGCCATGCATGCTGTATATATTATACGCTCCTTGCACCAGGCCATGCATACTGTATATATTATATGCTACTTGCACCAGGCCATGCGTACTGTATATATTATACGCTACTTGCACCAGGCCATGCATACTGTATATATTATACACTACTTGCACCAGGCCATGCATACTGTATATATTTTACGCTACTTGCACCAGGCCATGCATGCTGTATATATTATACGCTACTTGCACCAGGCCATGCATACTGTGTATATTATACGCTCCTTGCACCAGGCCATGCATACTGTATATATTATACGCTCCTTGCACCAGGCCATGCATACTGTATATATTATATGCTACTTGCACCAGGCCATGCGTACTGTATATATTATACGCTACTTGCACCAGGCCATGCATACTGTATATATTATACACTACTTGCACCAGACCATGCATGCTGTATATATTTTACGCTACTTGCACCAGGCCATGCATGCTGTATATATTATACGCTACTTGCACCAGGCCAGGCATGCTGTATATATTATACACTACTTGCACCAGGCCAGGCATGCTGTATATAGTATAGACTACTTGCACCAGGCCAGGCATGCTGTATATATTATACACTACTTGCACCAGGCCATGCATACTGTATATATTATACACTACATGCACCAGGCCATGCATACTGTATATATTATACACTACTTGCACACTGTATATATTATACGCTACTTGCACCAGGCCATGCATACTATATATATTATACACTACTTGCACACTGTATATATTATACCCTTCTTGCACCGGGCCAATGCGTACTGTATATATTATATACTACTTGCACCAGACCATGCATGCTGTATATATTATACGCTACTTGCACCAGGCCATGCATACTGTATATATTATGCACTACTTGCACACTGTATATATTATACGCTACTTGCACCAGGCCATGCATACTGTATATATTATACACTACTTGCACCAGGCCATGCGTACTGTATATATTATACACTACTTGCACCAGGCCATGCATACTGTATATATTATACACTACTTGCACCAGGCCATGCATGCTGTATATATTATACGCTCCCTGCACCAGGCCAGGCATGCTGTATATATTATACACTACTTGCACCAGGCCATGCGTACTGTATATATTATACACTCCACACATAGCCGACCAATGGTGTCGCAGTTGACCCGCTGCTGGGTCCTAAGAGGCAGCCGTACCCTCCTGGACTACTGCATTGGTGCCGCTCCTCCCACGTGTGTATCAGGCTCTATGACCCCAGAACACCATTCAGTCCTCCTGCCTGGGTCGGTTATACAATATATATGTTTCTGTCACAGATCAGAGTTGCTCAGAAGGCGGCGGCAGAGATGAAGAAGACGCACGGCACAGTCTATAAAGCGGGCAGCTTCGCCAACCTCCTGTGTAAGTTTAAACATTTGCCATCTTGTATCGCATGGAAATGTTTTGCAGGAAAGATGGCGCTACTTCTGGTCAGCTAATCTTGGGACATAGGGGGTTATTCAGACTGCTGCGCGGTTTTATTTGCAGATCCCTGCGATCAGAAAGCCACACTGCTAATGACAGATACCGTGGCCGTATGCACTGGGCTGTTGGGGACTATGTAAAAACCGGACCGGACTGCACTCCGGACCTACGGACAGGACATCAAAATCTGCAGTCCGGAGCTTGTAGAGTCCGGTCCGGGGGTGTCCTGTCCGGGGGTGTCTTGTCCGGGGGGTCCCTGTGATAGCTATCACCAGGGATATGGGGAAGGGGAGATTACAGCCTCCCTATGTGGTCCGGACCGTCCGGTTTTGCTACATGCTCGGACCAAACAGGGAGGCTTTATTCTACCCCTCCTCCTCTACCTGGTGACAGGCAGCCCCCCCGTACAGGACAACCCCGGACAGGACACCCCCCGGACCGGAGGCTACAAGCTACAAAATGCAGAGTTTGATGTCCGGTCCGGCGGTCCGGGGGTTTTGTCCTGGTCCGGTTTTCACCCATACCCGGGCTGTTGTGATGTTTTTATAGTTAAAAATTTAGATTTAGAAATATTCATTTAACAATAGTTATTTCTTATCATTAGAAAACGTTATATATTGAGAAATAATGGTTCAAGTAACACCGGTGGTGATGATCTGTATCTCATCCTTCAGACGAAGCCTCCGGAACCTCCCAGGACTGGGTCCATGATCTGGGCATCAACTTCTCCTTCACAATGGAGCTCCGAGACAATGGCACGTACAAATTCGTGCTGCCGGAGGACCAGATCCAGCCAACGTGCGAGGAGACCATGGTCGCCGTCATGACGATCATAGAGTACGTCAGTGACAAGTATTTCCCAAATACAGCAACGCCTCAGCCAGCTGCTCTCCTCCTGTACGCCGTCCCGGCCCTGGCGCTGCTGGTGGAGGTGTGAGGGCGCAGGACTTCGCCACGTTTGGACAGGACACGGCTCAGCTACTGAAACGTGGCCCAAACAATCACACGTGACTATTAACTGGACAATGAATAGTTCCGGGTCCAATGGAAGAACCATCATTCACAAAATATATATTTTTAATAGCACAATAACTGTCGCGGAGACTTTATCAGCAGACACACTGCCATATATACCTATTGCGTCGTTACATTGTGTAAGCCGCACAATGCGCCGTTCCCTATGACCTATGACCTTTTTGTTTCCTCGGTGAAGCAGCGTCTATGGTGTTTGATACAGAACCTCCTGCTCTGGAATTGTTATCGTTATAATGTCACCCATATAACGAATTATAAATGACCTTTGTTAAACCCTTGTCCAGCTTTGTGCATTTCAGCAGCTGCGTTGTGTCATTCGTCATTGGTATCGCCCATCGCCTTCCAGCTGCCCGCTAGCAAACATGGCCAGACAGGGTTAGGGGTGCCAACTGATGCCCTCCTGCATTTACTAAGATGGGAGTTCTGTTGAAGATGGGATGTTTCTCATAGCAACCAATCAGATTGTATCTATTATCTTCTAGCAGGTGCTACATAAATAAGAAGTAGTTTCTCATTGGTTGCTACGGGCAACATCACGTCTTCAATAGAACTCCGTCCTTAGTACATTTACCCCGTCTGCCTGCCCCATGTTCATCTATGAGGTAACGCACTGAGTACCAGTCAGGTCGCCATGTCGGACAAGACTTCCAGGGGTCAAAGCTTCTAAAATTGAATAGAGGGTATGTTGCCGATAGCAACCATTAAGATTCTATCTATCATTGTCTCGTAGAAATGATAGACAGGATTTGATAGGCTCACGCCTTGCTGGGACCTCGGAATGGTCATGTGGTTTTGTAGGGGTCCCACATGGCGTCTCTCTCTCTGGATGTTTTACATAGACATCCATTGCAGGCAGTGGGGGAACACCCACATCATTCGATGGTCGCCGACCATGGAATGATGTCGAAGGCACACGCACATCTGAGGTAACCTTATCTGCGTTGTCAATCGGAAGGAAGTGGGTGGGCAGCTGACATCCGGTGATGTCAGCTGCCCATCCCCGGTGCCCACCTCACAGGGCGATTTCCATGGGAACACTATCTACTGCCCGCAATCTTGGGTGCGTGCACCCGGCAAAGTCTGTTTGCATAACATCAGTCCCCATGCGAACGAACGCCAGCTGCTAACGGACCAGAATAAGGTCCTATGTCGGCATCTCTCTGCGTGACGGTCATTGCGTCACTATGTCGGCGTCTGTGAGTTACGGAGCCCATTTCTTTGTTCGCTGTGAAAGGAATAATGTATCGGACAGTAACGTACAATGATATCTGTGCTACAATGTAATACATAAGTATCGGTCAGACTGTGATATACATATTGCAGGTCTGACGCCATTTGTACATAGAACAGCAATAACGCACTGTACATACATAGACCTAATGCTACCTGATCTCAGGACAGACCCAGGGGTGCAGATACCCCCACACTGCACAATATGTGGGTGATCACATTTATTTATTGCAACTTCACTTAAAATATATTATAAAATATTATGGGATTAGACATACGTCATAAAGTATCCCAACATATTGTTACACATGGTCTCCTACCAGATGGAACCTTAGTAATACTACAGGATCCTTGTGATGAACCTGGATGGAAGTCCCAACTCGCATTCCCTATCCAAAGTCAGATTTACAGCCAAATGCTCCCCTGTAACCAACGCGTTTCACCAGGATCAGTCTTTGTCAAGGCAATGGGACTGTGGAGCACCAACCTTCTGTTCATATGGGAGGCAGGAAACCCTAATCCGGCCAGGGGACGATATAACAGTGTTTATCAGCCTCTCATTATACAGTTATTGAATTATATCGTCATCTGATGTATACTGGAATGTTTAAGAGGAATATTTCTAGATGACTCTACCAACCAGGGTTAGAAATGGTGGCTTTCCAGAGCAATATAAGATTAGATGCCGGTAGTGCTTATTACTCCTTTGTGTGCTAAAATGTCATAAGAGAAAGTGAAAGCAATTTTTGTCGGGACACCGATCTGTTTCAAACTTGCTGCATATGGAGAGAGGGAGCTGTGAAGACAAGGACTGGAGGTAGGAGCAGATAGGGACTGGGGGTGGGACGGAGAGTTCGTGGTCTAAAAACTGTCACAGCTCAAAGTGAAAGAAAACGGTCACAGCTCAAAGTGAAAGTACATTGCTGAAGCCGTCATTTTGACAGCGTTTAACGAGTATGCTGTGTAATAGTGTATAATGTTATGGCTATAATCTAATCGCGTTATTCATAATGAGACCAATTACCATCTTCAATAGAACTCCCATCTTAATAAATGAACCCGTCAGTAATAAAAGCAGAGGCGCGGGGAACTCACAGGTACCATTTATTGTATGTAAATAACAATGTATTTCCCTTGTTGCAGAAGGTTCCACCTAATAGAAATCCATGATTCTCTTCAGTGACCCCACTCTGGAATTGGAGGCTCCCCAGTTGCTGTATCTCCTGTACTCGTCGGGTCGCAGGAAGTACTGGTTTCCCCGGAAGCCGGGCTGCTCATAGAGGATCCAGTATCCCTCCAGCACGTTGCAGGACAGAACGTCATGTACGCCAAAGCTTTCATGGATGTTAGAGCAGTCGCTCACGTACTCCTTCATCTGACCGCGGAAGTCTTCTCTCTCGTACAGTCTGATCCTATAGGTGCCGTGGTGCTGCAAAGGGAGTATTGTATCACAAAGCAGGAAATACTGTAATATATACTGTACTGTAATATATACTGTAATGTAATATATACTGTACTGTAATATATAATGTAGGATGTACTGTAATATATACTAATGTACAGTCTGATCCTATACGTGCCGTGGTGCTGCAAAGGGAGTATTGTATCACAAAACAGGAAATACTGTAATATATACTGTACTGTAATATATGATGTAATGTAACATATACTGTACTGTAATATATAATGTAGGATGTACGGTAATATATACTAATGTACAGTCTGATCCTATACGTGCCGTGGTGCTGCAAAGGGAGTATTGTATCACTAAGCAGGAAATACTGTAATATATACTGTACTGTAATATATAATGTAGGATGTACTGTAATATATACTGTACTGTAATACTGTACTGTACACCTTGAAAAAGCTGCCCCTAGTGACAGCGAAACGCGTTGGAGATCTAATAGGACCTGCAGTGGACATTCCATCCACCACCTGCTTAATCTTCTGGACTTTAAAATCTCCTGGAATACTTGAATACCTGGCACAGTGCACTTTAAAAAGCTCTTGGACTGGGATTTACAAACTGGCGTTATCAATTGGAGTACCTACCCCACGCTTAAGGAATACGCACTTTTGGAGAGGATCCTTAACAACAGCAAAGTCTCTCGTAGACTGGGACACCTCCAGCGATCCATCGGGAACCCTTATTGGACTCCAGCTACCCTACATCCCCCTATTCCACCCAGGTTGAGATACACCAGAGCAGGTTATACTATTGGTCCTTTTGATATCAAGCAATCTATTTTGTTTTTATCAAACTATTTTTTATATATTTTTATTATATGTATTATCTCCTATATATTTGGCTACATCTGTCACTCAAAGTGGGTGTCTGTGTCTATAACGCTCTGTTCCTGGACTTTCCTCTTAATGTGTGATTGCCTTCATCTGTGCTGAACACCTTTCTGAGAAATTAACCTGTTTAAAACAGGTGATGGCAATCATACATTAAGGGGAAGTCTAGAAACAGAGCATTGTGTCCCTCCTGGAGAGGGTCATGTTGGGAGGTATGTGACAGAGAACCTTACCAGTGAGCCCACAGACAGTGCCAGACACCCACTGCCTTCCCATGTTGCCCAGCACTGCTACTCCACAGCCACCAGATGAGCGCCCCCCTCCCGCGATTTGCAGCAAAACCTCCCCCCCGCGCGCCCCCCCTCCCGCGATTCGCGGCAAAAACACCCGCTCCCCCGCAACCCCCCCTACCGCGATTCGCAGCAAAAACACCCCCGCGACCCCTCCTCCCGCGATTCGCTGCAAAAAGAACCCCCCCACGACCCCTCCCGCAATTCGCAGCATAACCACCACCCCGCGACCCCCCCCTCCCGCGAATCGCGGCAAACCCTCCCCCGTGTGCCCCCCCCCCCCCGATTCGCGAAAAAAAACACCCCCCCCGCGACCTCCCTCCCACGATTCGCGGCAAAAAGAACCCTTCCGCGACCCCCCCTTGCACGATTGGCGGCACCCCCCCTGCGACCCCCCTTCCGCGATTCGCGGCACCCCCCCCCCCCCCCGCAATTCGCAGCAGCCCCAGGATTAAATGGCACATGCAAAACACTGACATGGCTATGGTCGACAATGAAAAAGGTTGACATGAGTTTTTGAAGATTTATTTTTAATTTTTCATATTCATTGTCATGTGTCGACATGGACACCAATGAAGTGGCACACTTATGTCAACATTTACATGTGTTGACCTTTCTGTGTTGATTTTTTCTTGTGGCGATTCGCGTCACCCCCCCCGCAACCCCCCTCCCGCGATTCGCGGCACCCCCCGTGACCCCCCACCTCCCGCAATTCGCGGCAACCCCCCACCGGAACCCCTGTGAACCCCGCCCTCCCGCGATTCGCGGCACCCACCCCCGCGACCCCCCCTCCTGCAATTCGCGGCACCCCCCCGTGATTCGCGGCAGCTCCAGAATTAAATTGCACATGGAAAACACTGACATGGCTATGGTCGACAATGAAAGAGGTTGACATGAGTTTTTGAAGTTTTTTTGTAATTTTTTGAATATTTTCATATTCATTCTCATGTGTCGTCATGGACACCAATGAAGTGCCACACTTATGTCAACATTTACATGTGTTCACCTTTCTGTGTTGATTTTTTTCTTGTGGCGATTCGCGTCACACCCCCCGCAACCCCCCCTCCGGCGATTCGCGGCACCCCCCCGCGACCCCCCCCCTCCCGCAATTCGCGGCAACCCCCCACCGGAACCCCCATGAACCCCGCTCTCCCGCGTTTCGCGGCACCCACCCCCCGCAACCCCCCCCCCTCCCGCAAATCGCGGCACCCCCCCGCGATTCGCGGCAGCCCCAGGATTAAATGGCACATGCAAAACACTGGCACGGCTATGGTCGACAATGAAAAAGGTTGACATGAGTTTTTGAAGATTTATTTCATTTTTTGAATGTTTTCATATTCATTGTCATGTGTCAACATGGACACCAATGAAGTGGCACACTTATGTCAACATTTACATGTGTTGACCTTTCTGTGTTGATTTTTTCTTGTGGCGATTCGCGTCACACCCCCCAGCAACCCCCCCTCCCGCGATTCGTGGCACCCCCCGTGACCCCCCACCTCCCGCAATTCGCGGCAACCCCCCACCGGAACCCCTGTGAACCCCGCCCTCCCGCGATTCGCGGCACCCAACCCCGCGACCCCCCCCCCCTCCCGCAATTCGCGGCACCCCCCGTGATTCGCGGCAGCTCCAGAATTAAATTGCACATGGAAAACACTGACATGGCTATGGTCGACAATGAAAAAGGTTGACATGAGTTTTTGAAGGTTTTTTTTGGAATATTTTCATATTCATTCTCATGTGTCGACATGGACACCAATGAAGTGCCACACTTATGTCAACATTTACATGTGTTGACCTTTCTGTGTTGATTTTTTCTTGTGGCGATTTGCGTCACCCCCCCCCCCCCACAACCCCCACTCCCGCGATTCACGGCACACACACACACACCTCCCACGCGATTCTCTGCACCCCACCCCGTGACCCCCCCTCCCGTGATTCGCCGCAACCCCCGCCCCGTAACCCCCCCCTCCCGCAATTCGCGGCACCCACCCCCGCGACCCCCCCTCCCGCAATTCGCGGCACCCCCCCGCGATTCGCGGCAGCTCCAGAATTAAATTGCACATGGAAAACACTGACATGGCTATGGTCGACAATGAAAAAGGTTGACATGAGTTTTTGAAGTTTTTTTTTCATTTTTTGAATGTTTTCATATTCATTCTCATGTGTCGACATGGACACCAATGAAGTGCCACACTTATGTCAACATTTACATGTGTTGACCTTTCTGTGTTGATTTTTTCTTGTGGCGATTCGCGTCACACCCCCCCCACCCCCCCCCCCCGCAACCCCCACTCCCACGATTCACGGCACACACCCACCCCCCCGCGATTCTCGGCACCCCACCCCGTGACCCCCCCTCCCGTGATTCACGGCACACCCCCCGCGACACCCCCTACCATGATTCGCCGCAACCCCCGCCCCCGTAACCCCCCTCCCGCGATTTGCGGCAACCCACCCCGCGACCCCCCTCCCGCGATTCTCTGCAATCCCTCCCCTCCCGCGATTCGCAGCATCCACCCCCCCACAACCCCCCCTCCTGCAATTCGCGGCACCCCCCGTGACCCCCCTCCTGCAATTCGCGGCACCCTCCGCGACCCCCCCTCCCGCGATTCGCGGACACCTAAGTTGCAATACAGGGCATCTTTCATACAATTCTAACCATATTTCTCATATACAAACGTTCACAAATTAAGGGGGCGCAGCCCCTTACGACGGTGTGAAGAGCGCCCGTAGGGCGCGATGAATCACCTAGTATGTAATATTTGCCTATTAAATTTTTCCTTATATGTATTGGTTGACTCATTAAAATTTATGAGCGCTGCAATATCTCTTTTTCTTCATATTTTCATGTGGGGACCTGACTAGTCCCTCATTGCAGCTGCTCACCCTGAGAGAACAGCCTTGGTCAGCGCTCTAAGCAGTTTTTCTGCAACTTATCTCTGTACTGTAATATATACTGTACTGTAATATATAATGTACAGTCTCATCCTATATGTGCCGTGATGCTGCAAAGGGAGCATTGTATCACCAAGCAGGAAATACTGTAATATATACTGTACTGTAATATATAATGTACTATGATATATAATGTACTGTAATATATACTGTATTGTAATATATAATGTAGGATGTACTGTAATATATAATGTACTGTAATATATAATGTAGGATGTACTGTAATATATACTGTACTGTAATATATACTGTAATATGTACTGTACTGTAACATATGCTGTACTGTAAAATATACTGTACAGTCTGATCCTATATGTGCCATGATGCTGCAAGCATTGTATCACCAAGCAGGAAATACTGTAATATATACTGTACTGTAATATATAATGTACTGTAATATATAATGTACTGTAATATATACTGTATTGTAATATATAATGTAGGATGTACTGTAATATATAATGTACTGTAATATATAATGTAGGATGTACTGTAATATATACTGTACTGTAATAAATACTGTACTGTAATATTAACTGTACTGTAATATATACTGTACTGTAATATATAATGTACAGTCTGATCCTATATGTGCCGTGATGCTGCAAAGGGAGCATTGTATCACCAAGCAGGAAATACTGGAATATATACTGTAATATATACTGTACTGTAATATATAATGTACTATGATATATAATGTACTGTAATATATACTGTACTGTAATATATAATGTACAGTCTGATCCTATATGTGCTGTGATGCTGCAAAGGGAGCATTGTATCACCAAGCAGGAAATACTGGAATATATACTATAATGTACTGTAATATATAATGTAGGATGTACTGTAATATATACTGTACTGTAATATAGAATGTAGGATGTACTGTAATATATAATGTACTGTAATATATAATGTACGATGTACTGTTATATATACTGTACTGTAATATATAATGTAGGATGTACTGTAATATATACTGTACTGTAATATATTATGTACAGTCTGATCCTATAGGTGCTGTGGTGCTGCAAAGGGAGCATTATATCACCAAGCAGGAAGTACTGTAATATATAATGTACTGTAATATATAATGTATGATGTACTGTAATATATAATGTACTGTAATATATACTGTATTGTAATATATAATGTACGATGTACTGTAATATACTAATGTACAGTCTGATCCTATACGTGCCGTGGTGCTGCAAAGGGAGCATTGTATCACAAAGCATGAAATACTGTTATATATAATGTACTGTAATATATAATGTACGATGTACTGTAATATATAATGTACTGTAATATATACTGTATTGTAATATATAATGTACGATGTACTGTAATATATAATGTACTGTAATATATATTGTACAATGTACTGTTATATACAATGTACTGTTATATATATATATATATATATATATATATATATACTGTACTGTAATATATACTGTACTGTAATATATAATGTACAGTCTGATCCTATATGTGCCGTGGTGCTGCAAAGGGAGCATTGTATCACAAAGCAGGAAATACTGTAATATATAATGTACTGTAATATATAATGTAGGATGTACTGTACTGTACTGTAACATATAATGTACCGTAATATATAATGTAGGATGTAACATAATATATAACGTAGGATGTACTGTAATATAGAATGTATGATGTACTGTAACGTACTGTATAATGTATGATGTTCTGCAATATTTAATGTACCATAATATATATATAATATAATATAAGTAGGATATACTGTAATCTGTAATTTGTAACGTACTGTAATATATAATGTGTGGCGTACTGTAACATATAATGTACCATAATATATAATGTAGAGTGTACTATAATATATAATGTATGATATATAATGTATGATGCACTGTAATATATAATGAATGATGTACTGTAACAAATCATGTATGATATGCTGTAATATTTAATGTGGTATGCTGTACTGTAATATTTAATGTACAGTAATATATAATGTAGGGTGTACTGTAATACAGGTATATAATGTACGGTAAAATATAATATCTTATGTACCATAATATACAATGTATGATGTACTGTAATATTTAATGTATGATGCACTGTAATATATAATGAATGATGTACTGTAAAATATAATTATGATGTGCTGTAATTAATTTAGTATGATGTACTGTAATATATATAATGTAATATAATGTACAGTAATATATAATGTAGGGTGTACTGCAATGTATAATGTAGGATGTACTGTAATACAGGTATATAATGTACAATAATATATAATGTATTATCTACCATAATATATAATGTATGATGTACTGTAATATTTAGTGTACAGTAATATATAATGTGTGATGTACTGTAACATATAATATACCGTAATATTTAATGTAGGGTGGTACTCTAATACATAATATAGGATGAACTGGTGGCGTCTGGGGGATTCGTAAGGCTGAGAAATTTGCAGCTTTGCGAGACAACCAGAATAAGGAGCAGTGTGTAGGTACAGTGTGTAGGTACAGTGTGTAGGTACAGTGTGTAGGTACAGAGTGTAGGTACAGTGTGTAGGTACAGAGTGTAGGTACAGAGTGTACAGTAGGTACAGAGTGTAGGTACAGAGTGTAGGTACAGTGTGTAGGTACAGTGAAACTGCGAATGGCTCATTAAATCAGTTACAGGAGAACTTACTTGTGGAATTGAATGACAAGATCTAACGGAGTCATTGAGCCCCAGCCAGCTCTGGTAGTCCGGGTACTCTCCCCGCTTCAGGTAATACTGGTGCCCCATGTAGTTGGAGCGTTCATATATCACCCAGCAGCCGCTCAGTACCCGGATGGAGTTGCAGCGGGCCAGGAATGAATGTATATCCGCGCTGTCCCCAGAACATTCGTGGGACTTTCCTTGGAAGTTCCGGTCTTCGTAAAAAATTATCTGTAATTATATAAATGAAATGACCATTAGCTGTTCATTAAATAACTAATTGGAAACTGCATTTTTGTATCAAGAAAGAAAGTAAGAAAGAAAGAAAGAAAGAAAGAAAGAAAACAACAGTTTGAAACTATGGGGGTGATTCAGGTTGGTTTGCAAAAGCAAACACCTTCTTTATTGGACAAAACCGTGCTGCACTGCAGGTGGGGCAGATGTAACATGTGCAGCGAGTTATATTTGGGATGTTGCCCATAGCAAGTGGAATCTGTTTGGTTACTAACATCTTAGTAAATAAACCCCAATGCATGGTGGGATGACGCTGTATTGCGCAGGCAGGTAATGTGGGTGCACTGAGAGTGTATACACAGAGGGAGAGAGAGATGTGATCTAGTAAAGAACAGACATAAATCAGGCATTGGTTATTTCAGTTCTCACTCATTTGTCATTAAACAAAACATTGGGAGTAATTCATGTTGGTTCGCTAACCAGCGAAAATCACTGCTCACTGAGCGCTGAAACGCCATACGCCCGCCCCTCAGCGCCAAATCCCCTCGGTACCATGCAAGGGGATGGGTGCGCTAACTTATATAATATAATGAATAACTGTATTATGCAGCGTATGTCCGGGCGGTTACTAACCATACCTCTGATCTACGATCTCTCTACCGGCTGCAAGAGGAATATATATATATATATGTCTAGTGTCTGATAATGTGTCTCCGAAACACCCATCTGTTGGCAGCGAGTCAAACTACATCTCTTTCTCTCTTACACATGCACAAACACATAGGCAATCACAAGGTAGCAGACTAGCTTCCGAATCTTTAACAGCGGCATCCACTTCAGTTGGTGTGGGCGGAGCTGGGAACATTGTAGTGTAGTGCAGGAACCGGGCAAATGGGGATTAGCTACTGTAGGTCTTATTTTTAGGGTAGGAACCGTTCTGTAGAATTATCGAGGTAGGTCTTGTTATCGGGGAAACACGGTAGTAATTCTATATTTGAGTCTTGCATCATTATTGAAAAAGTGGACCCGAGGGAGATTGTTAGTATTAAAGTGTAATTGTTAGCGCTGTGACAACTTTCCAATTTTAATGTACAGAGTGTAAGTGTAATATACAGAGTAATTCTGGCCACACATCAGACCAACTTTCCTCCAACCATCCAACTAGTTGGTTGGATGGAATACAAATCTGGTTCTGGATGGGAGCAGAGGACAATGATCAATTTGCTCACAAACCCAGGAAAATGGTCAAAAACATTCAGTGAAATGATTTACATCAAACAGATACAACTGCGTTACTTTGTCTGAGCGACAGGTTTTGTCTGTTTCCGGATTTTCGGAGCAAATTTACTGAATTACAAATTACATTTGCTCCCATCCAGCACATGCAAAAAGATGGGTGTATCCAAAAACAGCACAAGATGACAAGGTTCAGCAGCTGGTAAGAGTCCCCAAGTGTTACGTCAATACAACACTCAATTGGGCAAGTGAAAGATATATATTGTGTAAACGTGCAAGGGTAGCGCTATGCGGTGTCACAAACCCTATATACTGTATCTATGCCATCCAGTACATATAGAATATTAATGTACCGTAATATACTGTAGAGTGTACTCTAATGTATGATGTTATATTTGTGTGTACTTCATGTGTTTGATGTGTTCGTTTCTACAACATAAATACAAGATACCTCATTTAAATATAAAAATATTCCAAAATACTAATCTGTTATCCAAAATTCTTCTGGTGCCGAGCATTTTGGATAAGGGATATTCAACCTGTATACAGAGTGTAACTAATATACAGAGTAAGTGTAATACACAATGTAACTAATATACAGAGTAAGTGTAATACAGAGTAACTAATATACAGAGTAACTAATATACAGAGTAAGTGTAATAAAGAGTAACTATTATACAGAGTAACTAATATACAGAGTAAGTGTAATACAGAGTAACTAATATACAGAGTAACTAATATACATAGTAACTAATATACAGAGTAAGTGTAATACAGAGTAATTGTAATACAGAGTAACTAATATACAGAGTAACTAATATACAGAGTAAGTGTAATACAGAGTAACTAATATACAGAGTAACTAATATACAGAGTAAGTGTAATACAGAGTAACTAATATACAGAGTAAGTGTAATACAGAGTAACTAATATACAGAGTAACTAATATACAGAGTAACTAATATACAGAGTAAGTGTAATACAGAGTAACTAATATACAGAGTAACTAATATACAGAGTAACTAATATACAGAGTAAGTGTAATACAGAGTAATTGTAATACAGAGTAACTAATATACAGAGTAACTAATATACAGAGTAAGTGTAATACAGAGTAACTAATATACAGAGTAACTAATATACAGAGTAAGTGTAATACAGAGTAACTAATATACAGAGTAACTAATATACAGAGTGACTAATATACAGAGTAAGTGTAATACAGAGTAAGTGTAATACAGAGTAACTAATATACAGAGTAACTAATATACAGAGTAAGTGTAATACAGAGTAAGTGTAATACAGAGTAACTAATATACAGAGTGTAACTAATATACAGAGTAAGTGTAATATACAGAGTAACTAATATACAGAGTAACTAATATACAGAGTAACTAATATACAGTGTAACTAATATACAGAGTAACTAATATACAGAGTAAGTGTAATAGACAGTGTAACTGATATACAGAGTAAGTGTAATACAGAGTAAGTGTAATACAGAGTAACTAATATACAGAGTAACTAATATACAGAGTAAGTGTAATACAGAGTAACTAATATACAGAGTAACTAATATACAGAGTAAGTGTAATACAGAGTAACTAATATACAGAGTAAGTGTAATACAGAGTAACTAATATACAGAGTAACTAATATACAGAGTAACTAATATACAGAGTAAGTGTAATACAGAGTAACTAATATACAGAGTAACTAATATACAGAGTAACTAATATACAGAGTAAGTGTAATACAGAGTAATTGTAATACAGAGTAACTAATATACAGAGTAACTAATATACAGAGTAAGTGTAATACAGAGTAACTAATATACAGAGTAACTAATATACAGAGTAAGTGTAATACAGAGTAACTAATATACAGAGTAACTAATATACAGAGTGACTAATATACAGAGTAAGTGTAATACAGAGTAAGTGTAATACAGAGTAACTAATATACAGAGTAACTAATATACAGAGTAAGTGTAATACAGAGTAAGTGTAATACAGAGTGTAACTAATATACAGAGTAAGTGTAATATACAGAGTAACTAATATACAGAGTAACTAATATACAGAGTAACTAATATACAGTGTAACTAATATACAGAGTAACTAATATACAGAGTAAGTGTAATAGACAGTGTAACTGATATACAGAGTAAGTGTAATACAGAGTAACTAATATACAGAGTAACTAATATACAGAGTAAGTGTAATATACAGAGTAACTAATATACAGAGTAAGTGTAATATACAGAGTAACTAATATACAGAGTAAGTGTAATACAGAGTAACTAATATACAGAGTAAGTGTAATACACAGAGTAACTAATATACAGAGTAACTAATATTCAGAGTAAGTGTAATACACAGTAAGTGTAATACACAGAGTAACTAATATACAGAGTAACTAATATACAGAGTAAGTGTAATACAGAGTAACTAATATACAGAGTAACTAATATACAGAGTAAGTGTAATACAGAGTAAGTGTAATACACAGAGTAACTAATATACAGAGTAAGTGTAATACAGAGTGTAACTAATATACAGAGTAAGTGTAATACAGAGTGAAGGCTCCTGTTACCTTGCCCATGGTTACAGCCAGCGATTGGAAATGTCCAGGATTCCCGTGGTCTGACTGAGCCTCTTATATATCCGCATACCCCATACAATGAAATGTGCCTACCCAATGAGTGCCGGGGGCATTATTGTGTGCCACCGTATGACTGTACTTTTATTGCTGGCTATTCATGTAGGGTTTACAGATCTGTGTAACTCAGCACAACCTTTATATGCTCACATTGTAACCTGAACAGAAAGGGAAATGTCTGGCAAAGGAACAAATAATATATATATATATATATATATGTATTCAGTCACCCAAACAGCTGGTGACAGCGAGGCAGAATACGGGGGACATATACTGTACGTATGGAATCAATTGTGTTCCGGTTTTGTCCTAGGAGCGAATACTGTATACCATCTCTTATATATTTAGCTACATCTGTCACTCAATCTGTGAGTGTGTCTATTACGCTGGGCGGAGTCAGAAACATAATTAACATTCACTAATACCGGAGGGGGCTTCCAGGCAAGTACCCTACAGGAATCCAGGCGGGTGCCTTTATAAACCATTGCTAGGCACTGCACTGCCACGCTTACAGTACCTGAGGCCCTCAGAACCGTGGGGCCCCTCACAAGCTTGGGGCCCGGTACAGGTGACCCGCTTGACCTCCCTCTCGCCTGCACTGCCTGGTCAGGGCCGCACTTCTGGCTGCTCCGTTGCAGCGCTGCACCCACTTCCGCTTTGGGGATCTACCTCTCAGCTCCGCTCAGTTTAGCCTGCGTCTCGCCCCCTCACACACCAGGCCCTGGTCCACGTGCTGCTTACTCGGCGCCGGGCTCTCCTATTCACTGCCGCCATGTGCCTGCCTCCTGCACAGCAGCCGTCTCCCTCTCTCTCCCGGCACGCTGCTCACTCTCCACGCCAACCTTCGCGCACAGCAGAAAACTCCTCCTTCCTTTCTTGGAGCCCTTGGGACACCAATCAGTGCAGGGCTCCTCTGTTACCACCCTCCAGAGGGCAGGTAATCCTGCTGGGTCCTACGGCCCTATATGTTACTTGCTTGTCAAAGCTGCTGCGGGGTGGTTGCCTAGCAACCCCCGTGGTCCGTGCTGCAGGCCACAAACAATTGAAAAAGGGCAGCATTGGCCACCAATGATTCTGTGGCCCAAAAGTGGGGTACCCCAATTGCAGGGTACCACATTTGTACAGGGGTGGGTGCTTACATATAGATGGTATAAATGGCGGTTTTTGTGACAATTCTTTTAATGGGTGCCAACATCAGAATCCCAACTGACGGGCTATTCTCGTTCCTGGGGTCTACGACCCCCATAGGGAGAGAATAGAACCTGTACCCCCCTGTCGGAGTACCAGCAGTCGGTACTCCGATGTTAGTATACTAACCGTCAGATCCCAACTGTCGGAGCGTCATACCCCTTCCAACAGACCCAGGAGGAGGCTGCCTGGTGTCCTGTGTTGGGGAGTTTCCCTGTAGCCGTAATCCTCAGACTTTCTCTGAAAAGCAATCTTTGGGGGGGGGGGGGGGGGGGGCTTTGCCTTTTTTCTGTATCTGTAGCATTTTGTAATTTGGTAGAAGTCACACCAGGACCCCAAACAGTTCGGCATCCCGGACCATTTATCCTAAATAGGGGCTCTGCGGATCAGTACTATAGCTCTGATTATACAAGCTGAGAGCTTAGCCAATCAGAGGGCTGCCCAGTGTTGTAAACAAATCTGCCGCCACCGATGACCCCCGCCACCCACTAGCGCTACTTCTAGCACTGCGCTACTCTGCCGCCCTCTGCCCACCCTCTTCCAGCACCCGATGTGCCATCTCAAGATGTCATGCGACATTGGTTGCTGAAAGGGGGCAAGTTTTGCACCTTAAGATGCGATGGGATTCGATGGACACCGTCCTGATTGAGCTATTTGGGGGGCACTAATATTAATCTTGCCTCCGGGCAACTGGGATGAACTTACGCCACTGATGCGGTTTAAAGTTAAAAAAATGGGATGCGGTCATTTGGTCTACAACATTATGGTCGACAGTCATTAGGTCGACATGGGGAAAGGTTGACATGGGGAAAGGTCAACATGGGAAAGGTCGAAAGGTCATTAGTTCGACAGGTCATTAGTTCGACAGGTCATTAGTTCGACATTATCTGGGTCGACAGTCAAAAGGTCGATATGGGGATTTTCACTGTTTTTTGAGCCGACATGTGCCGACAGGCGGTATTTCATGCCCTACCATCTACTAGGGTGTGGTGGGAGAATAAAATAGTGTGCCGAGTGTAGGGAGGCACCGTGCCCGACGCATAGCGAGCGCAGCAAGAGATGCGAGGGGATGTGGTGCACTTTAAACTGTGTCCATGTTGACTGTGTTGACATTCAGGTAAAAAAAACAGTGAAAAACCCCATGTCGACCTTTTGACTGTCGACCTACACAATGTCGAACTAATGACCTGTCAAACTAATGACCTTTCGACCTACAACCATGTTGACCTTTTCCCATGTCGACCTTTTCCCATGTCGACCTAATGGTGTCGACCCATTGACTGTCGACCATAATGCTGTAGACCAAATGATCCCAACCCTAAAAAATGAGCATAGGGTCCCTCCCCCACGAGTAAAACCAGCCCCAGGCTTCAACGGTGAGCAGTGTAATGCCACAGATGGGTGGCACAGTCATTATATGCGGTGCCGCCTGAGCCGCAGCATGTCACCGTCTTGGAAAAGGTAATACAAAAACACAGGAGTGATGTGCACTGCGCCCATCTCTGTATGAGGCCCATAATTCCTCCAGCCTCAGTGAGCTCCGTGATCGGGTCCCTGCTTATTAGAGCTGTGCACAAATCCTTAAGTGTTTCTAGATATCTTTAAAATTTGATAAAAACAATGAAAATCAAGTCATTTAGACTCGTCCCTTAGAAAATGTACAGTATTATTAACGTCTAAACAGATATACCGAAGGTGCGTTGCTTGAGCAGTATGCTGCATTGGCCACAAGGTGGTGCTGTTGGCTCATGTTCGAGATTTCCTGCACACTAGAATCAGCATCAGGGGCGACATGTAAACGGGGGCGACATTTAGACATGTGCGATTTTTGGGGGACAAAAAAAATCACACTTGTATTAACATGTAAATTGTGGTAAAATTTGCATGTTTTGACCTGTCTAAAAAAATATTGCATCCAGATGTTTTCTTAGAAGGTGTAAAATACTGTATGGTGCCTCAGGGATCGCTGGTTAAACCCAAATGCTTACAATAAAAAAAAATATATATATATTTTTTTTTTGTGCTGTGACTACAGGAATATTATACAAAAATGTGTTTTTATTGCTAATGCCAGTGGCTGCCGGCTGCTAATACTTACACGCATAGGACACCACAATATTGTGCCGCAACGCACGGTTCAGCATTTTTTGGCACCCTGGGAAAAACGCATTGCATATCATCGCATACCTTATGGCATGGTATGTGATGGGTGCCGTGCTTGGAAACAAGTACCTCATTTTTAATAGGCATTATGGTGTTTGGCATAATACGTATGGTGTGTGGCTTAACATGTAATGGGCATTATGGTGTAATTTTTAATGCGAGCCTTTGGTGTGCAATGCCCCTGTTTATGAAGCATATTGTGCATTATTGCTCAATCTGTTTTGTATAGTGTGAATTTTGGCTCAATCCATGTGTCAAAATGTGAATGTTGCCTTAATCTGTGTGGCATAATGTGAATTTTGACTCAATCCGTGTGCCATAGTGTGAATTATTGCTCATTCCATGTGCAGGGCCGAAACTAGGTGTTTGGGCGCCCAGGCTGGCAGTCACTTGGTGTGTGTCCCCCCCCCCCCCCCCCCCCCCCCGAAAAAAAAACACACCAAATTACTGCCTTGGGGACAGGCAGTGGGGGTCTGGGGACTGGAGAAGGTTAACTCCGGCTCCTAGCGCTGCCGGACGGTGGGCGGGAAGCAGATTTTGAAAAGACTTGCCGGACGCTGATTTTCTGATTTCAACCAATCAGCGTCCGGCAAGTCTTTTCAAAATCATCAGCGCTTCCCGCCGCCAGGCGAGCGGCTGTGTATGTGAAAGCCGCCAGGCAAATAGCGCACGGCTGTGTATGTGAAAGCTGCCGCTACACCAGTCCCTGGACCCCTGCTGCCAACATACCTGTGTGCAGCCAGCAGGGGTAGGCAGCGTCCAGAGACTGGTGTAGCAGCAGCCTTCACTCACTCCGTCTCCTAGCGCTATCTGCCTGGCGGCAGGAAGCGCCGATGACTTTGAAAAGACTTGCCGGACGCTGATTGGCTGAATTCTTTTCAAAACCTGCTTCCCGCCCACCGCCCGGCAGCGCTAGTAGGAGCCGGAGTTAACCCACCAGTCCCCGGACCCCCGCTGCCCGTCCCCGGGACCCGGCTAGGAGCCAGTGTTAACCCACCAGTCCCTGGACCCCCACTGCCCATCCCCAGGACCTCACACTAGCGCCCCCACCCTCCAGCATCCGGTGCGCGTGACCCCCTAGCCCCCCCCTAGTTATAGCCCTGCCATGTGGCATAATGTGTAAGAAGCAAGTACAGTATAAGGGGGTTACTATTGTGTTGCATGATTTGTATAAGGGGTATGGCTTTCAGTATTTTATTTATGACTGGAGTGCCGCCTCACCTCGCAAGTATCTTAGGACATCGGCGTCCTGCGGGTGCACCTTTGGAGTGCACCCGCCAATATATCTCCCTGCATTTTTCCTATGCCAGCCCCATGCCTTTTCCAGGCATATATAATAAGTTGAAAGTATTTCCACAAATAGAGACACACCCATGAGAAGACCACCCAAACAGAACACTGGTCACGCCCCCCACATTATTAGGTGCTGGCTGCAACCCCAATTATTGCGCATAATAGGCCCTTGATCATTCAGCTCCAGGCCCATTTATAACTTAATCTGGCACTTCAGCAGCACAAAGGTTTACACCGCACTGCAGCAGTAAGGATACAGTGTGAGTCAGATACAGTGCAGGATACAGTGTGTCAGATACAGTGCGGTTGGCTAGATTGTGGGATCATACAGTGCGGTTGGATAGATTGTGAGATGTATACAGTGCGGTTGGATAGATTGAGGGATGCATACAGTGCGGTTGGATAGATTGTGGGATGCATACAGTGCGGTTGGATAGATTGTGGTATGCATACAGTGCGGTTGGATAGATTGAGGGATGCATACAGTGCGGGATATAGTGTGGGTTGCATACAGTGCGGTTGGATAGATTGTGGGATGCATGCAGTGCGGTTGGATAGATTGTGAGATGCATACAGTGCGGTTGGATAGATTGTGGGATGCATACAGTGCGGTTGGATAGATTGTGAGATGCATACAGTGCGGTTGGATAGATTGTGAGATGCATACAGTGCGGTTGGATAGATTGTGAGATGCACACAGTGCGGTTGGATAGATTGTGGGATTCATACAGTGCGGTTGGATAGATTGTGGGATGCATACAGTGCGGTTGGATAGATTGTGGGATGCATACAGTGCGGTTGGATAGATTGACTCAATCTATCCAACCGCACTGTATGCATCCCACAATCTATCCAACCGCACTGTATGCAACCCTCAATCATTGAGGGTTGCATACAGTGCGGTTGGATAGATTGTGGGATGCATACAGTGCCGTTGGATAGATTGTGGGATGCATACAGTGCCGTTGGATAGATTGTGGGATGCATACAGTGCGGTTGGATAGATTGTGGGATGCATACAGTGCCGTTGGATAGATTGTGGGATGCATACAGTGCGGTTGGATAGATTGTGAGATGCATACAGTGCGGTTGGATAGATTGTGGGATGCATACAGTACGGTTGGATAGATTGTGGGATGCATACAGTGCGGGATATAGTGTGGGTTGCATACAGTGCGGTTGGATAGATTGTGGGATGCATACAGTGCGGTTGGATAGATTGAGGGATGCATACAGTGCGGTTGTATAGATTGTGAGATGCATACAGTGCGGTTGGATAGATTGTGGGATGCATACAGTGCGGTTGGATAGATTGTGAGATGCATACAGTGCGGTTGGATAGATTGTGGGTTGCATACAGTGCGGATGGATAGATTGTGGGATGCATACAGTGCGGTTGGTTGGATAGATTGTGAGATGCATACAGTGCGGTTGGATAGATTGTGAGATGCATACAGTGCGGTTGGATAGATTGTGAAATGCATACAGTGCGGTTGGATAGATTGTGAGATGCATACAGTGCGGTTGGATAGATTGTGAAATGCATACAGTGCGGTTGGATAGATTGTGGGATGCATACAGTGCAGTTGGATAGATTGTGAGATGCATGCAGTGCAGTTGGATAGATTGTGAGATGCATGCAGTGCGGTTGGATAGATTGTGGGATGCACCCAGTGGGATATATAGAGCAGCTCCTGATAGAGACGCATTGAGCCACATCCCCTTATTGCTCCAGCCTGCAGCTTTAGGAGAAGCAGGTTTCCATTCATTCCAATCCAGACCAGTTCCACGTCCATCAATTAGATCCTACAACCTCACAGCACTCTGCAGCGACAAGCCAGGTATTCAGTACACCACAAAGTCTGCAGTTATCCACACTCAAGGGCGTAACTACCATAGGGGTGCAGCTGCTATGGGGCCCAAAGCTGAAGGGGGCCCATCTTTACCGTCTAAGTAATACGTTTTACATACATGTATAGGGGGCCCTTACAAACTTTTGCTATGGGGCCTACGAACATATAGTTATGCCCCTGTCCACACTTCCTGGATCCTCCACTCCAATCACAGGGACTATTCCGTACATTTACTCTCCAGCAAGGAGACTTCCTCCATCTTACCTGGTAATTACACACATCATTAGTACAATGGGTTTGGCATTAATCCTCGGCATGGAACAATCATACCAGCAGGAACTCATCCCCAATTTTAAAAAAATTTTTATTCAAAAGAATTCTCTTTTTACTTTTCATTGTTGTATGTCAGTATTATTTATTAAATGTATATTTAGTTTTCAGTGCGTGTCGACCTTTTGTCATTGTCTACCTTGTGCAGGTTCTATGTCTATCTAGACACTGTATATCTACAGTAGATTTCATGTCTGCCAGCTAGAAAGGGGGGTTACCAGTCGGAGCAGGCCAGACCCCATAGGATCATGGGACCCTTGCGCAACTGTCCACGAAGCCCATAGAATGAGATGGCCCTAAGGTGGCGCGGCTATGGGGGCTTTCTGATGTTTGCACGGGGACCGATGTTTTCGTTCTGCGCATGTGCATGCACCCAACATTGTGGGCAGGGGGCGGAGAGGGGCGCTGGGCAGCCCCATTACCATTAGGGGATCTCCAGGCGTTTCATGCCGTGACACAAGTGCGGGGGGGGGGGGGGGCGGCATGTCAGCTGACATCACCGGATGTTAGCTGCCCGCCCATTTCCGTCCCAGCATGCACGCAGATGTAAGTGACTGTTATATGCACGCACCTTCCACATCTGTCGATGGTCGGCGACCATACAAACATGTGGGTGTTCCCCGCAGCATGGGAATGGGTGCTTATGTTAAACACCCATTCACAGCCTGTGAACACACGCTGTGGGGGGGGGCGGACGGCCCGGCATTCTGGCGGGGTTTGGTGGTACTCGCAAGGCTGCGAATTCGCTGGTCATGTTACGTGCTGGTCCTGTTACGTGCTGGTCCTGTTATGTGCTGGTCCTGTTACGTGCTGGTCATGTTACGTGCTGGTCATATTATGTAATGGTCATGTTACGTGCTGGTCCTGTTACGTGCTGGTCCTGTTACGTGCTGGTCCTGTTACGTGCTGGTCCTGTTACGTGCTGGTCCTGTTACGTGCTGGTCATGTTACGTGCTGGTCATATTATGTAATGGTCATGTTACGTGCTGGTCCTGTTACGTGCTGGTCCTGTTACGTGCTGGTCCTGTTACGTGCTGGTCCTGTTACGTGCTGGTCCTGTTACGTGCTGGTCATGTTACGTGCTGGTCATATTATGTAATGGTCATGTTACGTGCTGGTCATGTTACGTGCTGGTCATGTTACTTGCTGGTCCTGTTACGTGCTGGTCATGTTATGTAGTGGTGATGTTATGTAGTGGTGATGTTACGTGCTGGTCCTGTTACATGCTGGTCATGTTACGTGCTGGTCATATTATGTAATGGTCATGTTACGTGCTGGTCATGTTACGTGCTGGTCATATTATGTAATGGTCATGTTACGTGCTGGTCATGTTACGTGCTGGTCCTGTTACGTGCAGGTCATGTTACGTGCTGGTCATGTTATGTAACGGTCCTGTTACGTGCTGGTCATGTTACGTGCTGGTCATATTATGTAATGGTCATGTTACGTGCTGGTCATGTTACGTGCTGGTCATATTATGTAATGGTCATGTTACTTGCTGGTCATGTTACGTGCTGGTCATGTTATGTAATGGTCCTGTTACGTGCTGGTCATGTTACGTGCTGGTCATGTTACGCGCTGGTCATGTTATGTATTGGTCATGTTACGTGCTGGTCATGTTACGTGCTGGTCATGTTATGTAATGGTCCTGTTACGTGCTGGTCATGTTATGTGCTGGTCATGTTACGTGCTGGTCATGTTATGTAATGGTCATGTTACGTGCTGGTCATGTTACGTGCTGGTCATGTTACGTGCTGGTCATGTTATGTAACGGTCCTGTTACGTGCTGGTCCTGTTACGTGCTGGTCCTGTTACGTGCTGGTCATGTTACGTGCTGGTCATGTTACATGCAGGTCATGTTACGTGCTGGTCATGTTATGTAACGGTCCTGTTACGTGCTAGTCCTGTTACGTGCTGGTCCTGTTACGTGCTGGTCCTGTTACGTGCTGGTCATGTTACGTGCTGGTCATATTATGTAATGGTCATGTTACGTGCTGGTCATGTTACGTGCTGGTCATGTTACTTGCTGGTCATGTTATGTAATGGTCCTGTTATGTGCTGGTCATGTTACGTGCTGGTCATGTTACGTGCTGGTCATGTTATGTAATGGTCATGTTACGTGCTGGTCCTGTTATGTAATGGTCATGTTACGTGCTGGTCCTGTTACGTGCTGGTCCTGTTACGTGCTGGTCATGTTACGTGCTGGTCCTGTTACGTGCTGGTCATGTTACATGCTGGTCCTGTTACGTGCTGGTCCTGTTACGTGCTGGTCCTGTTACGTGCTGGTCCTGTTACGTGCTGGTCCTGTTACGTGCTGGTCATGTTACGTGCTGGTCCTGTTATGTAATGGTCCTGTTACGTGCTGGTCACGTTATGTAATGGTCCTGTTACGTGCTGGTCATGTTACGTGCTGGTCATGTTATGTAATGGTCATGTTACGTGCTTGTATTTCTGTATTACTGCAGAACGTGGATGGCGCTGAATGTGGATTCTTGTTATTTCATTTGTCAGAACAATTTCATTTTAACCATTAAATTAAAAGCCAGAAACCCTAAGCTGCTACAATGTCTTCTCTACATGACACACAGGAAATAATCATCAATCCGATATATGGTAAATCACTGAAGAAACCCAGAGATCCCAGTAGCTGCTGTGCTGCAGTAGCTCCGAACATAGCGTGCCGATGGCGCAGGCGGTGTGCGCAGGTAGCGCTCAGTGTGTGCTGGCGTACACGGGATGTAACATTCTGGTCACCGGGAGACATTGATATAGTCACTCTGTTGGATTCTCAGGATTCTTCTTCTCTCTCCCTGTGAAATCATTGCACAGTCATCATCATCATCGTCATTACTATTATACAGCGTGGAAACATAGTAACATCATAGTATTCTGTATCATGTGGTTACAGATGGATAATGGCTGTTTCGCTCCTGTGTGCTAGAGAAACAAGCACTTGGTCATACATGTACTTCCTAACATACGGTAGGCCATGTTTTCAGGATGTCTGGGTCAGTAATTATCCCACCTGCTCCCACAGACAGACACCCTCAGTACAGGACCTGCTGTGAACCCCAGGGGGTAACCCCTGTACTACAGCATCGGATATTTGGCTCCAACTCACTCACATTGTTCCTAGAATTCCTGCATTTCCTGGGTAATCTCATTAGAAATATATGAGTCACATTGTCTATATACCCCAATGACCATAATAACGAGGGGCTTTTCCTATAGGGCGCCTAACAAATTATGTCGCTTGGCCTATACCTTAACTTAACTGCCTAGAAATAACTCACACCTTAACTTAAAATAACGACTCGGACAGCAACCAGTCACTAGATACAGGTGCAGCTCCAGAGGACTGGAGAAGAGCAAATGTAGTTCCACTGCACAAAAGTGGAAGCAAAGAAGAAGCAGGTAACTACAGACCAGTGAGCCTTACATCAGTAGTAGGGAAATTAATGGAAACACTATTAAAAGAAAGAATAGTGGAATATCTTAAATTAAACAACTTACAGGATCCAAAACAGCATGGTTTTACTGCAGGGAGATCATGCCAAACAAGTCTCATTTACTTTTTTGACTCCGTGACCAAAATACTAGATGAAGGGGGGCTGTAGATGTGGCATATCTAGACTTTAGTAAGGCTTTTGACACTGTCCCACATCGCAGGCTGCTAAATAAACTTGACAGTGTGGGATTGGATTATAAAACAATTAAATGGATAAGAACCTGGTTGCAGGATAGGAAACAGACAGTTGTAGTAAATGGAGTGCATTCTATGGAGGGACATGTTACCAGTGGAGTACCCCCAGGGATCTGTACTTGGACCAGTGCTCTTTAATATCTTTGTTAATGACATTGCAAATGGTATTGAAGCGAAAGTATGCCTTTTTGCAGATGACACAAATATATGCAACAGAGTAGACACACCAGGAGGGGTAAATCAAATGACTGATGATCTAAGTAAACTTGAGAATTGGTCAAGAGCATGGCAACTACAGTTTAATGCTAAAAAATGCAAAATTATGCACTTGGGTCTCAAAAACCCAAAGACTAAATATAGTATAAATGTCACTATAATGGAAACTATTGAGGAGGAAAGAGATCTAGGAGTCACTATTTCAAGTGACTTAAAGGCAGGAAAGCAATGTAGCAAAGCAATGAGGAAGGCTAGTCAGATGCTTGGTTGCATAGGGAGAGGAATCAGTAGCAGAAAAAAAGACGTAATAATGCCACTTTATAGGTCATTGGTACGACCTCATCTGGAATACTGTGTCCAGTTCTGGAGACCATATCTTCAGAAGGATATAAATACATTGGAGAGTGTACAAAGAAGGGCAACTAAAATGGTGCATGGCCTACATCACAAAACTTACCTGGATAGACTAAAAGATCTTAACATGTATAGTTTGGAGCAGAGAAGGGAAAGGGGGGACATGATAGAAATCTTCAAATATATCAAGGGTTTTAACATAGTACAGGAGGGAAATTTTCTTCAAAGGAAAAGAAGTAATAGAATATGAGGACATGCACTGAAACTGGAGGGAGGTAGGTTCAGGGGAAATGTTAGAAAGAATTACTTCACAGAAAGGGTAGTGGATAAGTGGAATAGCCTCTCATCAGAGGTGGTAGAGGCTAAGACAGTAGTACAATTGAAACATGCTTGGGATAGGCATATGAATATCCTTACAAAGAAATAAGGATTAAAAAGGGTTGAGATTACCTGGCGGGTAAAAAAAAGGGCAGACTAGATGGGCCAAATGGTTCTTATCTGCCCGTCAAATTCTATGTTTCTATGTTTCTATGTAACAGCATAAGTTTAAACTGGTCATAATATTTATTGAAGTTGTATGACCCTTATTTGTCTAAAGGGATGGCCAATAAAGCACTTGAGACCAGGACCAGTCAACGGTGTATGTCAATGGTAGCGACTGAAACGCCCCAATCCAACAAAACACCTCTTACATAAGGTACAGCCTGCGCCGTGACGGACTTACTGCCCCTTCTATGGTATGGTGCGGACACCTCCAGGAAGTGTCCAACGTCCCCCCGCTGAGTCGGGACTCGCCCACCGTCCTGGCAAAGGGAGGCAATACCGCAAGGCGACCGCCTGACACCTCACCTGACTGCTGGTCGAGAGCGCCTTTTCGCTGATTTTATAATTAAAGCTATTGATGCAAATTGGGTGAATGGTCCGAAGGCCAGGTAGCACAAGATTGAAAGGGAAGGGAGGGTGGGGATCCAGACTCAAAGAGGAAGTACTTCCTCCTAACGTTCCCTAATATACCCCTCTCTAAGCTGACGCCCCTAAGCTACCTGATTGGCCCATCCACCTACCACTCACTACCTGAGGTTTTTCCTCACAGCACCTTACTTTCCTCAATAACTTTATCTACAACCTACAAATTCCCTCGAGCCTATGCAGCCCTCGTTCTATCTAATATACGGGATTGCTTTTTCACACCCAAGAGAAAGGATGGAATACACTTTACAGCCTCATGTCATATGGCTGTTACCATACAGATGACCGTCGGTGGGGATACCGTGGTCAGAATACCAACACAGGCCTCTCGAAGGAGTGGAATATCCCCCCTCAGCAGCCTCACCCTCCCTGCTAGTGCCTCCCCTCCTAATCCTAATGAGAGTTCCACCGTGGGTTACCGCGTGCCACCCAATGCTGACCACTGCAGGAATTTCTTCCCACATGACCGGACTAAACATTCTGGACTGCATCTTGGGCGTAACTGTTCCATTTTCAATCCACGTGTTATTTTTATTTGGCTTTTTTTGGTATATAATAAATATATTGTATTATTTGGGCATTGGACGGGGCAGACGCAGCTAGAACTTGAAATACAAGGTTTCCATCCTCCTCCTCTAGTTTCACATTTATCATTACATCATATGTTGCTCTGTCAGGACTGTCAGGACGCTATAGGTCCGGGCTGTGGGACTGCGGGATATGTATCTGGACTGTCAGGACGCTATAGGACTGGGCTGTGAGACTGCGGGATATGGTATCTAGACTGTCAGGATGCTATAGGACCGGGCTGTGGGACTGCGGGATATGGTATCTGGACTGTCAGGATGCTATAGGACCGGGCTGTGGGACTGCGGGATATGGTATCTGGACTGTCAGGATGCTATAGGACCGGGCTGTGGGACTGAGGAATATGGTATCTGGACTGTCAGGACGCTATAGGTCCGGGCTGTGGGACTGCGGGATATGGTATCTGGACTGTCAGGACGCTATAGGACCGGGCTGTGGGACTGCGGGATATGGTATCTGGACTGTCAGGACGCTATAGGACTGGGCTGTGGGACTGAGGAATATGGTATCTGGACTGTCAGGACGCTATAGGTCCGGGCTGTGGGACTGCGGGATATGGTATCTGGACTGTCAGGACGCTATAGGACAGGGCTGTGGGACTGCGGGATATGGTATCTTAGTGTCTTTCTTGGTATAATGTAGCACATTCACCTTTTGGACGTTCCTGATATATATTAGTGGCACCCTGGTCTCCTATGTGGTACAGACCAAACAAAAACTTGCTATGATATTGAACGCTGATTGTATGATATTCTGTACTGCAGCTGTTTCCTTTTTAACCCAACCAAGCAGAAAAGAAAAAAGATGGGACAGCGCTGTACTGAATAATCAAATATTTATTAAAATTTATATAATATCGTGGCCAACGATAAAAAGCGGAACAGTGCTGCTAATGATCACACACCTCCTGAGGAAGCTGCTGAACTGGTAAAAGGCGGAGAAACGCGTACAGGACATGGGGCACGGCTGGCTGCGCATGAGACAGGACCATTTGATTGCTCTCTGACAAGACCGCAAAGTAAGACTGCACCAGCGGTCGGAGATCATCATTGGAGACCGTTAGCCGGATCCCACCTGTTATATCTGGATGCACTTAAGGATCAAACAAGCTGGAAATGTGCACATTTAATAGGAAATACTAACTTGTCAGTGGCGTAGCTACCGCTCCGCAGCCCTAGCGGTGGCGGGGGGGAGCCGGCACCTCCGGGGCGCAGGGTCACGGTTCTCCAGTCTCACTGCCTGTGTGACAGCCCGGAGCTGCGGGGAGGTGGGGATCCGTCTCTCCCCAGCCCGTGCGCCAGACAGACACCCTGCTATCTCCAGTGGCTGCCCGGCTCCAAACTCCTCCAGTACGCTCAGAGAGTGTGCGCCCAAGGGAGAGCAGTCGCCCACCGATCACCGCACAGCTGCAGGGCAGGCAGGAAGCTCCGTCCGAATCCGTCCTGCGGATAAGACCACACAAACAAGCGGCAAGCTCCCCGCCCTGCCGAGCAGTCACCATCACCCGCCTGTGAGTCACACCGCCAACATGGAGGTCAACGTGGAGAAGCTGGCGGCAGATGCCGGCATGTTCCTGAACCGCGCAGTGCAGGTACCGTGGGGGGGGGGGGGATTTATCGCAGGGGGGGCATTTATCGCAGGGGGGGGCGGCAGAATTTTTTTGGCAGGGGGGAGCTACTTTTCTAGTTACGCCACTGTAACTTGTGATATTTACAAACTAACAATACTAATAGACTATCACAGAGGAGAATCCGTTCTATCTCTGCATGCAATCACTAACTGCTAAAGTTTGTGAGTCTTGTCTGTCTTATCGTTGGCCACGATATTATATAAATTGTAATAAATATTTGATTATTCAGTACAGCGCTGTCCCATCTTTTTTCTTCTCCTATGTGGTACCACATCCACAGGGCCGTAACTAGGGGGGGGGCTGGGGGATCATGCGCACCGGGCACTGCATGTGGGGGGCGCTGTCGAGCCTGGCAGCGGGGGTTCGAGAACAGGCAGCGGGCATCCGGGCGACGGGCGTAGCGGCAGCTGGAAGCAAGCTACGCTATTTGCCCGGCAGGAAGTAGATTTTGAAAAGTCTTGCCGGACGCTGATTGGCTGAATTCTCTCAGCCAATTAGCGTCCGGCAAGTCAAAATCAGCAGCGCTTCCCGCCGCCAGGCAAGAAGCGTAGCTCACTACAAGGAATAAAGCCGCCGCGGCGCTGCCCGTCCCTGGACCCCGCTGCCCGTCCCCCTGCTGCCTGGACTGGAATCCACGCTGCCTGGTCCGGAACCCCCGCTGCCTGGTCCGGAACCCCCTGCTGCCTGTCCCTGGACCCCGCTGCCCATCCCCCTGCTGCCTGGTCCGGAACCCCCGCTGCCTGTCCCTGGACCCCGCTGCCCGTCCCCCTGCTGCCTGGTCCGGAACCCCTGCTGCCTGTCCCTGGACCCCGCTGCCCATCCCGGGACCCCGCTGCACAACGGTATGTGGGCGCAGGGTCTGCTCAGCCTCCGGTGCCAGGGGCAAGGCAGTCATTTGCCCCCCCCCCCCAGTCAGTGGGGGGGCGACCAAATGACCGCCTTGCCCCGGGCGCCGGAAACCCTAGTTTCGGTCCTGACATCCAGAACTCGTGGACACACATATCTAGGGACTAGGGCTGGATTTAGGACGACCTAGAGGGGAGAAGCACTATCTGTACATCGCCCACATCACAGATTGCCCCATGGAGACAGAACTTTCTTACCCATATATAGAAGAACGCCACAGTGATTATGACACTGTACAATCCGCAAACTCCCAGCGCCACCTGCAGGCTGAGGGGGGACGTCTGGCACAGGGGGAGCCTCGGCGGAACCTCTTCTTTCTCTGCTGATTTGCATACAGGATATCCTGTGAGCGATATGTAAAACAGATTAGAAGCCGAATGATAATACCGGTCCCCTCTGTGATATATGGTATACAGTTGATTATTCGACACAAATTATGTCGACCACTATTGAATCGACAGGCGATAGGACAACACATGAAAAATTTCGACATGGTCTAGGTCAACATTGACAAAAGGTCGACACAAGCAAAATGTTGGCAGGTTAATGGTCTACACATGAAAAAGTTGACATGAGTTTTTCATGATTTCTTTTAACCGACTTGTTCCAACTTCATGATCCAAGTTAGATTATAATAGTGTGCCGAGCGCAGAAAGCCATTTGTGGGGGCGCATTACGCTGATACAGTGCCCATATCAGCAGATTTCCATAAGGACACCCAAAATATGGAAAAACTCATTATTGACCTTTTCCTGGGTCAACCATTCCCACCTCAAACTTTCGCTTGTGTCAACATTTTGTCGATGTCAACCTACACCATGACGCCCTTTGTCATGTGTTCACCTATTCCTTGTCGCTTCCTCTTACATTCCCGGGGTTGGGTTATGGGTGGCTTTCTCTTACACTCCTGGGGTTGGGTTATGGGTGGCTTTCTCTTACACTCCTGGGGTTGGGTTATGGGTGACTTTCTCTTACATTCCCGGGGTTGGGTTATGGGTGGCTTTCTCTTACATTCCCGGGGTTGGGTTATGGGTGGCTTTCTCTTACATTCCCGGGGTTGGGTTATGGGTGACTTTCTCTTACATTCCCGGGGTTAAGTTGTGGTTGGCTTTCTCTTACATTCTCGGGGTTGGGTTATGGGTGGCTTTCTCTTACATTCCTGGGGTTGGGTTATGGGTGGCTTTCTCTTACATTTCCGGGGTTAAGTTTTGGTTGGCTTTCTCTTACATTCTCGGGGTTGGGTTATGGGTGACTTTCTCTTACATTCCTTGGGTTGGGTTATGGGTGGCTTTCTCTTACATTCCCAGTTTGGGTTATAGGTGGCTTTCTCTTACATTCCCGGGGTTGGGTTATGGGTGGCTTTCTCTTACATTCTCGGGGTTGGGTTATGGGTGGCTTTCTCTTACATTCCTGGGGTTGGGTTATGGTTGGCTTTCTCTTACATTCCCGGGGTTGGGTTATGGTTGGCTTTCTCTTACATTCCCGGGGTTAATTTGTAGCTGGCTTTCTCTTACATTCTCGGGGTTGGGTTATGGGTGGCTTTCTCTTACATTCCTGGGGTTGGGTTATGGGTGGCTTTCTCTTACATTCCTTGGGTTGGGATATGGGTGGCTTTCTCTTACATTCCCGGGAGTGGGTTATGGGTGGCTTTCTCTTACATTCCCGGGGTTGGGTTATGGGTGGCTTTCTCTTACATTCCTTGGGTTGGGTTATGGGTGGCTTTCTCTTACATTCCTTGGGTTGGTTTATGGGTGGCTTTCTCTTACATTCCCGGGGTTGGGTTATGGGTGGCTTTCTTTTACATTCCTTGGGTTGGGTTATGGGTGGCTTTCTCTTACATTCCCGGGGTTGGGTTATGGGTGGCTTTCTCTTACATTCCTTGGGTTGGGTTATGGGTGGCTTTCTCTTACATTCCTGGGGTTGGGTTATGGGTGGCTTTCTCTTACATTCCTGGGGTTGGGTTATGGGTGGCTTTCTCTTACATTCCTAGTTTGGGTTATGGGTGGCTTTCTCTTACATTCCTGGGGTTGGGTTACGGGTGGCTTTCTCTTACATTCCTGGGGTTGGGTTACGGGTGGCTTTCTCTTACATTCCCGGGGTTGGGTTATGGGTGGCTTTCTCTTACATTCCTGGGGTTGGGTTATGGGTGGCTTTCTCTTACATTCCTGGGGTTGGGTTATGGGTGGCTTTCTCTTACATTCCCGGGGTTGGGTTATGGGTGGCATTCTCTTACATTCCCAGGGTTGGGTTATGGGTGGCTTTCTCTTACATTCCCGGGGTTGGGTTATGGGTGACTTTCTCTTAAATTCCCGGGGTTAAGTTGTGGTTGGCTTTCTCTTACATTCTCGGGGTTGGGTTATGGGTGGCTTTCTCTTACATTCCCGGGATTGGGTTATGGGTGACTTTTTCTTACATTCCTGGGGTTGGGTTATGAGTGGCTTTCTCTTACATTCCCGGGGTTGGGTTATGGTTGTCTTTCTCTTACATTCTGGGTTTGGGTTATGGGTGTCTTTCTCTTACATTCTCGGGGTTGGGTTATGGGTGGCTTTCTCTTACATTCCCGGGGTTGGATTATGGGTGGCTTTCTCTTACATTCCCGGGGTTGGGTTATGGGTGGCTTTCTCTTACGTTCCCGGGGTTGGGTTATGGGTGACTTTCTCTTACATTCCCGGGGTTAAGTTGTGGTTGGCTTTCTCTTACATTCTCGGGGTTGGGTTATGGGTGGCTTTCTCTTACATTCCTGGGGTTGGGTTATGGGTGGCTTTCTCTTACATTCCTGGGGTTGGGTTATGGGTGGCTTTCTCTTACATTTCCGGGGTTAAGTTTTGGTTGGCTTTCTCTTACATTCTCGGGGTTGGGTTATGGGTGACTTTCTCTTACATTCCTTGGGTTGGGTTATGGGTGGCTTTCTCTTACATTCCCAGTTTGGGTTATAGGTGGCTTTCTCTTACATTCCCGGGGTTGGGTTATGGGTGGCTTTCTCTTACATTCTCGGGGTTGGGTTATGGGTGGCTTTCTCTTACATTCCTGGGGTTGGGTTATGGTTGGCTTTCTCTTACATTCCCGGGGTTGGGTTATGGTTGGCTTTCTCTTACATTCCCGGGGTTAATTTGTAGTTGGCTTTCTCTTACATTCTCGGGGTTGGGTTATGGGTGGCTTTCTCTTACATTCCTGGGGTTGGGTTATGGGTGGCTTTCTCTTACATTCCTTGGGTTGGGATATGGGTGGCTTTCTCTTACATTCCCGGGAGTGGGTTATGGGTGGCTTTCTCTTACATTCCCGGGGTTGGGTTATGGGTGGCTTTCTCTTACATTCCTTGGGTTGGGTTATGGGTGGCTTTCTCTTACATTCCTTGGGTTGGTTTATGGGTGGCTTTCTCTTACATTCCCGGGGTTGGGTTATGGGTGGCTTTCTTTTACATTCCTTGGGTTGGGTTATGGGTGGCTTTCTCTTACATTCCCGGGGTTGGGTTATGGGTGGCTTTCTCTTACATTCCTTGGGTTGGGTTATGGGTGGCTTTCTCTTACATTCCTGGGGTTGGGTTATGGGTGGCTTTCTCTTACATTCCTGGGGTTGGGTTATGGGTGGCTTTCTCTTACATTCCTAGTTTGGGTTATGGGTGGCTTTCTCTTACATTCCTGGGGTTGGGTTACGGGTGGCTTTCTCTTACATTCCTTGGGTTGGTTTATGGGTGGCTTTCTCTTACATTCCCGGGGTTGGGTTATGGGTGGCTTTCTTTTACATTCCTTGGGTTGGGTTATGGGTGGCTTTCTCTTACATTCCCGGGGTTGGGTTATGGGTGGCTTTCTCTTACATTCCTTGGGTTGGGTTATGGGTGGCTTTCTCTTACATTCCCGGGGTTGGGTTATGGGTGGCTTTCTCTTACATTCCTGGGGTTGGGTTATGGGTGGCTTTCTCTTACATTCCTAGTTTGGGTTACGGGTGGCTTTCTCTTACATTCCTGGGGTTGGGTTACGGGTGGCTTTCTCTTACATTCCTGGGGTTGGGTTACGGGTGGCTTTCTCTTACATTCCCGGGGTTGGGTTATGGGTGGCTTTCTCTTACATTCCTGGGGTTGGGTTATGGGTGGCTTTCTCTTACATTCCCGGGGTTGGGTTATGGGTGGCTTTCTCTTACATTCCCGGGGTTGGGTTATGGGTGGCTTTCTCTTACATTCCCGGGGTTGGGTTATGGGTGGCTTTCTCTTACATTCCCGGGGTTGGGTTATGGGTGACTTTCTCTTAAATTCCCGGGGTTAAGTTATGGGTGACTTTCTCTTAAATTCCCGGGGTTAAGTTGTGGTTGGCTTTCTCTTACATTCTCGGGGTTGGGTTATGGGTGGCTTTCTCTTACATTCCCGGGATTGGGTTATGGGTGACTTTCTCTTACATTCCTGGGGTTGGGTTATGAGTGGCTTTCTCTTACATTCCCGGGGTTGGGTTATGGTTGTCTTTCTCTTACATTCTGGGTTTGGGTTATGGGTGGCTTTCTCTTACATTCCCGGGGTTGGGTTATGGGTGGCTTTCTCTTACATTCCCGGGGTTGGATTATGGGTGGCTTTCTCTTACATTCCCGGGGTTGGGTTATGGGTGGCTTTCTCTTACATTCCCGGGGTTGGGTTATGGGTGACTTTCTCTTACATTCCTAGTTTGGGTTACGGGTGGCTTTCTCTTACATTCCTGGGGTTGGGTTACGGGTGGCTTTCTCTTACATTCCTGGGGTTGGGTTACGGGTGGCTTTCTCTTACATTCCCGGGGTTGGGTTATGGGTGGCTTTCTCTTACATTCCCGGGGTTGGGTTATGGGTGGCTTTCTCTTACATTCCCGGGGTTGGGTTATGGGTGACTTTCTCTTACATTCCTGGGGTTGGGTTATGAGTGGCTTTCTCTTACATTCCCGGGGTTGGGTTATGGTTGTCTTTCTCTTACATTCTGGGTTTGGGTTATGGGTGTCTTTCTCTTACATTCTCGGGGTTGGGTTATGGGTGGCTTTCTCTTACATTCCCGGGGTTGGATTATGGGTGGCTTTCTCTTACATTCCCGGGGTTGGGTTATGGGTGGCTTTCTCTTACATTCCTTGGGTTGGGTTATGGGTGGCTTTCTCTTACATTCCTTGGGTTGGTTTATGGGTGGCTTTCTCTTACATTCCCGGGGTTGGGTTATGGGTGGCTTTCTTTTACATTCCTTGGGTTGGGTTATGGGTGGCTTTCTCTTACATTCCTGGGGTTGGGTTATGGTTGGCTTTCTCTTACATTCCCGGGGTTGGGTTATGGTTGGCTTTCTCTTACATTCCCGGGGTTAATTTGTAGTTGGCTTTCTCTTACATTCTCGGGGTTGGGTTATGGGTGGCTTTCTCTTACATTCCTGGGGTTGGGTTATGGGTGGCTTTCTCTTACATTCCTTGGGTTGGGATATGGGTGGCTTTCTCTTACATTCCCGGGAGTGGGTTATGGGTGGCTTTCTCTTACATTCCCGGGGTTGGGTTATGGGTGGCTTTCTCTTACATTCCTTGGGTTGGGTTATGGGTGGCTTTCTCTTACATTCCTTGGGTTGGTTTATGGGTGGCTTTCTCTTACATTCCCGGGGTTGGGTTATGGGTGGCTTTCTTTTACATTCCTTGGGTTGGGTTATGGGTGGCTTTCTCTTACATTCCCGGGGTTGGGTTATGGGTGGCTTTCTCTTACATTCCTTGGGTTGGGTTATGGGTGGCTTTCTCTTACATTCCTGGGGTTGGGTTATGGGTGGCTTTCTCTTACATTCCTGGGGTTGGGTTATGGGTGGCTTTCTCTTACATTCCTAGTTTGGGTTATGGGTGGCTTTCTCTTACATTCCTGGGGTTGGGTTACGGGTGGCTTTCTCTTACATTCCCGGGGTTGGGTTATGGGTGGCTTTCTCTTACATTCCTGGGGTTGGGTTATGGGTGGCTTTCTCTTACATTCCTGGGGTTGGGTTATGGGTGGCTTTCTCTTACATTCCCGGGGTTGGGTTATGGGTGGCTTTCTCTTACATTCCCGGGGTTGGGTTATGGGTGGCTTTCTCTTACATTCCCGGGGTTGGGTTATGGGTGACTTTCTCTTAAATTCCCGGGGTTAAGTTGTGGTTGGCTTTCTCTTACATTCTCGGGGTTGGGTTATGGGTGGCTTTCTCTTACATTCCCGGGATTGGGTTATGGGTGACTTTCTCTTACATTCCTGGGGTTGGGTTATGAGTGGCTTTCTCTTACATTCCCGGGGTTGGGTTATGGTTGTCTTTCTCTTACATTCTGGGTTTGGGTTATGGGTGTCTTTCTCTTACATTCTCGGGGTTGGGTTATGGGTGGCTTTCTCTTACATTCCCGGGGTTGGATTATGGGTGGCTTTCTTTTACATTCCTTGGGTTGGGTTATGGGTGGCTTTCTCTTACATTCCTTGGGTTGGGTTATGGGTGGCTTTCTCTTACATTCCTTGGGTTGGGTTATGGGTGGCTTTCTCTTACATTCCCGGGGTTGGGTTATGGGTGGCTTTCTCTTACATTCCTTGGGTTGGGTTATGGATGGCTTTCTCTTACATTCCTTGGGTTGGGTTATGGGTGGCTTTCTCTTACATTTCTGGGGTTGGGTTATGGGTGGCTTTCTCTTACATTCCTGGGGTTGGGTTATGGATGGCTTTCTCTTACATTCCCAGTTTGGGTTATGGGTGGCTTTCTCTTACATTCTCGGGGTTGGGTTATCGGTGGCTTTCTCTTACATTCCTGGGGTTGGGTTATGGGTGGCTTTCTCTTACATTCCTGGGGTTGGGTTATGGGTGGCTTTCTCTTACATTCCTTGGATTGGGTTATGGGTGGCTTTCTCTTACATTCCCGGGGTTGGGTTATGGGTGGCTTTCTCTTACATTCCTGGGGTTGGGTTATGGGTGGCTTTCTCTTACATTCCTTGGGTTGGGTTATGGGTGGCTTTCTCTTACATTCCCAGTTTGGGTTATGGGTGACTTTCTCTTACATTCCTTGGGTTGGGTTATGGGTGGCTTTCTCTTACATTCCCGGGATTGGGTTATGGGTGGCTTTCTCTTACATTCCCGGGATTGGGTTATGGGTGTCTTTCTCTTACATTCCCGGGATTGGGCTGTGGGAAACTTATTTTTCTATAATTTTTTTACTCTATTCAGCGCTCTTATATTTGTATATTTTAAAACCCCTTCTCCAAAAGAGATTCTGATATCATGCTAGCGCGGAACATAGACATATTCTATTACAGAACAGCTGCTGGGTATCTGCCATAGCTCCTTTTGTTACCTTTCTGAATGATCATCCCCTCATCCTCTTCCTGTGAGTACGGAGGGGGATACATGTCCTCTTTGCGGAAGAAGTAAATGTCGGAGCTGCTCTCCGTGAGGCCCCATAGGTGGAAGGTGACGCTGCTGGCGTTAGGAATCATTCTGCACTTCTTGTATTCAACGGGAATCTGGGTGTGGTTGAAGGAACCGTTACAGACAATCCCTGATTTATTCATCCCTCTGATCAAGGACACTTTGAATTCTTCCTTATTTGGGTCAGCAAAGTTTCGGTAAAACGTTAAGTTGATGCTGTCGTGTGTAAAGCATAGGAGTCGTGTTCTCCCCGGCCAAGAATCTGGAACAGGAGAGTTTGGGCCGGTTATGGCAGTAATGATATGTACACAGTCGGAGTTATTCTGGTTGATTCGCAAGGCTACATATTTGCAGCCTTGCAAGTCCACCAGACACCGTCTGCCGAATGCCAGTACGCCCCCCCTCGCATGCCATGTACGTTTGCAGGGGCTGCAAATGGATGTTTTACATAAACATCCATTCGCAAGCTGTGGGGGAACACCCCCATCCTTTGATGGTCGCCGATCATCGAAATGATGTGGAAGGCAGACGCACATGTAAGGTTGCTCTCAGGTAACCGTAGATCTGCGTGGACATTCGGCAGGAAGTGGGCGGTCACCTGACATCCGGTGATGTCAGCTGCCCGCCTCCGGCACCCACGTCAGAGGCTGATTTCCATGGAAACACTGGGTGTTCCCATGGGCGCGACTATCCTCCGCCGCCATCCTCAGTCTGTTCGCCATGGCCGCCTTCACCCAGTGTATGCACATGTGCGGAAATGCTGCTGCGCATACATCAAACATCGCTCCCCGTGCAAACAAACGGTCTGTGCGAATGGACCAGAATAACCACCAGTATGTATAGGGTATGATGTGACATTGTATACACACATGGTTGTATGCAGCCCTCTGATGTGTACAGTACATGAGCACATGGGAGGAGAACGATCACAGCGACATATAGACAATATAGCCGATGCTAATGTAGCCGATGCTGGACGTGTACGTCACACAGGGCTGGTTCTAGTTTGAGGCCCTTATTCAGATCTGATCGCAGTACAAATTTGTTCACATAACCATGTGCACTGCAGGTGGGGCAGATGTAACAGGTGCAGAGAGTGTTACATTTGGGTGGGGTGTGTTGAAATTTAAATCTGAATTGCAGTGTAAAAATAATGCAGCCAGTATTTACCATGCACAGAAACAAAATAAATCTAACTCTCTCTGCACATGTTACATCTGCCCCCCTGCAGTGCACATGGTTTCTGCCATTTTGAGAACAAATTGGTACTAGGATCAGATCTGAATAAGGTCCAAGTGCAGCCCAGGGAGAGAATTCACCCCCTCCCCCACACACACTAACTGCCCCCATAGTCTCAACCAAGCTCCGACCCCACTTCCCAGTCTGTGCCTCACATGCCTTTGCCCCTCCAGTCTATGTCTCACAGCCCACTTTCCTCCCCAGTCTGTGCCTCACGTGCCTTTTCCTCCCCACTCTGTGCCTCACATGTCACTTTCCTCCCCAGTCTATGCCTCACGTGTGCTTTCCTCCCCACTCTGTGCCTCACATACCCCTTTCCTCCCCACTCTGTGCCTCAAATGTCACTTTCCTCCCCACTCTGTGCCTCACATGCCCCTTTCCTCCCCAGTCTGTGCCTCACATGTCACTTTCCTCCCTAGTCTGTGCCTCACATGTCACTTTCCTCCCCAGTCTGTGCCTCACATGCCGCTTTCCTCCCCACTCTGTGCCATCACATGCCCCTTTCCTCCCCACTCTGTGCCTCACGTGCCTTTTCCTCCCCACTCTGTGCCTCACATGTCACTTTCCTCCCCAGTCTATGCCTCACGTGCCCTTTCCTCACCACTCTGTGCCTCACATACCCCTTTCCTCCCCACTCTGTGCCTCAAATGTCACTTTCCTCCCCACTCTGTGCCTCACATGCCCCTTTCCTCCCCAGTCTGTGCCTCACATGCCACTTTCCTCCCCACTCTGTGCCTCACATGCCCCTTTCCTCCCCACTCTGTGCCTCACATGCCCCTTTCCTCCCTAGTCTGTGCCTCACATGCCCCTTTCCTCCCCACTCTGTGCCTCACATATCCCTTTCCTCCACAGTCTGTGCCTCACATGACTCTTTCCTCCCCACTCTGTGCCTCACATATCCCTTTCCACCCTAGTCTGTGCCTCACATGTCACTTTCCTCCCTAGTCCCTAGTCTGTGCCTCACATGTCACTTTCCTCCCTAGTCTGTGCCTCACATGCCACTTTCCTCCCCAGTCTGTGCCTCACATATCCCTTTCCTCCCCAGTCTGTGCCTCACATGCCCCTTTCCACCCTAGTCTGTGCCTCACATGTCACTTTCCTCCCTAGTCTGTGCCTCACATGCCCCTTTCCTCCCCACTCTGTGCCTCACATATCCCTTTCCACCCTAGTCTGTGCCTCACATGTCACTTTCCTCCCTAGTCTGTGCCTCACATGTCACTTTCCTCCCTAGTCTGTGCCTCACATGCCACTTTACTCCCCAGTCTGTGCCTCACATATCCCTTTCCTCCCCAGTCTGTGCCTCACATGCCCCTTTCCACCCTAGTCTGTGCCTCACATGTCACTTTCCTCCCTATTCTGTGCCTCACATGCCCCTTTCCTCCCCACTCTGTGCCTCACATATCCCTTTCCACCCTAGTCTGTGCCTCACATGTCACTTTCCTCCCTAGTCTGTGCCTCACATGTCACTTTCCTCCCTAGTCTGTGCCTCACATGTCACTTTCCTCCCTAGTCTGTGCCTCACATGCCACTTTCCTCCCCAGTCTGTGCCTCACATATCCCTTTCCTCCCCAGTCTGTGCCTCACATGCCCCTTTCCACCCTAGTCTGTGCCTCACATGTCACTTTCCTCCCTAGTCTGTGCCTCACATGCCCCTTTCCTCCCCACTATGTGCCTCACATGTCACTTTCCGGTACTTGTTTCCTAGCACGGCCACATATCTTATGGATCATGTACCTTTAGTTAAGGTACACGATCCATAAGATGGACCCGATTTCCTTTGAAATCAGGTCCATTTAGCCGGCTAGGATAAAATATCGGGGGCATCGCGTCGGTCAGGGACCGTTAACAATGGTCCCGACGCGACCGACGCGATGCCCGCGATTTCCCCATAGGCTTCAATGTTAAAAAATATTTTAACATTGAAATCGTGTCGGGAAAGGTAAAATATCGGGGGCATCGCGTCGGTCGGGACCATTAACAATGGTCACGACGCGATGCCCCCGATTTTTCCATCGGGTTCAATGTTAAAATATTTTTTGACATTGAAATAGTGAAAAAATGTGAAAAATGTGAAATGGGCCAATATGACCCATTTCACATTATAGATGTCCCCGTCGTCACCCCACGATAGACGCCAACCCGAAGCGTGGCGAGCGCAGCGAGCCCGCGAGGGGCGGCGGTGCGCGTCCTCCGACCTTTTCATTCCCCTACTATCCATGTCGGCGTGGAGTTGAGAATAGAATAGTGTGGCGAGCGCAGCGAGCCACCGAGCCCAAAGCGTGGCGAGCGCAGCGAGCCCCGCGAGGGGACGCGGATACCTTCACAGTTATACGCGTCCCCTCGCGGGCTTCACAGGTGTCCGTGGCGACGCGGACACCTGTGAAGTCTGCGAAGGGACGCGTTTACCTGTGAAGGTATCCGCGTCCCCTCGCGGGGCTCGCTGCGCTCGCCACGCTTCGGGCTCGGTGGCTCGCTGCGCTCGCCACACTATTCTATTCTCAACTCCACGCCGACGTGGATAGTAGGGGAATGAAAAGGTCGGAGGACGCGCACCGCCGCCCCTCGCGGGCTCGCTGCGCTCGCCACGCTTCGGGTTGGCGTCTATCGTGGGGTGGGGTGTACGCCGTGACATTTGGGGGGGTTGGGAATATTTTACATTGAATCCAATGTAAAATCGGGTCCCAGGGACCCGATTTACATTTAATTAAAAAAAAAAAATCGGGTCCAAAATCGGTCGGTCGCGACGATCGCATCGCATGCGACCAAATCGCATGCGATGCGATCGACCCGATTTTTCCGACACGACCACCCCGATGTAAATCGGTGTGGCCGTGCTAGGAAACAAGTACCCACTTTCCTCCCTAGTCTGTGCCTCACATGTCACTTTCCTCCCTAGTCTGTGCCTCACATGTCACTTTCCTCCCTAGTCTGTGCCTCACATATCCCTTTCCTCCCCAGTCTGTGCCTCACATGCCCCTTTCCTCCCTAGTCTGTGCCTCACATGCCCCTTTCCTCCCCACTCTGTGCCTCACATGCCCCTTTCCTCCCCACTCTGTGCCTCACATACCCCTTTCCTCCCCACTCTGTGCCTCACATGCCCCTTTCCTTCCCACTCTGTGCCTCACATACCCCTTTCCTCCCCAGTCTGTGCCTCATATGCCTCTCCCTCCTGAGTCTGTGCCTCACATGCCACTTTCCTCCCCAGTCTGTGCCTCACATGCCCCTTTCCTCCCCAGTCTGTGCCTCACATGCCACTTTCCTCCCCAGTCTGTGCCTCACATGCCTTTTCCTCCCCTGTCTGTGCCTCCCATGCCTCCCCCCCCCCACACACACACACACAGTTTGTGCCTCGCATGCCTTTTCCTTCCCAGTTTTTCCCACCCTTAGGTGACTATTTGCAGCTCCAGGTACTCTGTGACCAGAAAAAGTTGTTCGTGTGGGAGACACGAGGGGTGGGGCCACTGCTCTGGGCAGGGCCACATCTGGCTGACAGGTGCGCTAGCCTAATCTTACCAGGCTATGACCAATTTGCCCCTGCTTACTCCACACTGGGGATCCCATATAACTATTTGTCATGGCTTCTACTCCCCTAACAGAAAGCTGAAGTGAATCCCAACCCCGTGGGGCTCCCAGGGTCCCAAAAAGGGGTCCAGACACAAGATATTGCAAGATATGGCAAAGGTGCATAAGGTAGAGGGGGTAGAGGATACGGGTTTAAGAAGCAAAACGTGGTCAGATCCGGGAGCCGACCACAGATCGCTATATGCTGGGCATACCATGGGCATGGGGGGCATATTCAGGGCTACCTTTGGATGATAACCCCCAGAGAGGGATAAAAAATGGTCTGGGTGCCTAACTGAGTGCTTGGGTTCCTGGTGTGACTTCCTGTTGGAGGTAGCCATGGAGACAATGCACCCGGGAGCCTGTTCTGGGCCTGTCAGAGGGGCAGCAATTGGTTTGGGAAGCCCTGGGTTTCTGCATGTGTGGTCAGTGGGGCAGCGCTGTGTTCTCCTCTATCCCCCACGCTGCAGAGATTATCAGACGGATGCGCCATTCAGGAACCTGGGTGCAGTAAACAATAGTAACAATCTGAAAGGGAAGTTCAAGTTTTTACTATGTGGTTTTGTGGTGACTACTGAAATTAAAATGTAAATAAGAGAAAGATTTAGATGTTATGGGAAAGTAACAATTAGACATTTGCAACTTTTTAAATAAAATAGAAGTAATATAGTAATATAGAAACATCAAGAAAACAATAGTGAAGTGTAAGCTCTGGTGGTAAGGGTGGTAAGGGTCTCTCTGTACAAGAACTTATACTTGCATCTGTATTGTCCACATGGCCAAACTGTCACCCCCCAGCTGTGGTAAACTACACATCCCAGCACAGTAGCGCACGCAGGGGGGGGGGGTTCTGAGTAACTACGCCCACTTCAGGTTTAGGCCCCACCCACTCACTAAATTTTACCGCGATTCGCAGGGCTGTGGGGACTAGGGAGGGCAGAACTGGTGAGAATCTGAGGGGAGCCACAGGCAACCAGAAGCAGCAGGAGGGGGAAGCACCGGGCTGCACGGTTCTAGAAACAGCAGAAGCAAAAACATCCGGCTACCTGCTCCTAATGTATTCGGAAGTTTTATTTTCAATATCAATTCAGTGTCACTCGCTTATATGGTTGCCATGATTTGTATGTATATATGATCACTATGGTAACCAATGGTGTGTCTTCACACCTGATAGATATGGCATCTGGAAGGATGCGTCATTACGGCACATGGAGTGTCGCCACAGGACCGGCATCCTGCTGCAGGGAGGATTCGCGCCATTCTCACGGTGATGTGGTTATAAGGTGATTTTGTTTTTGTAAGTGTTCTTCTATACTGATAAGATTTCAATATATTAAATGAAATGTTGAATCATCTACTGGTTTCTATGTTCACTTATGTTCCAGAGTGCCGCATGGCGCCCGTCGTGGTTAATCGCATACCTTAAGTTAAGGTAACTTAAGGTATGCGATGGACACGATGGACGCGATTTCCTGTCAATTAAGAGCCTTTATTGCCAGCAAGGATGAAATCGCGTTGATCGCGTCCATCGCATGCCATTATTGTTAACGCCACCCCACTTTTGACGCCAACCCGAAGCGTGGCGAGCGCTGCGAGCCCGCGAGGGGCAGCGGTACGCGTCCTCCGACCTTTTCATACCCCCACTACCCACGTCGGCGTGGAGTTGAACTTATAAAGTGTGGCCCGAAGCGTGGCGAGCGGGGACGCGTAATACCTGTGAAGTAATGCGCGTCCGTTGCCACGCTTCGGGCTCGGTGGCTCGCTGTGCTCGCCACACTTTATAAAATACAGTCCACGACGACGTGGATAGTGGTGGTATGAAAAGGTCGGAGGACGCGTACCGCTGCGCTCGCCACGCTTCGGGTTGGCATCAATACTGGGGTTGCGTTAACAATGGGGGGGCATTTGACCCATACGGGGTCGACGCGATTTTTTAGGTCCCGATCAATGCAATTAATATATATAGCGCACACATATTCCGCAGCGCTTTACAGAGAATATTAGAACAGTCACATCAGTCCCTGCCCCAGTGGAGCTTACAATCTACCACGTGTACACACACACACAGACATTCTAGGGTTAATTTTGTTAGAAGCCAATTAACCTACCAGTATATTTTTGGATTGGATTGGAAACCAGAGTACCCGGAGGAAACCCACGGGAATATGGGGAGAATATACAAACTCTACACAGTTAGGGCTGTGGTAAGAATGGATCCCATGACCTCAGTGCTGTGAGGCAGTAATGCTAACCATTACACCAGGCATGTCCAAAGTCCGGCCCGGGAGCCAATCGTGGCCCGTGATGTCACTTCAAGCGGCCCACAGCCTCCAGCCAGAAGCAGGTGGCTGGAGGCTGACGTGGGCCGCACAGCACAGGACTCTAGAGGTGGGACCCCGGCGAGCGCGCCTTTACCTTGCTGTCTGCATTTGTGAGGGGGTGCTGTTTGCCGGCTGCCGGACGGGGTCCCGACAGTCGGGATCCCAACAGTCATTAACCCGACGTCGGGATCCCGACTGTTAAAACACTGACGGCCGGGTTCCCGACGGCCGTCGGCTATTTTTCCTCGTGGGGGTCCACGACCCCCATAGAGAAGAATAGAATAGGTGGCGAGCGTAGCTCGCCACCGTGCCCGCAGCAAGCCCGCAAGGGGCTTTGTTGCGCTTGCCACGCTGTCTGAGACCAGGCAGTCGGGATCCCGACGTCGGGATAATGACTGTCGGGATCCCGACTGTCGGTGAATCATACCACAGCCCTGTTTGCCACTGTGAGACGAGTTTGCCGTTTTTCAGATGAGTATGTGTCCAACTCCTGCTGCTGCAATTATATATCACCCTCCACCGCGATCACAGTAACAGCAGTGTGCGGGGGGGGGGGGGAGCAGCAAAGGGGAAGCTTGCTCCCGTAATATGCGGAGTGGAGAAGGGCGGCAGCGGGAGCCCAAGTATCTGTCTCCTGCAGGGGAATATACAATGAAGGGAGGCACGCTGGGGGACATACAGTGAATGGGGGCAGGCTGGGGGAAATACAGAGAAAGGGGGTCAGGTAGGGAAATATACAGTGAAGGAGGGGCATGCTGGGGGACATACTGTGAATGGGGGCAGAGTGGGGGCATACAGTGAATGGGGGCAGAGTGGGGGGCATACAGTGAATGGGGCAGAGTGGGGGGCATACAGTGAATGGGGCAGAGTGGGGGGCATACAGTGAATGGGGCAGAGTGGGGGACATACAGTGAATGGGGCAGAGTGGGGGACATACAGTGAATGGGGCAGAGTGGGGGACATACAGTGAATGGGGGCAGAGTGGGGGGCATACACTGAATGGGGCAGAGTGGGGGGCATACAGTGAATGGGGCAGAGTGGGGGACATACAGTGAATGGGGCAGAGTGGGGGCATACAGTGAATGGGGCAGAGTGGGGGCATACAGTGAATGGGGGCAGAGTGGGGGAAATATGGAGAAGTGGGGTCAGGTGGGGAATATACAGTAAAGGGGCACGCTGGGGGACATACAGTGAGTGGGAGCAGGCTGGGGGACATACAGTGAATGGAGGCAGAGTGGGAGACCATTCTGATGTGATTAATGGTTCAAAGAATGTCAGGCTGAATGGTCGGCCCCCCACACAATTTCACGTCACCATATCTAGCCCTCTTTGCAAAAAGTTTGGACACCCCTGCATTACACCATCCATATATCATACATGATCCAGCACTATTCCAATTGAATTGACCTTGTCCGGTGCCCCCACATCCAAGCAAAATGTATTATATATCTTTATAACTGATAGTACGTGTGTCACTGGAACATAAGAGAACGTACACACCAGAAGATGTTTGTATATATACATATATACTAGCTAAGCTTGCTCGAAACAAAAGCTTCAAAAACTAGTCTGCTACCTTGTGATTGCCTCTGTGTTTCTGTATGTGTGAAAGAGAGATGTACTTTCACTCGCTGCCAGCAGATGGTAGTGTTTCCGTTACACACGGACACTAGATATATATGAATTAAGGTGCCCATACACTAGTAAGATTTAGCTTCAGATCTGGCTGGTTGGAACAAACACCTGGTAATATCTGAGTGACAGTTTTTGGCAGTTTTCCAGCATTACCAAGCAAATGGTCAACTGTCATTTGCTCTCATCCATAACCAGGATTTTGTTCAAACCAGACAGATCTGAAGATAAACCTGCGTGTGTATGGCCACCTTAAGATTATGGGCCAGATGCACTAAGCTTCAAAAGTGGTACAATGGAGAGTGATAAACAGCCAGCCAATCAGCTCCCACCTGTCAAGTCACAGACTGTGTTTGAAAAATGTCAGGCAGGAGCTGATTGGCTGGTTGCTTATCACTCTCCATGGTATCACTGTTGAAGCTTAGTGCATACGGCCTTATACCTGGAAACCCCCCTTTATAAATCATACGTTTGCCTTGTCATAGTTTAAGCATTCCCTAATAGCAAAAGGGTGGCAAGGCCTGATGGGACTTGTAGTTTCACAACAGCTGGAGGGCCATAGTTTGGAATATATCAGATCTGATCGCCCAGCTGCAACTTTGCAGGTGACTGACAGAACAGAAAGAAAAGCCGCCTGTGTAAGTCTGCGAGAGAATTGCACATGAATCGCTGTTCGCAATTGTCAGCAAATCCAAACACAATGGTTTCCCCAGTCTGTGCAAATGTGAGTAACTTTGGGCCTTATTCTGCTCGCTACGGTGGGACCGTAAACGGGCGGATCGGGTTTTTTTTCATCTGCGTTTGCGTAGCTTTCGCAATGCGCATGTGTGGCGACCGCACACCGCTCACGGACAGGTCTCTCTGTGCGAAAAAACCTGTCCGCAAGAACACGGTCATTGTGGGCGGCATGGGGGCGTAAACATGGGCGTACACGGGGGTGTGCACACAAAATGCACGGTGCTACATCCGCTCGATCGGCGAAAACACCGTGCATTTTGGGCCAAAAACAGGCGGATGCCAAAGATAGCTCCAGACCACCCCTAGAGATACCGCATGAGAGCGGACGCCTGGGTCTGCTAATTAACGCTGATTACTACTCAAACACATACACCTGAATGTAATAAGCAATGCTGCAGCCTATTAAGTGAAAACCATGATTTCACTACCTGCAAGCCACACACAGCACTCAAACACATTGGAAGCATATCTTTCTACACTTCTCTACATGTAAAGGTTGGTTTAATTGTAGGTAACATTCATTCTAAAGGTGCGTACACATGGGGGCGATTTTGTATAATATCGTGGGAAATATGGTCGCTAAACGACCATATTGCCCACGATGGGAGTGTGCACCGGCGATATATCACCGGGTGGGCGCTCCCGTTTTTACCATCTCTGGTCGTGGATGAAAAGGAGAAACTGAGCAATATATCTCCCCCGTGTGTACGGGGGACACGACCTGCTTCTATATGGCAAGGTAGTTATTTTATAACCATCTACACCCATTCAGTAAGTGTTTTTATATACTTTAAACAGCAGGACACTCAATTCACAGAAGTCGACATGTGTCAACTTTTTCACTGTAACACCAACATAACTTTTTTTTAAGTATGTGGGGACACATACTGTAGATAGTGATTAAAATGGGTACTTATGTAATATCTGGACTCCCGTTTTTCTTATGAGACCGCGTCCCCTCGCGGGGCTCGCTGCGCTCACCACGCTTCGGGCACGGTGGCTCGCTGCGCTCGCCACACTATATAAAATCAACTCCATGCGTAGTTGGATAGTAGGGGTATGAAAAAATGGGGTGCATTTAACATGGGAGTCCAGATAATACATAAGTACCTTAAAATGCAACATTATAACATAACAAATATACAAAAATGAGGGTTAAAATGTTGTTTTATTAGGGTGTTCATTAAGGTAGACAATTGAGTTAATATCAAACAATTATTGAATAACAATTAGAATAATTAATTAATTGTCTTAATTATATTTGAAAGTCAAGATTTCCAGTGGCATGTATGTGAAGGGTATGCCACCCTGCACGGACGTATGCTCACTCTCACGATCGGTGACACACGCTGAGTTTTCCATTGAAAAAAAGCGAGACCCATCCGTGCACTGTGGTGTACGCTCAGATATACGCAGGATGTCGGTGGGGAAACGGACGATACCCGTCCATATACGATGGCGTACGTTCGGTTGTACGCCAGTTATCGGTGGCTAAGAGGGGATCCGTCCCTGTACGGTGGCGTACGCTCAAGTGTACCCCACTCCCCTTTGTCGGTGTTTGTGACCGTCCGTATGCGGATGTTTTGTGGGCGGACTTACGCCCACCGTCCGCTTACGGGAAACGTACGGTGAAACGGACCGTACGTACGTTGCACCGACCAAATCAGAATAAGGCCCACTGTCCCTTCCACAGCTCTGCGACAGAGGAAGGCTGATCACACACCCTCCCCGATAACGCTTGGGCGCACCTGCGTTTTTCCTGACACTCCCCAAATGCCGGCTTCCTGCGTTTAGATCCATACAGTATTTTTGTTGCATCTCTGAATAACCCCCTTAGTCTGTTCCACAGCAGAATGGAAGATGACAGAATGTGTTTTGGATAAGGGGGTATTGTCTGCCCCAGCCGCAGGCACCTGGCCACATGCCTCTTCCTCTGCGGCTTCCTGTTTCTGTTGTTAGAAATACAGTTAGTTCAGTGGTTCCCAAACTGTGTGCCTAGGCAACCTGGGGTGCCTCAGGAAACTTGCAGGGTGCCTTGGGTTGGTAGACCAGGATCAATTCATATTATTAATGGTCAATGTAACAGGCAAAACTAGTGCTGGTGGCTGCCAACCATAATATATATGGACAAACAGGAGTAAATCCTGCCCCTCACCACATAACTGTGACATATAAACACAATGTACATAATTTTATATTTTTTCTGCATTTCTCGATAAGAAGCATTTGGCCTAGGGGTGCCTTGAAAATATTTTGATGCTCTAGGGTGCCGTGATTCAAAAAAGTTTGGGAACCAGCACCGAAAGGCATACCAGTTGCAGCATGCCACTTCTTACGCAACGCTAGGCGGCTCCCATTCAGTGTATTGCCAGAGGGTACGCATAGTGTATGCCCGCTGTGTGTGTACGCATCGCTGCTGCAACAACGTATGACACATCTGTATATGACGCAACAACCACAGGTATGAGGCATGCACCGGGCACATCGCTGGGGACTACAGGCTCATAGGTTGCGCCAAGCTCGAGAAGGCGTTCGTAAATCTGGCAGCATCTTTGGGTCCAAATTCAGCCCTGTCCCTGATGTTGGAGGTTTGTGCATGGGCAAGTGTGAACATCTGCAAACCCTGGGGGCAAACGGAAGTCGCCAGTGGTGGGGTGGGGTGGGAAGGGGGGGGGGGCAGGGGGTAGCAGAAGGGGAACGGCCCGGATCAGCTGGCTGATTCTCTTCCTGCATCCGAAGACACCGCTGCTGGCTGATCCTCTTCCTGCATCCGAAGACACTGCTGCTGCCTGATCCCCTTTCTGCATCCGAAGACACCGCTGCTGGCTGATCCTATTCCTGCATCCGAAGACACCGCTGCTGGCTGATCATCTTCCTGCATCCGAAGACACCGCTGCTGGCTGATCCGCTTCCTGCATCTGAAGACACCGCTGCTGGCTGATCCTCTTCCTGCGTCTGAAGACACAGCTGCTGGCTGATCCTCTTCCTGCGTCTGAAGACACCGCTGCTGGCTGATCCGCTTCCTGCGTCTGAAGACACCGCTGCTGGCTGATCCTCTTCCTGCGTCTGAAGACACCGCTGCTGGCTGATCCTCTTCCTGCGTCTGAAGACACCGCTGCTGGCTGATCCTCTTCCTGCATCTGAAGACACCGCTGCTGGCTGATCCTCTTCCTGCATCTGAAGACACCGCTGCTGGCTGATTCTCTTCCTGCATCTGAAGACACCGCTGCTGCCAGATCCTCTTCCTGCATCTGAAGACACCGCAGCTGCCTGATCCTCTTCCTGCATCTGAAGACACCACAGCTGCCTGATCCTCTTCCTGCATCTGAAGACACCGCTGCTGGCTGATCCTCTTCCTGCATCTGAAGACACCGCTGCTGGCTGATCCTCTTCCTGCATCCGAAGACACAGCTGCTGGCTGATCCTCTTCCTGCATCCGAAGACACCGCTGCTGGCTGATTCGCTTCCTGCATCCGAATACACCGCTGCTGGCTGATCCTCTTCCTGCATCTGAAGACACCGCTGCTGGCTGATTCTCTTCCTGCATCTGAAGACACCGCTGCTGCCTGATCCTCTTCCTGCATCTGAAGACACCGCAGCTGCCTGATCCTCTTCCTGCATCTGAAGACACCACAGCTGCCTGATCCTCTTCCTGCATCTGAAGACACCGCTGCTGGCTGATCCTCTTCCTGCATCTGAAGACACCGCTGCTGGCTGATCCTCTTCCTGCATCCAAAGACACAGCTGCTGGCTGATCCTCTTCCTGCATCCGAAGACACCGCTGCTGGCTGATCCGCTTCCTGCATCCAAATACACCGCTGCTGGCTGATCCTCTTCCTGCATCTGAAGACACCGATGCTGTGTGTATATATTATGTATCAACAAAGGATGTATAGGGGTATAAGTGACCTATGGTGTCACGGAGGCACCACACTGCCACCAGCTTGGGAGGGAGGCATCACATAGCCACTAACTCTGGAGGGAGGCACCACACCTTTACCACCTAGCAAGGGAGGCACCACATAGCCACCAACTCTAGAGGGACGCACCACACCATCACCACATAGCCACCAATTAGGGAGGGAGGCACTACATAGTCACCAACTAGAGCAGGGGTGTCAAACACAAGGCCCGCGGGCCAAATCTGGCCCGCCAGACCTCTTCATGTGGCCCATGCAGCCACCGCCAGCCTTCACCTTTTATTCTAGATTTTTTTTTTTTAAACAAGAAAGCCGCCTCTTCAGCAAATGCGCGGCAGCCTACAAGCCAGAGAACGTCTGCCCTCTAGCGCAGTGCCGCCGGTCGTCAACCCCTCCTCCGGCTCCCACTTGCTGTATAGGAGCCAGAGAGAGGAAAGAGCAGGTCCGTCGTGGTGAATGGTGCTGTTGCTGCTGTGCTCTCCAGGTCACTTACTGCTGAGTGTGCACTGCACAGTGACCAGGAGCACGCTGCCCCCCACTCCTGGATAGATAGTGCGAGGAGCGCTACTCACAGGAGGGAGGGGGAAATGTGCCTGTGTGAGAGCGCAGCTGTGTCCTTGGTGGTGGAGCAGCTCAGACTGGAGTGGACGCATCAGAGCGGGTAAGTGTCAAACTCTCTGCCTATGTGTGTGTGGCACATTGCAGCCCATCATTAATTGCTGTGTCCCATGATAATAAGCAGGACATATGCCCTAAGACTGAGTGCTGCCCCCCCTGTGCAGGCAGCGTGTGCCCTAATGCACTGCAGTTCACAGCAATAGCAGGAGGGAAATGCTACTGCTGAGTATACAATAATGGAATGCAGTGACAATAATTTATGATAATAAAGAGTGGACACATAGTCCTACAGATACAACCGGCCCTTTGAGGGTGACCAAACTGCTGATGCGGCCCCCGATGAATTTGAGTTCGACACCCCTGAACTAGAGTATGAGGCACCACACCACCAGCAGCTAGGTAGAGAGGCATCACATAGCACCAACTAGGATGGGAGGCACCACACCACCAGAAAGGTAGGGAGGCATCACATAGCACTAATTAGGGAGGCATTACATGGCTACCATATAGGGTGGGAGGCTCCACACCTCCAGTAACTAGGTAGGGAGGCACCAGCACCACATAGCCCCCAGCTCTGTAGTGCAGCACCACAAAAGTAAACAGCTAGGTAAAGAGACACCACAACACCAGCAGCTAGGTAGTTAGGCACCACACCACCACAAGCTATGTAGGGCAGCACCACAAAGTCACCAGCTCGGAAATGCGGCACTAATAAGCCAACAGCAGCTAGGGAGTGAGGCACCACAAAGCTATCAGCTCGGTAGGGAGGTACCACAAAGGCACCAGCTTGGCCAGGAGGCACCACAATGGCACGAGCTAGGTGGCAAATACCAGAACTGAGTAAATTACAATAATAGCTGTAGCTATCAACCCAAATATGAAAGAACCGTGTGTATACTTTTGTGTTGTCACATCTTGATGGTAATTACATAACAAGCCTCAGGTAATATGGCACTCACCTGTGCGCTGCGCGAGCATGATGAGACCTGCGGCCATGATCACCCACTGAACCATGGCGGCCACAAGGATGGGACTCTCAGCTCCGGCGACAATGATGGAAAGAGCCGAAATGTGACTCCAGTCTTCATGTGCTCATCACTTGTGCAGAAGAGACAGCAGCCTTGATGTTGGCAGGAAGAGAACATTACCCTGACAGACCCCAGTGTCACTTAGATGTGGCTCCCTAATTGTTTCCTCTATCTTCACCGTAGCGGTTACTGTAGGTGTTTATCTGCCCTGCTCTGTACAAGGCGGAAGCCAGACTTCATGATTTCTACTCAACATTAAGCTGGAACAGCGCTTTGTGCAACATCGTCAGAGCATTGTTCTTATTGTTGGAGTTTTGTGTCTTTCTATTATCAATAACCAGTGTATTTTATACAGGAAAGTATGATCTGAACTATACAGATATGTCCTCATTCACTGTCCATATATGCACCATATTGCGTCAGACACATGATGTGATGCAGATGCTCCAACGCGGACAGACGTTCTGCAGTATCTACTGTATATGTATAGTGTCTGTGTCGCACCATCCCTGCCACTTATAGTGTTCAGGCAGGAGGGGGATGCAGGCAGAAGGTGGTATGCAGGCAGGGGGTGGTGTGCAGGCAGGGGGTGGTGTGCAGGCAGGAGGTGGTGTGCAGGCAGGAGGTGGTATGCAGGCAGGGGAGGTGTGCAGGCAGGGGTGGTGTGCAGGCAGGGGGTGGTGTGCAGGCAGGGTTAGTGTGCAGGCAGGGGGTAGTGTGCAGGCAGGAGGTGGTGTGCAGGCAGGAGGGGCTGTGCAGGCAGGGGGTGGTGTGCAGGCAGGAGGTGGTATGCAGGCAGGAGGGAGTGTGCAGGCAGGGGGTGTTGTGCAGGCAGGGGGTGTTGTGCCGGCAGGGGGTTTTGTGCAGGCAGGGGGTGTTGTGCAGTCAGGAGGGGCTGTGCAGGCAGGAGGGGGTGTGCAGGCAGGGGTGGTGTGCAGGCAGGGAGTGGTGTGCAGGCAGGAGGTGGTATGCAGGCAGGAGGAGGTGTGCGGGCAGGGGGTGGTGTGCAGGCAGGAGGAGCTGTGCAGGCAGGGGTGGTGTGTAGGCAGGGGTGGTGTGCAGGCAGGGGGTGGTGTGCAGGTAGGAGGTGGTATGCAGGCAGGGGGGGGTGTGCAGGCAGGGGGTTGTTTGCAGGCAGGGGGTGTTGTGCAGGCAGGGGGTGTTGTGCAGGCAGGAGGGGCTAAGCAGGCAGGAGGGGGTGTGCAGGCAGGAGGGGGTGTACAGGCAGGGGGTGGTGTGCAGGCAGGAAGTGGTGTGCAGGTGTGGTGCCCCAAAACCCCATGCAGGATACAAGGGGTTAACTTTTCCCGGGGCTTCGCGCCTCAGGATTGATAGACAGGCAGGGGGAGCTAGGGATTGGTTGGAGGGAGGAGCGAGGCGGAGCGGAAAAGCCTGGAGAGGGAGACTCACGTGAGACGAGGTGCGGAGGCAGCGTGTGTGGAAGGACGGCGCGACTTGGAAGTGTGGAAGGCCCTGGAGCAGGAGACAGGCGCTGCGCAGAAGACAGCCGTCGAACGTGCCGCAGTGCTGGAAGAAGGCGCCGGCTGACGCGTCATCGAGACCCGCCAGAGAAGAGTGTGGACCCGACGGTGGACGAAGAAGCCGGGGAGCGCCCAGCTGACCGCAGGATCGGGGAAGACACTGAGTGCGGCAACGCTGCGGCTGCAGCGCCCACACTAGTGTCAGAAGAGAGAGAGCCGGCAGCAGCGATCAAGTCGCGACGGGCTGGAGCCTGCACCAGTGAGCAGCCTACAGGTATTTTCAGCCCACTGGTCCCACAGCCAGCAACCTCTGCCCACCTGTGCCTAGGCTCTGCCCACACAGGAAGCCAGCAACCTCTGCCCACCTGTGCCTAGACTCTGCCCTCACAGGAAGCCATCCACCCCTGCCCATCTGTGCCGAGACTCTGTCCCCACAGGAGGCCAGCATTCCCGCCCATCCTGACCCTCTCTATAGCCAGGTAGTTCTACTCCCCTGGTGAACTGCAGGGAAAACTGTTACAGGGGAACCCCCTGGGGAGATCAGGTCCAAGAGAAGGACTACACGTGTCACAGTACCCTACAGGTCGCTTCCTATACTGGTGAGGAACTACCGCCATCTGGTGGCTCAATGGAGGTACTGCCCCGCTGTAATTAAGTGGGATATTGAAGTCTACATTTAGTGGGCCCTCTGCCTTTAAATAGTCCTCCCCACCAGGATAAGTTTAACCAGGACTGTTGTGGATACCGGACGCCTTGACTGTGAGAGCAATTCCTAAACCCTGCGCGCAGGTAGAGCGGGACTAAGATATGCATTAGGTGACGTCACCTCAGGTTCATAGTTTAGGGGAGTCATACTGGTGCACCAGTTCTTCAAGCTATTGTTCACTGTTATAATTATTGTTGTGATAAATCTTGTACCTGTTGATGTGGGCGTATATGTCAAAGGTAGCCTTCAGTGTTAATGGTGCCGTGTCGATTAGTTGATTCAGTAGTAACTTTATAACGGGGGTGTTTGACCCAGAGCACCGTCACGGCATCTTGAACACGGGAAGGCTGCAAGCCCTAGTGGGCACAAAGGTAGTTCGGTTGGGGTCAGCCGGTACTTTGCATTAATTAGTCAGAGAGAGATAGTGTATGGTAGCACTTATGCTTATTTGGTTTCCAGTGATAGCAGTTAATTGAATAATTATTGTTGTGTACCACTGTGCCTTTACGTTTGCACTATTGTTGGCCGAACGGGTCGGTGGGTAACGTTAACCCCCATTCCTGCAATAAACCTGAGTTAAGCCATCAACAAGTGTCCCTTTCATTGAAGAGTCATCTCCTGCCCACCCGGAGAACGAGAAATTCGACGAACCTAGAGTGCTCAGAAGACGCAAGGTAAGAGGCGAATTCTTCCCTTGCATTCCGGTGCACCACATCTTATTTGGCGTCACACCGAACAGGATCCGGGTGCATCAGGAGAGCGACAACTCAGTGAAAGATGGAGCAGCAACAAGGCGGAGAAGCGGTGCAACAGGCAAACCCGCAAAACCAAGAACAACAGGACTTCCAAGACACAACACCGGCTGCGGCCATAACCCTGCCATACTATTTCGGGGCCCCGTGGCTCCCGATCTACAGTGGAGACGATGATCAGTTACAGAAAACCTTGTTTGCAGACTTCAAGAACAACCTCGAATCCACGTTCCGGATGTACAAGCCTAACGAGCAGCAGAAAGTGGAAATTCTGATGGGACAGCTAACGGGGTCGGCGTGCAGAGAAGTGGCCTCATGGCCGATGGTAGAGAGAAAAAGCGCGCCGGACATGCTGAAGAAAATCTTCACCACGTTTGAAACGACGACCATCCCTGAGCTGAAGATGAAATTGTATGCTCGCAAGCAGCGGCCAAATGAGTCCCTACGGGACTATGCCCTGAGTCTGCAGGAAACGCTAAAGGCCATTATGGCAGTAGACCCGCAGGAAGTGCGAAACGCTGACGAGGCCCTAACGATTCAATTCGTTGAAGGAGCGTCCCAAGAAAACGTTAGGGTTCAACTGCGATTGCTGAAGTCACAGATGCCGGGCAAGACCTTCCGTGACTTTAAGACGGCTGCCCTCGCCATTGTCGGTAACCCCAAAGGAAGGGAGGAGGAATACCCGGAACTGATTGGCTTCAGAGAAGGGGTGAAACCAACAGGAGCCACAGCCAGCGGCACGGAAAAGGCGAAACGACCCCACGACTTGGCGGTACAGGGTGGCCAACAGCCCAACAAGGACGCGATGCAGACACTCCAGAAACAAATGGAGGGGTTGGCCGTAGGGATGGCAGAGATGCAGAGGGAAATGCGCCGAATGGCGAGCTCGCCGGCACAGAACCAGTCGGAGCCAAAATGGAGAACAGAAAGGCAAAGGCCGGCTCGGAATAGGTGGGAACCACCCCGAGAGTACGGGCGGCGACCCTCCGACCAGTTCGACAGCCAAGGGCGCCCGATATGCCGCCGATGTCAAGAGGCCGGGCATACAGAAAGGTATTGCGGACAGGAGGAACATTTAAACTCCAACACCCCGAGGTCGAGGGCCGGACCTCGGGGCGAACTCAGGGAGTAGAACCAGACCCAAGAAAGTGGCGGCCCAAATTCATCGGGCAGTGCCCAATCGTGACGATTGAAGGGGTGGAGATCCCGGCCATGCTGGACACCGGTTCCCAGATCACCACGATACAGCTTCCGACTCTCCGACAGCACTGGGATGAAGGCCAGGTCGTCCTACCCCCCCCCCCCCCCCGTCGTGGCTACAGCTTATAGCCAGCAATGGCCTGGCCATACCCTGCGTAGGCTACTGGGAGGCAGACATCAGAATTGGAGACACGCTACTGCCTAAACAAGGATGCCTGGTCACGGCCGTGGAGGGAGACGAGTTTGCCCCCATTATCCTCGGGATGAATGTGCTCCACAGGTGTCCCGACGAACTAGTGAACACGCTGAAGGCTAAACTGACCAGGGGCGCGACGGCCAGGGACCAAGCCTTACAGAAGACTATTAAAGTGCTGCAGGGGCATCAACGGTTCGTACCCAAGACAGGCGAAGTGGGTAAGGTCCGGTTGACGGACGGGAAGCCAGTGAAGCTCCAACCGAACTCAGAGACGATCCTATGGGGCAAGGCCCGGTGCGGACCCAATGGGTGCGACTACGATGCGCTGGTCGAAGCAGGGCTGATCCCAGCCCGGAATGACGTAGTCGCGGCAAGTGCTCTTGTAACTGTCAAAGGGGGCCGTGTCCCCATCAGGGTGCTAAACCCCCACAGCCGAGTGGTGAAGATCTATCGCAACCTACCTCTGGCGACGCTAAGATGGACCACCTTCCAAGACATAGTGCCCCCACTGTCCGTGGGCCAACAGAACAGCGTGCAAGCCGAGCCAGACCAGCCGCCCACTTGGTGGAAGGGTATCCAGGTTGGGGACGCCAATACGCCCCCAGAAGAAAAAGAAGGGGTATTGGATGTGGTGCAAGAACAGGCCGCCGCATTCAGCAAGCACCTGTCTGACATAGGTGTCGTGAGAGACATCTGCCATCGCATACCAACGGGGGAAGCTCATCCCGTGAAGGAACGGCATCGACCGGTGGCACCAGCCCTCTACCAATCGGTGCGCCAGATGTTAGAAGAGATGAAATCCAGTGGGGTGATCCAAGAAAGCCATAGCCCGTGGGCGGCCCCCAGTAGCGCACGCAGGAGTCTAAGGGCCCTAGACTGAAAGCTTAGGGTCCCCTCTTTCCATGGGTACAAGAATTTTAAAAATCGGCCCTTGGGAACCGGAGATATCTGACTTCAAAGCAGTGGTCCCCATCCAGGCCTGTTAATTGCTATTCTCAGTCAGATATTTCAGGTTCTGTCTGACTTAGAGTTTTTTGAGGGTATATTCCAAAAGCTGGGGCTCTCCCCGTTTGAAAGACACTAGTAGCTTGTCTCTACTTTTCCCAAAACCAGAGATATCAGCCTTCGAGCAGCTGGTTACTGCTCCAGCTCCACACACCTGGTATGTAGTTTTATATTCTCGTTGGCAGATTGCTTTGCCTCCTGAATTCTAGTCCCCTAGATCCCCTAGTCCCCAATACTATTTGGTAGGTGGGATTCTCTAATTTTTCATTCCATTAAAATCTAAGAAATCTATTTCTGGGAACTGGAGATATCTGCAGTCAAGCAAGCTGTCCTCCCACTAGAAAATTATGAATAATAAGCCGACTCCACTTTACACCCCTCCTCTGCATTAAACATCCTCTACCACCCTAGAAGTTATGTATCAGGGCCCCTTCATTCAGCCCAATGCCCCCTTCTCCCACCTCATCTCCTACCATCTGTGCAGTAAAGGGGTAATTAGTGGAAATTACTGATCCAGGCCCTACATGCTGAGCGGTTTATATAATACCCATTACCACCCGCAGGACATCCGCTCAAAGAACCCCCTACCGCTGGAGGATTGGTAGGGGCCCCAATACATTGCTATGCCCAGTGGTCTACACTGCTGTTGACGCCCCTGTATGTGTATATATATATATATATATATATATGTTTTTGTTCTATCTATAATACTTTAACTGACCCGGCATATATTGGGTCACCTAAGTGTCCATCTCCGTGCTTTGCTCCGCCCCTCTGGAAACCCCCTTCTGAAAATCCTGCGTTTGCCCCTGGCCCCGATGGTCCTAGTCCGTAAGAAGGATGGACAACTGCGCTTCTGCGTAGATTATAGGAGACTCAATAGTGTCACCCACAAAGATGCCTATCCCCTCCCCCGGATAGAGGAGTCCCTGGCAGCCCTCAAGACCGCTAAGTATTTTTTCACGCTGGACCTGACCAGTGGTTAATGGCAGGTCAGAGTTGCCGAAGAGGACAAAGAGAAGACGGCCTTTGTGACCCCCATCGGCCTCTACGAGTTCAACAGGATGCTGTTCAATTTATGCAATGCTCCTGCGACCTTCCAGCGGGTGATGGAGCATTGCCTGGGCCACATGAATTTCGAGATCGTCTTGTTGTACTTGGACGACATCATTATATTCTCCAAATCCTATGATGGGCACCTCCAGCACTTGAGGAAGGTCTTCCAACAACTCACCAAGTTCGGCCTCAAGTTGAAGCCAGAAAAATGCCACCTCTTGAAGCTAGAAGTCAAATACCTGGGCCACGTTGTGAACGCCGAGGGGGTCACCCCTGATCCGGAGAAAATCAGAGCGGTGCTGGAGTGGCCCATACCCCAGACGGTGAAGGACATCCGGCGGTTCCTGGGGTTTGCAGGGTTCTACAGGCGGTTCGTCCAAGATTTCGCGAAGTTGGCCGGCCCGCTGGCCGAAGTGCTCTGTGGGGTCCCGAAGGAGGGGTACCATAAGAAGACCCCCATAGACTGGACCGACGCTCGTCAAAAGGCCTTCGATAGTCTTAAGCAGGCCCTGATTACAGCCCCACTGCTGGCGTATCCCGACTACAGCCTCCCGTTCCGGCTTTACACGGATGCCAGCAAACAAGGGCTGGGCGCGATCCTGGCTCAGAAGCAAGGAGGCCAAGAAAGGGTCATCGCCTACGCCAGTCGCAGCCTCCGACCCACTGAAAGGAACAATGCCAACTATAGCGCCTTTAAGTTGGAGTCCTTAGCGCTGGTGTGGGCGGTGACCGAAAAGTTCCGAGACTACCTGGCAGCTACCCCGTTTGTAGCCGTCACCGACTGTAACCCCTTGGCCCATCAAGCCACAGCCCGCCTCGGCGCCCTGGAACAAAGGTGGGCCTCACGGCTGGCGAACTACAACTACCAGATAGAGTACAGAAGCGGCCGCAGTAACGCCAATGCCGACGCCCTGTCCCGGCTGCCGGCTGGGGAGGAGGGAGGAGAAGAAGTAGACCCGAGGGAGAAGGTGGAACTGCCCCACTTCGCTGCACGGTCACCCCAGGCTGGTCAACAGCGGGCAAAGGTAGCCACCACCGAACCAACAGCCCGTAGTGACGGCGAAGATTGGGCCCGATGGCAACGGGAGTGCCCACACATTCAACGAGTCAAGAAGCACCTGGCGGAGCGGTACGACCCTTCGCCGGATGAAAGGGACAAGGCCCCCGTCGAGTTCCAGCAGTTGTGGCGGCAGCGGGATCGCCTTGTGGTGCGGGGCGGACTAGTGTATCATAAATGCATCGACCAAGGACTCACCTGGCCCAAAAACAACTCCTCCTGCCCCGAGCTGCAATTGACACTGTCTTACGGGCGTATCACGATGAGTCGGGGCACTTCGGGAGCAAGAAGACGGAAGCCACCCTGCGAAATCGATTCCTCTGGCACAACCTACGCCAAGATGCCGAGACATGGTGCAAAAATTGCCTGATCTGCGCGGGCCGGAGGCCAGCCACCACCACAGAGAGGGTGCCCCTTCATCCCATACGAACCGGTAGCCCCTTGGAATTAGTGTCACTCGACCACGTGAAGATGGAGCCCAGCCCAATGGGATATACCTACGTCCTGACTATAGTGGACCATTACACCAAGGTTGCGGTGCCAGTAAAGGACTTAACCGCCCGCACCACGGCCGAAATCTTCTGGAGGGCTTTCGTTCGACCCCATGGGTTTCCACAGAAAATTCTGTCCGATCAAGGCCCGGCCTTTGAATCTCAACTTTTCAAAGAACTCTGCGCCTACTACGGGTGTAACAAACTACACACTACCCCGTATCACCCCAGGGAACGGCGCCTGTGAGCGTATGAACCAGACGCTCATCCATATGCTCCGCACCCTACCCCCGAGTCAACGACCTGAGTGGCCCCGATTGTTGGTTGAACTGACCTTTCTCTATAACAACACGTGCCACACCTCGACAGGGTACACGCCCTATTACCTGCTGTTTGGGAGGCCTGGGAGGCTACCAGCCGATATGCAACTCGACCTCCCTAGTACCGAACCCCCAGTGGTGCCCCAGACCTCATGGGTGTACGAGCATCAGGACCGAATGAAAGAAGCTAGTCGAATCGTTCAGCAACAGCGGGAGAACCTACACGATCGTCAAAGAAAAGACTATGACCGAAACGCCCAGGCTTGTCCGTTGCCGGTGGGAAGCATCGTCCTTAAGAGGAACAACCGGCCCAGAAGTAAGCTGGACTCCAAGTGGGAGCCGGACCCATATGTGGTTATAACCAAACCCATGTCAACGATAGCGGTGTACCAGATCTCACGTGTGGATGGTGCCCATCCACACTGGGTCCATAGAAACCAGATCAAGCTCCGACCAAGACCGGAACCAGGGTCAGAAATTGCCTCAACGGATGACTGGGACGAAGAGCCAGACGGCGAAGAAACGTTCACGCCTCCGTTGCCCACTGACCCGCTCGAGCTGCTGATGGCGGTCGGCTGGCCAGTTGCATCACCGCCAACCCACTATAGACCGCCAGTTGAAGTACCCACGCCTTGTGCAGTTGTGGAAGTGGTCCCGAGCCTGAGCTAAGGCGCTCCGAAAGGAGTACTCGGGGTACACTTCCCCGGCGATACCAGGATTAGATCTTTGCCTGTAACCTATTGTGTATATACTGTAGACTGAAAGCACTGTTATTGTTGCCGTTGTGAACGTAAAGTACAGAAGGACAATTATCCGCTGTGTTATGATGCACGGGGACACGCATCCGAAAAAGCGGGGGTGAATGTGGTGCCCCAAAACCCCATGCAGGATACAAGGGGTTAACTTTTCCCGGGGCTTCGCGCCTCAGGATTGATAGACAGGCAGGGGGAGCTAGGGATTGGCTGGAGGGAGGAGCGAGGCGGAGCGGAAAAGCCTGGAGAGGGAGACTCACATGAGACGAGGTGCGGAGGCAGCGTGTGTGGAAGGACGGCGCGACTTGGAAGTGTGGAAGGCCCTGGAGCAGGAGACAGGCGCTGCGCAGAAGACAGCCGTTGAACGTGCCGCAGTGCTGGAAGAAGGCGCCGGCTGACGCGTCATCGAGACCCGCCAGAGAAGCGTGTGGACCCGAAGGTGGACGAAGAAGCCGGGGAGCGCCCAGCTGACCGCAGGATCGGGGAAGACACTGAGTGCGGCAACGCTGCGGCTGCAGCGCCCACACTAGTGTCAGAAGAGAGAGAGAGCCGGCAGCAGCGATCAAGTCGCGACGGGCTGGAGCCTGCACCAGTGAGCAGCCTACAGGTATTTTCAGCCCACTGGTCCCACAGCCAGCAACCTCTGCCCACCTGTGCCTAGGCTCTGCCCACACAGGAAGCCAGCAACCTCTGCCCACCTGTGCCTAGACTCTGCCCTCACAGGAAGCCATCCACCCCTGCCCATCTGTGCCGAGACTCTGTCCCCACAGGAGGCCAGCATTCCCGCCCATCCTGACCCTCTCTGAAGCCAGGTAGTTCTACACCCCTGGTGAACTGCAGGGAAATCTGTTACAGGGGAACCCCCTGGGGAAATCAGATCCAAGAGAAGGACTACACGTGTCACAGTACCCTAGAACCGGTCGCTTCCTATACTGGTGAGGAACTACCGCCATCTGGTGGCTCAATGGAGGTACTGCCCCGCTGTAATTAAGTGGGATATTGAAGTCTACATTTAGTGGGCCCTCTGCCTTTAAATAGTCCTCCCCACCAGGATAAGTTTAACCAGGACTGTTGTGGATACCGGACGCCTTGACTGTGAGAGCAATTCCTAAACCCTGCGTGCAGGTAGAGCGGGACTAAGATATGCATTAGGTGATGTCACCTCAGGTTCATAGTTTAGGGGAGTCATACTGGTGCACCAGTTCTTCAAGCTATTGTTCACTGTTATAATTATTGTTGTGATAAATCTTGTACCTGTTGATGTGGGCGTATATGTCAAAGGTAGCCTTCAGTGTTAATGGTGCCGTGTCGATTAGTTGATTCAGTAGTAACTTTATAACGGGGGTGTTTGACCCAGAGCACCGTCACGGCATCTTGAACACGGGAAGGCTGCAAGCCCTAGTGGGCACAAAGGTAGTTTGGTTGGGGTCAGCCGGTACTTTGCATTAATAAGTCAGAGAGAGATAGTGTATGGTAGCACTTATGCTTATTTGGTTTCCAGTGATAGCAGTTAATTAAATAATTATTGTTGTGTACCACTGTGCCTTTACGTTTGCACTATTGTTGGCCAAACGGGTCGGTGGGTAACGTTTTCCCCCATTCCTACAATAAACCTGAGTTAATCCATCAACAAGTGTCCCTTTCATTGAAGAGTCATCTCCTGCCCACCCGGAGAACGAGAAATTCGACGAACCTAGAGTGCTCAGAAGACGCAAGGTAATGCCCCTTTCCCACTGCAGCCTTAAAACGGTATATTGCCGATTTTTTAGGGCAAAATACCGTTTAAGGCTGCAGTGGGAAAGCGCCAGAGTTGAAATACCGTTTAAAGTTAAACGGTATTTCAACCCGTTTTCAAAGCAGAGTCCTACACGGCTAAATAACGTTTAAGAGGCAGTGGGAATGCCACTTAAACGTTATTTAGCCTCCAGGCAGTCCCAGTGCCTGATGAAACCTAGTAGTTCGCACTTTGTGCATGTGTAATGTGTGCACGTGCATACTAATGAGCCGCTAATTACATATGCGCATATGTAATGAGCGGCTCATTAGTATGCACGTGCACTCATTACATATGCGCAAAGTGAGAACTACTAGGTCTCATCAGGCACTGGGACTGCCTGTATCCTGCATGGACCCTGCAATGACCCCCGCTGCCTCCCCACTGCCCACAGGTAAGTACAAGGGGAGGGGAGGTGGGGGCACAGGGCAGGTACGGGGGTTAGGCACTATTTACACTGGGGGGGGGGGATTAGGCACTCTTTACACTGGGGGAAGGGGGGGGGGTAGGCACTCTACATTATACACGGTTCACTGCAATGGGAATGGTACTTAAATGGTATTTAAAACGGTAATCTGCTGCAGTGGGAATGCTAATACCATTTTAAATACCATTTAAGATTACCAGTACTTTAAACTGGTCTGCAGTGGGAAAGCAGCATCAGAGGCGAATTCTTCCCTTGCATCCCGGTGCACCACACAGGCAGGAGGAGGTGTGCAGGCAGGAGTGGGTGTGCAGGTAGGGGGTGGTGTGCAGGCAGGAGGAGGTGTGCAGGCAGGGGGTGGTGTGCAGGCAGGAGGTGGTATGCAGGAAGGAGGAGGTGTGCAGGCAGGGGGTGGTGTGCAGGCAGGGGGTGGTGTGCAGGCAGGAGGGGGTGTGCAGGCAGGAGGGGGTGTGCAGGCAGGAGGGGGTGTGCAGGCAGGGGGTGGTGTGCAGGCAGGGGTGGTGTGCAGGCAGGAAGTGGTGTGCAGGCAGGGGGTGGTATGCAGGCAGGAGGGGCTGTGCAGGCAGGAAGGGCTGTGCAGGCAGGAGTGGGTGTGCAGGCAGGGGGTGGTGTGCAGGCAGGAGGAGGTGTGCAGGCAGGAGGAGGTGTGCAGGCAGGGGGTGGTGTGCAGGCAGGAGGGGATGTGCAGACAGGGGGTGGTATGCAGGCAGGAGGTGGTATGCAGGAAGGAGGAGGTGTGCAGGCAGGGGGTGGTGTGCAGGCAGGGGGTGGTGTGCAGGCAGGGGGTGGTATGCAGGCAGGAGGAAGTGTGCAGGCACGGGGTGGTGTGCAGGCAGGAGGGGATGTGCAGGCAGGGGGTGGTATGCAGGCAGGAGGTGGTATGCAGGCAGGAGGAGGTGTGCAGGCAGGGGGTGGTGTGCAGGCAGGAGGGGATGTGCAGGAAGGGGGTGGTATGCAGGCAGGAGGTGGTATGAAGGCAGGAGGAGGTGTGCAGGCAGGGGTGGTGTGCAGGCAGGAGGGGATGTGCAGGCAGGGGGTGGTATGCAGGCAGGAGGTGGTATGCAGGCAGGAGGAGGTGTGCAGGCAGGGGGTGGTGTGCAGGCAGGAGGGGATGTGCAGGCAGGGGGTGGTATGCAGGCAGGAGGTGGTATGCAGGCAGGAGGAGGTGTGCAGGCAGGGGTGGTGTGCAGGCAGGGGGTGGTGTGCAGGCAGGAGGGGATGTGCAGGCAGGGGGTGGTATGAAGGCAGGAGGAGGTGTGCAGGCAGGGGGTGGTATGAAGGCAGGAGGAGGTGTGCAGGCAGGGGTGGTGTGCAGGCAGGAGGGGATGTGCAGGCAGGGGGTGGTATGCAGGCAGGAGGTGGTATGCAGGCAGGAGGGGGTGTGCAGGCAGGGGGGGGGTATGCAGGCAGGAGGTGGTATGCAGGCAGGAGGGGGTGTGCAGGCAGGAGGGGATGTGCAGGCAGGGAGTGGTATGCAGGCAGGGGGTGGCGCACAGGCAGGAGTTGGTATGAAGGCAGGGGGTGGTATGCAGGCAGGAGGTGGTATGAAGGCAGGGGGTGGTGTGCAAGCAGGAGGGGGTGTGCAGGCAGGGGTGGTGTTGCAGGCAGGGGGTGGTGTGCAGGCAGGGGAGTGGTGTGCAGGCAGGGGGTGGTGTTGCAGGCAGGGGGTGGTGTGCAGGCAGGAGGTGGTGTGCAGGCAAGAGGTGATATACAGGCAGGGGGTTGTGTGCAGGCAGGGGGTTGTGTGCACCGTCTTCTACATTTGCATTGCTAAGAATCACACACACACACACATATATATATATATATATATCCCCTATATCCCCGCAGACTCTCTCCCCTGGCCAGTGGCAATCCCCCACAATCCTGTATCACCCCATCTGACACTTGTTGGACAGTTAGCCGTAGAAGGGCACAGGCGCCCTACCTGCAGGAGAAACAGGCTACTGACTGGGTATTCCACACCCCCCATTTCCCTTACTCTTCTCCAGGAAAAGGGAGCTCTGCTTTAGGGGTAAGACTGAGGAACTTCCTGCCCCACATCAGAGCCCGTTACACCCACTAGTAAGGAAACAGAGTACTATAAGGGCCAAAGGGCCTCCTTACTGAGAGTGACTCTTGCGCAGCGCCACTTTGTGGACATTCTATACCAAAGCAGTACTGTTATTCTTGTTGGTATTTTTCTTTATGGTCATTCACTTTATAGCCGTCTTTATTACACTGTCTTTCTGATTTTCGTTCTGATGTCATTTTATATGCAACTGGTTATTGTGACGGTACCGTCGGTAGGATTGGTAATGACAAGCGCAGCCTGACCCTTGAAGCACACGGATGTGGTCATTGATTGCTAACCTGTCTTTCAGGATTGTTTATATGTCTTATTTATCTGATGTTTGCACATATAATTGAGTCAAGGTGCGGCAAAATTGCACTATTTTTCCTATAAATAAATGTCCATTGCTGCCAGTCGTGGTTGTTTTCTCTCTTTTGTGGGTCTCCTACCGGGTGTCCTATCCCCTGTCACAGGCGCGTCTCCATCAACTAAAGGGCCTTGAAGAAGCCAGAGTGCACCGCTATCATCTGATACGTCCTTCCATCTCATCGTTTCAGGGGCCCCTGTCGTATATATATATACAGAGAGAGATGTACCACCGCACTCATCATTCCTAAGAATGGGGTGCAAACAGCACCCACACTTCCCAGGTTGGCCTGTGACCACACACTCTAGTAAATACAGACCCAGCACTCACTACAACAAACTAACTCACCTTAACATACAAATAAATAAATAATGGGGTTTTAGTTCAGGAATTGATCAATGCATTTAAGCTTGCAGCCTATCGCCAAGGGACCCCATTTCACTGCAAGTCCTACACTAACAGCTGGTCTCTCAAGAACCTGGTAACTACTGACACATCATAGCTAAAATGAACGGGTGTTTTTTCTTGGTTTAATCTAAATCTATTTATATTCAGTGTGGTGTCCTAGTAGGGACCAGGCGGCACTCCACAGTGAGGTGTCCTAGTAGGGACCAGGCGGCACTCCACAGTGTGGTGTCCTAGTAGGGACCAGGCGGCACTCCACAGTGTGGTGTCCTAGTAGGGACCAGGTGGCACTCCACGGACTTTTCAAAGGGTGAAAATGGTTTATTAAATCATATCAACGTTTCAAAGCCTCAGAAGGGCTTTTTCATCAGGATAACTTTTTGCCCTCCTGAGGCTTTGAAACATTGATATCGCTTAATAAATCGTTTTCACGCTTTGAAAAGTCGGTGGAGTGCCGCCTGGTCCCTGCTAGGACACCACACTGAGTATAGTTTGGGAAGGCACCCCGGTCGTACATTATAACTGCAAAGGTCTGCTAAAGAGGAGTGCCGGTCTACATGCTATATATATATAATACTTGGAATGAAGAGATTGTGATCTACACCGGAGGAGCTGTGAGTATAATTACCCCTATGGATTTCTACTGTAGAAGAGGACCGAACCTACGCGGCAAGATAGGTAGGTATGTACATATGGAGCAGCTCTCATTTCCGCTGCTCCTGGTAATTCTATCGCCTTTCACCAATAGCCGACAGAAGGGGGCGTGCGTGCCCCCTTCTGTCGGAGGCTGTAGCAGACCTCTGACCCGCTCTGCCACTCCGCCCGCTTTGCCCCCCAGCTCCCCCCGATCCCCTGCCCATCTCAGAAAGGCAGGGAAGCCACTCCACGCCGCCTTGCTGACGGGGACATGCAAGCAAGTGAGACGCTCCCGCATTCCGTCAGGTGGAGCTGCTCTCTGCCAGCCTGTGCCAGCACAGGAGATCTGGCGATGGGGCAGGCTGCCTGACAGCTGCTAGATCTGCATGTGTGAATGTGGTGAGACTTGTGGTTCGCCAAGTCCCTGCATGTGTGAATGTGGTGAGACTTGTGGTTCGCCAAGTCCCTGCATGTGAGAATGTGGTGAGACTTGTGGTTCGCCAAGTCCCTGCATGTGCGAATGTGGTGAGACTTGTGGTTCGCCAAGTCCCTGCATGTGCGAATGTGGTGAGACTTGTGGTTCGCCAAGTCCCTGCATGTGCGAATGTGGTGAGACTTGTGGTTCGCCAAGTCCCTGCATGTGCGAATGTGGTGAGACTTGTGGTTCGCCAAGTCCCTGCATGTGCGAATGTGGTGAGACTTGTGGTTCGCCAAGTCCCTGCATGTGCGAATGTGGTGAGACTTGTGGTTCGCCAAGTCCCTGCATGTGCGAATGTGGTGAGACTTGTGGTTCGCCAAGTCCCTGCATGTGCGAATGTGGTGAGACTTGTGGTTCGCCAAGTCCCTCCATGTGTGAATGTTTTGTGTATTAAACTTTTATGTAAATCAGTGTGTCTGTGTTTTATTTGGATATTGGATTTGTTGTAGTCCATTAATGCCCCGCATTCTGAGACTTGTGGTTCGCCAAGTCCCTGCATGCGGGAGAGGCTTGCTGGGACTTGTAGTTCCACAACAAACGCCATTGTTTATGTTTTAAATTTTTTTTACACTTTACATGGCATCAGCCTGGTGCCCACCATCCAGGGGCATTGGGGACAGCCCTGGGCTTCAGTCCGGGCCAGAATTCCGCTGGAGCGGGGACCCCTTAATTGGGGGGTCCCCACTCCACCAGGGACCGGCCTGGGCTGACCATCCGCAGCTTTCATGTTTTGGCTGGGGGAGCTTGTGTCAAAAGTGTCCCCCGGCTGTGACATGACGATGGCTGTTTGAGCCCGGTGCTGGTTGCCGAAATACGGGGACCACTAATCATTCAGTCAGCCATATATGGGAACCAGGCCCGGGCCAGGAGCCTGGTGCTAGTTATAGAAATACAGGGGGACACCAGCCCCCCCCCCCCCCCCCCCCCCCCTGTATTTCTGGAGCAAGGAGCCAGGGTTTGGTTACAGCCTTTCCTTAAAATAATGTATTAGTTTTTCTTGTCTTTTACACGGGCAGCATCGGATTGAACCGCGGCGATGCTCCCGGGTCATATAGATTGGGCTGCCGGTAATTCGGCAGCCAAATACGAATGCGTTACCATCGGAGACTACGAATCCTGGGAATACAGATACTTAGTAAATTATCTGTATTCTCAGGTGGTATTATAGGGCCATTCACTGCAGCTCCCATTCATACAGGTTGGTCCAGGGATCGGCCATTTACAGTCAGCCTTAGTAAATTTCCCCCTCTGTATCTGACTGAAGTTATACCTAGAGAGATATCACCATTCTCCCATGTGCCCTTCAGTGAACTAAGGATTACATGTAAAAAAATAAAAATATATAAAAATTCATATTGTGTCTTTATCCAGCTTCTGTAGAAAACACAGCTCTGGTTGCAGACAGCGAGATGACATATTTCCAGCTCAAAGGATTTTGTGATGCGAATCACCATGGCAACAGTGACATCTCCTCTTCAGCGAGGGAGGTGCTGTGTCAGTCCTTCGCAAAGTCTTCTACAGGTAGCCAGGAAAGGATCCGTGCTCCACGGTTATACGTTAATCTTATGGCAATTGGTGGGGGGGGGGGTTGTTAAATGTGAAATTCTGTCACAACCTTGTATGATGTATGACTGCGCACATTTGCAAGGTGGCTGATTATAAAACAACTGTGGTTCATAGCGGTTCATGACTGGTCCAACCCCTCATGTCACCTAGCCCACATTACACTGTTACATCATAGTTACCTCCCCTCCTGCATTCTGCAGGAGACTCCCTGACATAGCAGCAATCTCCCTCTCTCCCTCATTAGTCTAGCAATCTCCCTCATGTCACCTGGCCCACATTACACTGTTACATCATAGTTACCTCCCCTCCTGTATTCTGCAGGAGACTCCCTGACATAGCAGCAATCTCCCTCTCTCCCTCATTAGTCTAGCAATCTCCCTCA